>NC_140165.1:120940613-120985613 GCF_963971535.1 Notolepis coatsorum
GTCTACTAACAGCCCATAATAGTTTCATTCTACCATTGGACGAGAACCTGGCGCCAGCAGCCATGCCCCTTGGTTCAAGTTCAATCGTGCCGACCAACATGTCGTGGCAAGCCCGGTTCCGCGTAGGAATACGTCTGGCGAAATACGAATGGTACTATTTGTTCACAGCGCATATATATATGGCGCAAGTAAAGTAGAACTTTCTTTTAGTCCATTAGTTCTTTACCCTCCAACCTAGTAACAGACGCGAAGCCTCACCCACGACGCACGTGTGGTGCAGTAAGGCCTACTTGGCCTCAGAATAGGCATTGAGACATCGTGTGGATTAATAGTTGAATTGTCATAGTTTGGCATTATACCGTCGAGTTGGACGTATTTCTATTAAGCTAATAATAGTCTATTATGTATGGTGCATCGTTCGGTTAGAGTTATAAAGTGAGCAGTACCCCCATCGTTCCTGACGTTATCTGGAGTCTTAACCAGGCTGGGCAGACCACGTGTGGTGCTTGCATCCGAGGAGCTCCGGGCCAGGACGAGTGGACCTGTACATTGGATTACTTTACCCGGACGACGGCGAGCCTTCCACGGCTTGGATTATCTACATGCTTTGGGTGCTTTGATTATTCCATGGATAACGGCCAACACTGCTGAGTGTTGGAACTACCCCCCGGAGAGGAGTCCAGGTGAGACGGCGCTCTACCCCGAGTGAGGTCGCCTCACGTCTCTTCGTTGTGGACCGGCAGCTACCGTCCACCAGAGGGTCCAGCTGTATTCATCTGCGGACCGAGGTTCTGTGGGCATCGTGTTCAGGACTCTGAATTCTCCCAAGAAATCGTCGGCCAGATGGGATACCGCCAGCGGCTCTTCTAATCCCCCCCCCCCTACTGTCTTACAACCAGCGGGACCCCCCTCCTTAGTGTATCCAGCTATAATCATTTAAGTACCATCGCTATAGTTCCCTAAAGAACCAGGTTGTATATTTGCTCCCTGCGTAACCAGAGATTGGACATTCAATGTTGATTTACCTACGAATACTCATTTGCCTTACAAGTGCATTTCAAATCATAAATGTCATTAAGTGAACGTTGTATATACCCTTTGCTATATAAAATATTCGATTTATACATTTGTGTGGACTTCGTTTCATCAGGTGGGAAAGTGTTCATCATATCTATATCATGTACTGGATGGCCAGAAGTTAAAGTACAAGAGGTAGTGGTTTAATAATACCATACTTATCAATACAGTCAGGGAATTGTACCCCTCAGTTACAATTGGTCCTTCGAGCCGGAGGGTAACTAGTGTAATATTAATATAGTGTTATTAATATTAAAATGGCCTATGATGAACACTCCACGAAACGGTCCTCCTAACGTAGAACGCCCGCAGCGCAGATGACAGCCACCTCAGTACTTAGAGGACTACGCTGTCAGTCAACTACCTAGCCTTCGACAAACGGTAAACGCGGTAAAAGTAAAAAGTAAAATTATGTCTGACCTTAACGACCAGGTTTCCCCGACCACAGAGGCCCTAGTGGGTTCTAATGTAACTGACCAAGCTCACGGTGGGGACCAGGAGGGAGCTGACATGCCTTTACCCCCCGCCAATACCGAAGAAGTAGTCCCCGACCAGCCCCGGGAGGAAGACAACCCTACAGAGAGAGAACTCTGCACGGAAGAAGAGGAGGAGAGCGCAGAGGAAATAGAGCTCCAGGACTCCCCAACGAGCGGCTCACCCAGGAGCGGCTCACCTCTACAACCGTCTTCCCCCAGCGAAGCGGAGAGGATGCTACAACAGGCGTTCCTCGTCAGCCTGACAGCCTCTACCGAACGCGATCGACTTCAGGGTGAACGCGATCGACTTCAGGGTGAACGCGATCGACTCCAAGCACAGACGCTTAGCGAGCGCGAACATTCTACCCTTGAAAGAGAACGCCTCCAAGCGCAGCAACGGAGCGAAGAAGAGCGCATACGTCTGGAGCTGAGACGCCTTCAGACGGAAGAGAATATGGCAAGAGACCGGGCCGACGCACAGCGCGCCGCTGCCGGTGCCCAAAGAGAAGCAGATCTCACCAAGCGCGAAGCCGAGCGCGACAAGTTACAAGCGCAGCTAATGGAGCAGCTGATCCTCAAGGCAACACCCTCTCCCTCCGCCAGGGGTTCAAGGAACTCGTCGAGACAACAGTCAAGGGCAGCGTCTCCTAATCGAGCAAGCGACCCTGAACTTGACCAACAGACCAAGCCTATACCCCCCGCAGACCCCCTTCCCAGACCGGTCCAAGCGAGACCCAGCTACAAGGAAGGAGCGGCATATACTGCGGAGAAGCTAAATAAACGACTACAGGATCTAGAGGACCTGATAGAAGAAGAAGAGGGAGAGGAGGAGAACCAAGCCCGACGACAGCACAGTACTCCACCGGACCAGGAGGTCCAGTACAGCCCAGGCTATACCCCCGCGGCGCTGCGCTACAGACCCCCGACTCTATTCACGGGTGAGCACGACGCACGACCAGCCCCGAGGAATAGCACCTGGACCAGCGGGCCATGGTACCCTGTCGGTACCAGCCCACAGAGAGGCGCAAGAGGAGACTCGCCTAGGAGGTTTCTCCCCCAACGCTCGCCGATGTATCAGCCATCCACGGCGTCATACATTGCCACGCCATCGTTTCCAGACTTCACCTATGAGAATCGAGCACAGTACACGGAGCTCCGGATGTGCTTAGAGACAATGATGGTGGATGTCGCTGATGAACGCCACAAGTATGCAATATTACTGAAGCACCTGAAAGTACCGCGAGCGCACAATATAGCGCTAGCATATGCCACCTCTACGACCCCATACACCACGGCTCTAGCAGCGCTGGACCAGAGATACGGACGTATATGGGATTACGTAATCCAAGAGATAAGGCATATTGATCGCCTACCCCCAGCAACAGACAATCGCTCATTAGACGACCTGTCAATCAAAGTGCAGTCCCTGGTAGGGATGCTGGGAGCGCAACGGGAAAAGGGCATGCATGAGCTATACGCCAACTCTAACGTCGAGAGGATTCTAGAGAAGCTGCCACCCGCAAGACAAGAGCGTTTTAGGCGGCAGAGAGACCACCGTGATCCTAACGGTCCCGAACCATCCCTCCTTGATCTAGCCGACTTCCTGGCGAGAGAAGTCAGCAGCTTACGACTGGATACGTTCGTGCGGAGCACGCCAAGCTCCAGAGAGGGACCCAGGAGAATAAACGATGGAAGAAGATCGGTGACTGTCATGCACCAATCAGAGTCAGTACCGAGCAGTAAGAGCCACAGTACCCCCTCGAGAAAAGAGAAGTGGAAGATGGTGTGCCCCTACTGTGAGAAAGAACACTGGCTGTCACAATGTGACCTGTTCACAAAGATGAATGCAGAAGAAGTGAGTCAATGGATAAAGTCCAACAGGCGCTGTTACCGATGTGCGCGCAGTCACATGGCAGCCGAATGCCGCCTAAAGAAAAGGTGCAGTTGGTGTGACGGAGCCCATCTAGATATACTACACGACAGTAACAGAAGAAGGCCTGCACCTGCACCATCGAGCGGCACCAAGGCAAGTGTCATGTACATTGACCCCGCCAGCAGCAGCGGCGCCCAAGTGCTCTTAAAGGTAGTCCGTGTGACATTGAGCTACCAAGATAAAGTCATGGACACTTACGCCGTCCTTGATGACGGGTCAGAGAAGACCCTTCTGCTCGCGTCTGCTGCGGCCCAGCTGGGACTGCGGGGGAGCGAGAACCAAATGACGATTCGGACAATAAGAAGAGATTTAAAGACGATAAAGGGCGAGAATGTCTCCTTCACTATCGCAGCAAGCGGGCAGCCAGAGCGACGGTATAGGATTACAAATGCTTTCACCAGCCAAGAAATAGGACTATCGCAGTACACCTACCCCATCGCCAAGCTGATGGATAAATATGTGCACCTGCGTCAACTACCTATCCCGCTCATAGACGGCGCCACCCCGACCCTGCTGATAGGCTCCGACCATGCAGACCTCATCGTCCCGATTGACCGGGTCCATACAGGACCCCGAGGCTGTCCTGCAGCAGTCGAGACCCGCCTAGGGTGGACACTACAAGGCCCCCTCGCTAAATCTCTCAACCGAACAGCAGCCACTAGCTGCCTCCACTCCAGAACGACAGAAGAAGACACCACTCTCCTGCAGCATGTCGAGAGGCTATGGACACTAGAGACAATGCCCTTTAAGAACGAAAAGAAAGATATTCGTTCTAAAGAAGACATTTACGCCATCAACCTACTCGAGCAAGGGACAAAGAGAGTCACAGTCGGCGGAGTGATGAGATACGCAACTCCACTCCTGAGGCGAGAGGGAATGCCCACCTTTCACGCAAAGAAAGACGCCACGGAGCGGTATCTATTGAACACAGAGCGGCGCCTAGCCAAAGACCCCGTTCAAGAGAGTGTGTACCGCGCTGAGATTGAGAAGCTAATCACAGCGGGACACGTGACAAAGATTGACATTAAAGAGGCCGATCAGACGACCGAATCATGGTACGTGCCGCACCACAAGGTCCACCACAACGGCAAGGATCGCATTGTGTTTAACTGCAGCTACCAGATCGGATCCCAAAATCTGAATAAAGAGCTCTTGCCCGGCCCCACACTCGGCCCCTCCCTACTGGGCGTGCTACTGCGCTTCCGCCAGGACAAGGTGGCTATCAGCGGGGATATCAAAGGGATGTTCCTGCAGGTGAGACTAGTGGAGGAGGACAAGCCCCTGCTGCGGTTCCTATGGAGAGAGAGGATCGGAGATGAGAACCCAGCCATCTACCAGTGGGAAGTACTCCCCTTCGGAACCACATGCAGCCCGTGCTGTGCTACATTTGCACTACAGAAACACGTCGCAGAGGACCCAGCAGCAGATGAAGAGGTCCGACACAGTGTGAAGAACAGTTTCTACGTGGACAACTGTTTACAAAGCGTTTCGACTCAAGAAGAAGCCGAGGCTCTCCTAATCAAGCTACGCGCCTCCCTGATCAAAGGCGGCTTTGATCTCAGGCAGTGGGCCAGCAGTGACCCGCACCTATTGCGCAGCCTCTCCCCCGCGGACAAGGCTGCCAGCAGCGAGACCTGGATGGCGACCATCCCAGGAGAAGCCCAAGAAATGACACTAGGATTAGTCTGGCGCTTCAAAACAGACTCGCTCCACTATAGACACAAACCCCTGACTCCAGAGCAGGGAAGGTCGACGGCGACACCGACCACCAGACGGAGTGTGTACAGAACACTCGCCAGACAATATGACCCGTTGGGATGTATTCTACCTTACACCACCAGGGCAAAGATGATTGTACGAGCACTATGGGACAAGGACCAGGGCTGGGACGACCCAATACCCGCACACCTTGCCTCAACATGGAGAGAGTGGGAGACGGAACTCCGCTCACTCCCAGGCGTCAATATACGCCGTAGCTACTTCCCACCCACGGTGAGGCCAGAGACATGCAAGATGGATCTACACGTCTTCAGTGACGCCTCCGAAGTAGCCTATGGATCGGTGGCCTACTTGCGTGCCCAAGAGAAGGGAGGAGAGATCCACACTGCTTTCATCCTGGCTCGCTCAAGAATAGCCCCACGAAAGCAACAATCTATCCCGCGTCTAGAGCTCTGTGCAGCCCTAGCAGGAGCGCATCTAGCCACGTTAATCCAACGTGAACTCACCATTCCGGTGCACAGAACAATCTTGTGGTCAGATTCCACGACAGTACTCACATGGATCAAGTCTGATTCATGCAGATACAAAGTCTTCGTGGGAGTCAGAGTCACCGAGATTCAAGAGTTAACAGAAGCAGCGAGCTGGCGGTATGTGGACACCAAACACAACCCAGCTGACGTCATCACCCGGGGAATGTCCCTGGATGACCTCACCCGTCGCGACATCTACAGTGACGGACCAGAATTCCTCAAGCTCCCGGAAGAAGAGTGGCCTACGCCCACCCCACGGGAAGCAAGTAAAGAGGAGGCTGAGAATAAGAAACCTATGTTCTGTGGACTGAGCACAGTCGCCTCCACAGACCCCAACATAGATGACTGCATTACCCTACAGAGTGCGCAGCTAAAGACATTCCTGTGGCACCACCCAGAGATTCAGTCCACCACTGACATTTCAGCAGCTGACTACGAAGAAGCAGAACTTCTTCTACTACAACGAGCCCAGAGAGACTCGTTCCCCGATGAGCTAGACTGTCTACAGGGAGGAAAGCCCGTCCCATCAGACAGCAGACTGCTCCACCTGGCACCCGAGAGTGACGCCCATAATCTAATCAGAGTGGGTGGTCGCCTGCGGAGAGCCCCCGATCTACCGGATGACATTAAGTACCCGATAGTCTTGAACAGCCGACACAAGGTTACAGAGCTGATCATAAAGAAATACGACGAGGATGTACACCACGCAGGAGCAGAGAGAGTCTTCGCGGAGATCAGACGTCGCTATTGGATACTTCAAGGAAGAGAAGCGGTGCGACACTTCCAGCGAACCTGTCTAGACTGCCGAAAGTGCCGCGCGCAGCCCAGCATACCCCGGATGGCTGATTTACCTCCCTGTCGCCTCCGACTCGGCGACAAGCCATTCCACTCCACAGGCATGGACTGTTTTGGCCCGTTGTATATAAAGAGAGGAAGAGGAACCGAGAAGCGGTGGGGTATTGTATTCAAATGCATGACCACCAGAGCGATACATATCGAACTCCTTCCGACCATGAGCACAGACTCATTCCTTATGGCCTTCCGAAGATTCACATCACGGAAAGAAAAACCGTCTACATTGTTGTCTGATCACGGGACAAACTTCAAAGGCGGAGAAAGAGAGCTGAGAGAGAGCTTCCAAGCTATGGGCCCAGAACTTAAGACCCACCTCGCTCCATCCCAGATTGACTTCCAGTTTAATCCCCCGAACGCACCCCACTTCGGTGGAACCTGGGAACGAGAAGTACGTTCTATAAAGACAGCCCTGTACGCCGTGCTTGGGGCCCAGACTGTGGCGGAGGAAGTCCTAATGACAGTCCTCACGGAGATCGAGGGAGTATTGAACTCCAAGCCCCTCGGTTACGTCTCAAGTGATGTAGCAGATGTCGACCCAGTCACCCCCAACACACTCTTAATGGGGCGGCTGGACCCCGCGCTACCCCAGACGATGTACAGGCCTGAAGAAGCGAACGGCCGAAGAATGTGGAGGTACAGTCAAGTGCTAGCTGACAAGTTTTGGAGCAGCTTCCTACTCCACTACCTACCGTCTCTACAGACCCGCCAGAAGTGGGTAAAAGAGAGAGACAATTTGACAGAAGGAACAGTCGTCATGATTATCGACCAGTCACTACCCAGAGCTATGTGGCCGGCTGGCCGCGTAAGCAAAGTGATCACCGGTGCCGATGGCAAGGTCCGAGCAGCTGAAGTGCTCGTCCAAGGGCGAACTTACACACGACCCGTGGCGAGGCTAATAGAACTGCCCAGACTCCCAGACACTATCGATGACGACCATGACCCCATGACTTTGTGAGTTGACTGACCCTTACAGCGGACCTTGAGTGGTAGACAGTGCGGTTAATCTGTCTCTGCTTAGCTAATTAGGTGGGACTAATTAGGGGGCGGCTGTTGTGAAGGATCAGATTAAACCGAATATATATATTTATTTATGGATATATATTTAATAGTATTTGTATATCGTTTGATATCCCCTGTATATTCCTTGTACAATATGCACTGAATATCCCTTTAGTCTACTAACAGCCCATAATAGTTTCATTCTACCATTGGACGAGAACCTGGCGCCAGCAGCCATGCCCCTTGGTTCAAGTTCAATCGTGCCGACCAACATGTCGTGGCAAGCCCGGTTCCGCGTAGGAATACGTCTGGCGAAATACGAATGGTACTATTTGTTCACAGCGCATATATATATGGCGCAAGTAAAGTAGAACTTTCTTTTAGTCCATTAGTTCTTTACCCTCCAACCTAGTAACAGACGCGAAGCCTCACCCACGACGCACGTGTGGTGCAGTAAGGCCTACTTGGCCTCAGAATAGGCATTGAGACATCGTGTGGATTAATAGTTGAATTGTCATAGTTTGGCACTATACCGTCGAGTTGGACGTATTTCTATTAAGCTAATAATAGTCTATTATGTATGGTGCATCGTTCGGTTAGAGTTATAAAGTGAGCAGTACCCCCATCGTTCCTGACGTTATCTGGAGTCTTAACCAGGCTGGGCAGACCACGTGTGGTGCTTGCATCCGAGGAGCTCCGGGCCAGGACGAGTGGACCTGTACATTGGATTACTTTACCCGGACGACGGCGAGCCTTCCACGGCTTGGATTATCTACATGCTTTGGGTGCTTTGATTATTCCATGGATAACGGCCAACACTGCTGAGTGTTGGAACTACCCCCCGGAGAGGAGTCCAGGTGAGACGGCGCTCTACCCCGAGTGAGGTCGCCTCACGTCTCTTCGTTGTGGACCGGCAGCTACCGTCCACCAGAGGGTCCAGCTGTATTCATCTGCGGACCGAGGTTCTGTGGGCATCGTGTTCAGGACTCTGAATTCTCCCAAGAAATCGTCGGCCAGATGGGATACCGCCAGCGGCTCTTCTAATCCCCCCCCCCTACTGTCTTACAACCAGCGGGACCCCCCCCCTTAGTGTATCCAGCTATAATCATTTAAGTACCATCGCTATAGTTCCCTAAAGAACCAGGTTGTATATTTGCTCCCTGCGTAACCAGAGATTGGACATTCAATGTTGATTTACCTACGAATACTCATTTGCCTTACAAGTGCATTTCAAATCATAAATGTCATTAAGTGAACGTTGTATATACCCTTTGCTATATAAAATATTCGATTTATACATTTGTGTGGACTTCGTTTCATCAGGTGGGAAAGTGTTCATCATATCTATATCATGTACTGGATGGCCAGAAGTTAAAGTACAAGAGGTAGTGGTTTAATAATACCATACTTATCAATACAGTCAGGGAATTGTACCCCTCAGTTACAGTCAGTGTGCCAGGTGGTGTGCTATTGGGGGGAAAGGGCCCGCTCTTGGAGGGGCCTTATCCGAATACGCTGGCGATGTGGGGGGCGGTGTCACTAAGTGACCGCCTGGTGGGGTCTTGATGCCTGGCGTCATTGACCTCTCCGGGCCCCCGTTTTCCAGGGGATCCAGTCCCTTCAGTGGGTCTGGGTCTTCCTTCAGGCTCCGCTGCTACGGCCTTGCCACGGGGTTGGGTTTGCTCTTGACCCCGTGATTCTGGGGGCAGTAACGAGGTTGTTCGTTCCCGGGTGGCATGCGGGTTGTGCGTGTGTGTAGTCGTGGGGTCAAGCCACGGTCTGCTCACCCTGTGCGTTGAGTTGCTTGAGTGCCTCTTCGCACGGTCGGATCCGTCGCCCTCCCGCGAACCTCCAATAGGGGGGGTATCCTCCATTAGGGAGGGTCGGGGGGGCTCGGTCCTCCCCGATCTGATGGTTGTGGGGGGCCTCAGCGGGGTACATTTGTCGGGCGATGGCTCTCGCTCGGCCTCCATTGTGCAGTAGTGACGCCGAGCGAGAACCATACGACACAGAACAATAGGTTATAACTAGGGATGTCCGATATTATCGGCCGACCGATATTATCGGCCGATATCGGCAGTAAAATGTGATATCGGAAAATATCGGTATCGGTTTAAAAACAAAAAAAAACAATAACAATATTTGTTATATATATATCCAGTGAAATTATTAGTTACCTGAAATTATTCAGTTTTTTGGACGGGGAAACCCTGCATATATCGGTATCGGTTGATATCGGTATCGGAAATTAAGAGTTGGACAATATCGGAATATCGGTATCGGTAAAAAAGCCAATATCGAGCATCCCTAGTTATAACTATAACCAAGTTCTGTGAGTAATGGTGACGCTCGGCGTCAGACGCCGCTGCGGCCCTTGATCTCACCTTGTGGTGAAAGCTTGGGAAGGAGGTGAGTAGGTGACCACACCCCTGCTTATGTAGGTAAGCGGATGGAGGTGTGGCCAGACGAATGTTGGGATGTAAAGGTACATTGTGGGCAGTATTAGAAAGGATGGGGTTAGGAAAAGGATTCATTGATATGATTAAAGTATTATACAAAGACCCATCGGCCATGATTACAACAGGTACAATCATCTCCAAAATCTTTCCGGTATCATGCTCAGCCAGACAGGGTTGCCCTCTTAGTCCCGGACTATTCGATCTATCATTAGAGCCTTTAGCACAATATATAAGACAATCCCAATCCATAGAACCAATCGTAATCAAGGGCACACAACATAAAATTAGTTTATATGCGGACGACGTAATATTGTTCATGCAAAACCCCAACACCACATTGCCTCATCTGCTCAAGTTGATTGAGAACTTTGGTGATTTATCGGGATTTAAGATAAATTGGCCGAAGTCGGCTTTCCTTCCACTTAACACCCCTGCAAAAAAAGATATAACCCTCCCAGGAGAGATACCTATGGTAAAACATTTTAGATGCTTGGGAGTGGAAATATTCCCCACCATAAGACAAACGGTGAAGCACAATTACACAAAAATACAAAACAAAATCAAAGACGACCTTGATAGGTGGGCAAAACTTAAAAACTCAGTACAGGCACGGATATCAATAGTTAAGATGGATGTACTACCTAGAATCAACTTCTTCAGTTCAATGCTACCGTTACCCCCTCCAGAGGGTTACTGGAAAAGATTACACTCCTCCACATACAAATTTATTTGGAATAACAAACCACCACGTATAAAAAGATCCACCGCACAGAGAAATAAAGCAGACGGTGGCATGGCATTTCCAGATTTTTCCACTATTTTAAGGCGTACACATTAAGACCATTGACAACATGGTTTGATCCCCAAGCATTAGTATCCTGAAGAAAATTAGAAGAAAACATAGTAGTCCCATATAGACTGAAGGACATAGCATACACTAAACTACCAATCAAGCACTGTGAACGGAAATTTGGCCCCATAATTACCCATGCGATCCGGATATGGCGTGATACACAAAAAAAATATCCTAACCCACATAAATGGCACAATCATACTCCCTTATTCAATAACAATGCACTCTTAATTGAAAAACGACCTATAAGATTCCCTATATGGGAAGAGCAAGGCATACACTCATTAGGGGATGTTTTTAACAAACAGGGTTTTTGTAGTTATGGAGAAATATGCAAAAAATGTAATCTCACCAAGTCCACATGGCTTTTTTACATACAGTTACGGCTATGTTTGAAGTCTCACGGTGTTCCATTAGACATACCAATTGAACACCACAGATACCACAAATTCGTCTATGAAAGAGAGACATCGAGAGGTTTTGTTTCAGATTTTTATCATCAATTACTAACGTCCTCGTATGAAACCCTCCAACTAGACTCTGTCTGGAGGAGGGATATACCAGACCTGGAAAGTGACTTTGATTGGCAAGGAGCCTGGGCAAATGTCCGACTTACATCAAGGAACCCGGACCATCAACAAATCAATCTTAACTATATTCACAGGACATACTTGACTCCTATAAGACTGAACAGAATGGGTCTTAAACAAGACTCCAAATGCTCCCAATGTACAAATGGGGACGAAGGGTCATTTATGCACATGTATTGGGACTGCCCACCAGTTAAGACATTCTGGAAAGATGTGACCCAACAATTATCAAAACTCGTATCTTGGAATATACCTGTACACCCCTCTGTATTACTATTGAATGATGTTTTTGAGTTTGCAGTAAATCCACAGCTAAAGAGATTGGTTTTATCGGGTATCACAGTAGCTAAAAAGCTGATCGCATCACGCTGGTTTCAACCGGAAAAAATTTGCCGGAAAGTTTGGTTTTTTACATATCTCGATGTGATTTATCAAGAAATATCTACAGCAAGAATTCTGGGTCTCAATGAATCCAAAATGTCAATGTGGTTAGAAGTGGTGGAGAGAATAAAAGCTAGCTTATAATGGTAGTGTCTGGTTAGGAGCGAGGGATAATGGAGGTACTATCCAAAGAGGGGTCCGGGAGGGGGGGGTTCGAGCTGGAGCATATGTGTGTAGGTTTTTAGATAACAGGTATTAGGGGTATATCCTGTATAAGACATTGGTATAAATGGTAATTTCGTTGGATATACACTGTATATTAATGCTTGTGTATCTTTAAAAAAAAAAAAAAAAAAGTACATTGTGGAATTTTTTATTCAGTGCGCGTGCACGAGTGAAGTATAGTGCAGTAGTGACGCCGAGCGTCACCATTACTAACATGGTCACTGCTCTAACCTGTTAACATGGTCACTGTGTAGCTGCTCTAACCTGTTAACATGGTCTCTGTGTAGCTGCTCTAACCTGTTAACATGGTCACTGTGTAGCTGCTCTAACCTGTTAACATGGTCACTGTGTAGCTGCTCTAACCTGTTAACATGGTCACTGTGTAGCTGCTCTAACCTGTTAACATGGTCACTGTGTAGCTGCTCTAACCTGTTAACATGGTCACTGTGTAGCTGCTCTAACCTGTTAACATGGTCACGGTGTAGCTGCTCTAACATGTTAACATGGTCACTGTGTAGCTGCTCTAACCCGTTAACATGGTCACTGTGTAGCTGCTCTAACCCGTTAACATGGTCACTGTGTAGCTGCTCTAACCTGTTAACATGGTCACTGTGTAGCTGCTCTAACCTGTTAACATGCTCACTGTGTAGCTGCTCTAACCTGTTAACATGGTCACTTGGTCACTGTGTAGCTGCTCTAACCTGTTAACATGGTCACTGTGTAGCTGCTCTAACCTGTTAACATGGTCACTGTGTAGCTGCTCTAACCTGTTAACATGGTCACTGTGTAGCTGCTCTAACCTGTTAACATGGTCACTGTGTAGCTGCTCTAACCTGTTAACATGGTCACTGTGTAGCTGCTCTAACCTGTTAACATGGTCACTGTGTAGCTGCTCTAACCTGTTAACATGGTCACTGTGTAGCTGCTCTAACCTGTTAACATGGTCACTGTGTAGCTGCTCTAACCTGTAGCCAGTGTGTCACTGCCCTAAAACTGACTTGTAAAATGGACTCCAAGGGTAGACCATGTTAATTCATGTAAGGTGACGGATGCCTGTCAATGACGAGGGGGAGAACGCACACCCACCACAGGCTGCTCACACAGAGACATGGCTACAGTAGTCAAGGCCAGGAATCACTCACGTCATTAGCTTAACCATTTTATTGAAATGTCAGAAATAAATGACAATGGCAGTGTTGGTGTTATGGTTCTACTCTTAGGGCTGCTGATTGATTGATTGATTGATTGATTGATTGATTGATTGATTGATTGATTGATTGATTGATTGATTGAAAACTTTATTAACAGATTGCAGAATGGGTACAATACAGTACGACTCAATACACACAAGGATGCAGACCAGAGAAAGACGTTCGTCTTGTTTACATCAGGGTCCCCCATTTTCAATTCATAACGACTCCCTGATGCAAGAAGCTAAAGCATAAACCGCTTAAACAGAAGATAAATCATAACCAGACAGATATAATTCCACACAGGTTCAAGAGTTCTATGGGGCAAAACAAATTTTTGTATACGGCAGGAGTTCTATGGAACCAATTACCCACCTCTTGCAAAGCACTAGCTACGGAAAGAGGCCGCCATTGTAGTAGTGGGTGATTTCAATAGCGCCAATCTGAGAAAGGTTTTGCCTGACTTCTATCAGCATGTGACTTGTAACACCAGAGGCGGTAACATCTTAGACCACTGTTACACGCAATTCAAGGGTGGCTACAAGGCTCATTCTGCTAGTGGCTTTGGTAAGTCTGATCACGCGGCCATCTTTCTTTCACCAAAATATAAACAAAGAATCAAGAGCACTCCTGTAGTCTCGCGAGAGGTGCAGAAATGGGATGTGGAGTCGGGGGAGACGCTCCAGGCTGCGCTTGAGTGCGCAGACTGGAGCGTGTTCCGCGACACAGATAACATTAATGTCTACACGGAGACAGTGCTGGACTTTGTTCGTACTTTGGTGGAAGAAACAATCCCCACTACCACAATTAGAGTTTACCCAAATCAAAAACCCTGGGTAGACAAATCCGTCCGTGAAGCTCTGAAAGCGCGCACCAAAGCATACAACGACGGCCTGGTGGCAGGCAACATGAATGACCACAAGGTGGCGCGATACAACGTAAGGAGGACAGTGACAGAGGCAAAACGGCGCTACAGGGATAAAATTTAACTCCAGTTTGAACAGGCTGACTCCAGAGCTATGTGGCAGGGGCTCAAAACGATGACAGACTACAAAGGCACCTCCCTCAAACTGAACAGTGACATCTCCTTAGCAAATTACCTCAATACCTTCTATGTGTGAGGTTTCTGTCCTTGCGCTCTCACTCGTTCTGTTCCTTTAACCCCCTTCGCTTTGTTTTCATTCATTTTTCTGTCAATTGGTTCTATCCCCTCGTTCACACGTTTCTCCCCGTTGACGTCATCAGAGACGTCGCTGATTGGTTCTCTCACTTCCCCACGCTTTTCAATCACATTCCCCAGCTGTCACTGCTTTCTCCCCGTTGACGTCATCAGAGACGTCGCTGATTGGTTCTCTCACTTCCCCACGCTTTTCAATCAATCGATCCCTCATTATTTATACCCCGTTTCTCCCCACCCTAAGTTGTTGGATCGTCTTGTTTTGTCGCCTTGATTTGTCTCTGGATGTTTTTCCCCGTTGCTGCTGCTGCTGCCTTTTTCTCTGTGCTGTTCTCCAGGAATTCCTAGAAGCCTTCGCTTGGATACCTGCTCCCGTGGCGCGCGCTCGCCTCCACTGTTGTTCCAGTTCCAATTACGCATCTCGTCTGGGTGAGTTATCTATTTGACTGTTCTTGACCTATTCCGTTTTTCGTGTGTAAACTTACACTGAAGACTACCACCTTTTTGTCAAACAGTCACTCACCCAGCCATTGTCTATTTTTTGCTTATTCCTTGTGGAATAATATTTTGGGATCTACCATCTCCCTCTGTGTGCTTGCTCACACCGAAGATATTATTTCACAATTAGACTGTGTGTTTACATGAAGATATTCACTGTGTGCTTGCTCACACCGAAGATATTATTTCACAATTGGACTGTGTGTTTACATGAAGATATTCACTGTGTGTTTACATGAAGATATTCACTGTGTGTTTACATGAAGATATTCACTGGGACTGTGTTTGGATTTAGCTCACTGTGTTGTTAACACGAAGAGTTTTCACTTGGGCTGTTTTTGGAATTGTGCTCTCTGTGTTGTAACACGAAGAGATTCACTTGGGCTGTGTTTGGAACTGTGCTCACTGTGTTGTTAACAAGAAGAATTGTACACCCTGTTCTCCTGCTCGTTAAAGACTGCTCTGTCACTGACTCGTTCCCTCTCTCCCTCTCTCGGTCTCGCAACAACATCTGAGAACCCACCGAGAGGATTCTGCAGAGCGGTTCAGAAGTCAACACCTGCTTCCCAAGACAACCCTCACGGGAGAAGCTGCAGAGCAGCAGAACTTTGCCCCTTGATCATTGTACCTGTCTTGTTTGACCTGCTTTCCCTGTTTCTCTTATTCTTAGTACCAAATAAACAAGCCCTCGTATTTGGCAACTCTGAATCCTACTCTCTTGTGTCGTTGCGTTTGGGGTCGGTGTCAAACCATAACATTACGATCCAACCAACAATATGACGACCCCAGCCGACACAGAGAGGGTCAGAACCGCACTTGCTATTCAAGTCGAGTTGACCAGGGATCACGGTCTCCAATTAGAGCGGGCTGCGGCTGCGGTGCAGGACCTCAGGGACCAGGTCCTGCCCATGCAGGGTTCTATGGCCGCTATGGCGAGACAACAGTCCGAGATTCTCGCCCAGCTTAACTCGCTGGGCGACGCCGTTAATACTTTTCATCTCTCACACCCTTCAGGAACATTCCCCGCAGCCCCAGCAGATCTCGCACCTCGGGAACCCCATCTCTCCGTCCCACGGCTGTTCGACGGTAATCCCGAGGAGTGTGCCACATTCATCATGCAATGTGAGTTGGTTTTCCGTCATCAACCAAGCCGTTTTTCTGCTCAGGGGTCCCGAGTGGCTTATATAACCAACCTACTTTCAGGCCATGCTGCCCAGTGGGTCACTTCCTCCTGGGCAATGGAGGCAGATTTTTTGTTCTCCTACCCAGACTTCGTGGCGGAGCTCCGCAGAGTGTTCCACCATCCAGCCCGAGGTCTGGACCCTGGAGCCCGGTTGGGGACCTTCCGACAAGGGAGCAGCAGGGTGACGGACTATGTCATGGAGTTCCGATTGGCGGCGGTGGAGAGCGGATGGAACGAGCCTGCTCTTCGCCTAACCTTCATAAGGGGGCTCAGTGACGCAGTTCGGGACCAGCTCGCTACCAGGGAGGTGCCCGACTCCCTCGAGGAGCTGTTTAGCCTTGTCATCCGTATTAACGGACGCCTCCTGGAGAGAAGGCACGAGAGGACCCGACTGTCACCTCCTGAGGCACCCCGGACTCCTGGACGCCCCGTCCCCAACACTACTGATGGTAACCGGCTTCCCCGTCCGGTGCGCAAGGAGGAACCCATGCCACTGGGACGCTCTCGTCTGAGCCAGGTGGTGCGTCAGGCAAGGCTCAGGTCCGATCTCTGCCTCTACTGCGGAGGTACGGGACACTTTCTCGCCGACTGCCCTATCTGGCCAAAAGATCGGGCTCACCAAGACCCCGGGAGATCCTGGTGAGCCGTTTTTCCCAGTCCCAGCGCCGCGCACCACCTGACCATCTGATGAGCGTCACCCTTGCCTGGGGGGACCAACGTGCCACGGTGGAGGCCCTCATCGACTCTGGGGCAGACGAGAACTTCCTCGACTTCGAGTTTGCCACCCAAGCCAACATACCTCTTGAGGCCCTTGTGAGGCCCTTGGAGATCTTTTCGTTGGACCAACACCGCCTGGCCGACATCTCTCAACGCACCGGCCCAGTCGTGCTGACCATCGCTGGGAACCACGTCGAGAGAATCCAGTTCCTCATTACCCAATCCCCCCTTGTCCCGGTGGTCCTGGGTAGGCCCTGGCTCGCGCTGCACGAGCCCCACATCGCCTGGTCCTCCGGTACCATCAGGGGCTGGAGCTCCTCCTGTCACGCCCGCTGTCTGCAGGCGGCGTCCTGTCCCCCGCCCCGGAGACCGGCTGGTGAGTTGCCCCCGGACCCCTCGTCCATTCCTCCCGAGTACCACGACCTCATGGAGGTATTCAGCAAGACCAGGGCTCAGGCCCTTCCACCTCACCGCCCCTATGACTGCGCCATCGACCTCCGCCAAGGGGCTCCCCTTCCCGGCAGCCGCCTCTACAGTCTGACTGTCCCGGAGAAGAAGGCGATGGATCTCTACATCTCTGAGTCATTGGAAGCAGGACTCATTCGGCCTTCCTCCTCCCCGGTGGCAGCCGGGTTCTTCTTTGTTGGTAAGAAGGATGGGGACCTGCGGCCCTGCATCGACTATCGTCAGCTCAACGAGATCACCATCAAGAACAAATACCCCCTACCTCTCATGAGCTCCACCTTCGAGCCACTGACCCAGGCCTCGTTCTTCACCAAGCTGGATCTCCGAAGTGCCTACCATCTTGTCCGTATTCGTGAGGGCGATGAATGGAAGACCGCCTTCAAGACCCCCAGGGGCCACTATGAGTACCTTGTAATGCCGTTCGGCCTCACCAACGCCCCGGCGGTATTCCAGGCACTCATGAACGATGTCCTCCGTGACATGCTGGAGGTGTTCGTGGTGGTGTACCTGGACGACATTCTTATCTTTTCCAGGACCCTCGAGGAACACATCCTGCATGTTCGCCGGGTGCTGGAGCGCCTCCTCCACAATCGGCTCTTCGTCAAGGCGGAGAAGTGCCGTTTCCACTCCAACTCCGTCGAGTACCTGGGCTTCATCGTTGAGAAGGGCTTGACCCGAGCGGATCCTCGCAAGATCCAGGCTGTGGAGGATTGGCCGGAACCCACCACTCGGAAGGAGTTACAGAGTTTCCTCGGGTTCGCCAACTTCTACCGAAGGTTCATCCGGAACTACAGTCAAGTGGCGGAGCCTCTTACCAAGCTGACCTCCCCCGCTCTGCCGTTCGACTGGTCCCCAGCGGCATGCGCTGCGTTCCGCTCCCTCAAGAGAAGGTTCACTTCCGCCCCTATCCTGCTCCACCCTGACCCCAAGAGACAGTTCATCGTGGAGGTGGACGCCTCGGATTCTGGTCTGGGCGCTGTCCTATCCCAACGTTCTCCTTCCGACCAGAAGGTACATCCTTGCGCCTTCTACTCGCGTCGCTTCCTCCCCGCCGAGAGGAACTACGACACCGGCAATCGGGAGCTACTGGCGGTCGTGGCTGCGCTGGAGGAGTGGCGTCATTGGCTTGAGGGTGCCGAGGAGCCTTTTACCATCTGGACGGACCACAAGAACCTAACGTTCATCCGCGCTTCCAGGCGCCTCAACGGTCGGCAGGCGAGATGGGCCAGTTTCCTCAGCCGGTTCGACTTCTCGCTGACCTTCCGCCCCGGTTCCCGCAACACGAAGGCCGACTCTCTGTCCCGGATGCACTCCAAGGGGGCTCCACCCTCTGAGGTCCCTTCTCCCATCATCCCGGAGGCCCGAGTGGTTGGAGCCATCACCTTGGGCATCGAGGGTGTGGTGAGGCGTGCCCTTCGCTTCCAACGTGCTCCAAGCAACATCCCTAGGAGCCGTCTCTTCGTCCCCGACTCTGTCCGGTCCCAGGTACTGCTGTGGGGCCATACCAGCCGGTTCGCCTGCCACCCAGGCGTCCATCGCACGTTCTCCTTCCTGGCTCGTCGTTTCTGGTGGCCCACCATGCGGAACGACGTCAAGGAGTTCGTATTGGCCTGCGCGGTCTGTGCCCGCAGCAAGGCCTCTCACCAGGCACCCTCTGGGCTCTTGCAGCCCCTTCCCGTTCCAAGCCGTCCGTGGTCACATGTGGCGCTCGACTTCGTCACTGGTCTACCCTCCTCCCAGGGGAACACCTGCCTTCTGACCGTGGTGGATCGATTCAGCAAGGGGGTCCACCTCGTGGCCCTCTCCAAGCTTCCCTCAGCAGCCGAGACGGCGGACCTCCTGACGCACCACGTGTTCCGCCTTCACGGCTTTCCCCAGGACATCGTCTCTGACCGGGGGCCCCAGTTCACCTCCCAGGTATGGCGGGCTTTCTGCAAAGGATTGGGGGCAACGGTCAGTCTCTCCTCTGGCTATCATCCCCAGACAAACGGGCAGACGGAGAGGATGAACCAGAGCGTGGAGTCTGCTCTTCGGTGTGTGGCAGCCGAGAGGCCGGCGTCCTGGAGCCGTTTCCTACCCTGGGTTGAGTACTCCATCAACTCAATGGTCAGTTCCGCCACCGGCCTCTCCCCTTTTGAGGCCTCCCTGGGCTACCAGCCCCCTCTTTTTCCCGCACAGGAGACGGAAGTGGCAGTTCCCTCCGTGCAGGTCCACCTCGACCGCTGCCGTCGAGTTTGGGAGATCACCAGGACCGCGCTGCTCCGAACATCTGAGCGCGCCTGTCGTGGTGCCGACCGGCGTCGGGTTCCCGCGCCGACTTACCGCCCTGGGCAGAGGGTGTGGCTCTCCGCGAAGGACCTCCCGCTACGGTCCTCGGCCAAGAAGCTCAACCCCCGCTTCGTCGGGCCTTTCGAGGTCCTGAAAGTACTCAGTCCGGCGGCCCTGCGCCTGAAGCTTCCTGCATCCATGCACATCCACCCCGTGTTCCATGTCTCCCGGGTTAAGCCCGTCTCCCTCTGTCCCCTTATGCCTCCGGCTCCTGATCCGCCGCCTCCTGTGCTAGTGGATGGTCACCCCCAGTGGCAGGTCCGCCGGTTGATGGGCGTTCGTCGGCGGGGCCGGGGGTTCCAATACCTGGTGGACTGGGAGGGTTACGGCCCTGAGGAGCGTAGCTGGGTCTCCCGGCAGCTCATCGTGGATCCCGGCTTGATCACCGACTTCCATCGGGCCCATCCTGACGAGCCGGGTCGGCCTGGTCGCCGGGTGGCTCCCGTGGAGGGGGGGGTACTGTGAGGTTTCTGTCCTTGCGCTCTCACTCGTTCTGTTCCTTTAACCCCCTTCGCTTTGTTTTCATTCATTTTTCTGTCAATTGGTTCTATCCCCTCGTTCACACGTTTCTCCCCGTTGACGTCATCAGAGACGTCGCTGATTGGTTCTCTCACTTCCCCACGCTTTTCAATCACATTCCCCAGCTGTCACTGCTTTCTCCCCGTTGACGTCATCAGAGACGTCGCTGATTGGTTCTCTCACTTCCCCACGCTTTTCAATCAATCGATCCCTCATTATTTATACCCCGT
Source organism: Notolepis coatsorum (assembly GCF_963971535.1). Taxonomy (NCBI): domain Eukaryota; kingdom Metazoa; phylum Chordata; class Actinopteri; order Aulopiformes; family Paralepididae; genus Notolepis; species Notolepis coatsorum. The sequence goes on from NC_140165.1 coordinate 120,961,018, forward strand.
TTCTCCCCACCCTAAGTTGTTGGATCGTCTTGTTTTGTCGCCTTGATTTGTCTCTGGATGTTTTTCCCCGTTGCTGCTGCTGCTGCCTTTTTCTCTGTGCTGTTCTCCAGGAATTCCTAGAAGCCTTCGCTTGGATACCTGCTCCCGTGGCGCGCGCTCGCCTCCACTGTTGTTCCAGTTCCAATTACGCATCTCGTCTGGGTGAGTTATCTATTTGACTGTTCTTGACCTATTCCGTTTTTCGTGTGTAAACTTACACTGAAGACTACCACCTTTTTGTCAAACAGTCACTCACCCAGCCATTGTCTATTTTTTGCTTATTCCTTGTGGAATAATATTTTGGGATCTACCATCTCCCTCTGTGTGCTTGCTCACACCGAAGATATTATTTCACAATTAGACTGTGTGTTTACATGAAGATATTCACTGTGTGCTTGCTCACACCGAAGATATTATTTCACAATTGGACTGTGTGTTTACATGAAGATATTCACTGTGTGTTTACATGAAGATATTCACTGTGTGTTTACATGAAGATATTCACTGGGACTGTGTTTGGATTTAGCTCACTGTGTTGTTAACACGAAGAGTTTTCACTTGGGCTGTTTTTGGAATTGTGCTCTCTGTGTTGTAACACGAAGAGATTCACTTGGGCTGTGTTTGGAACTGTGCTCACTGTGTTGTTAACACGAAGAATTGTACACCCTGTTCTCCTGCTCGTTAAAGACTGCTCTGTCACTGACTCGTTCCCTCTCTCCCTCTCTCGGTCTCGCAACAACATCTGAGAACCCACCGAGAGGATTCTGCAGAGCGGTTCAGAAGTCAACACCTGCTTCCCAAGACAACCCTCACGGGAGAAGCTGCAGAGCAGCAGAACTTTGCCCCTTGATCATTGTACCTGTCTTGTTTGACCTGCTTTCCCTGTTTCTCTTATTCTTAGTACCAAATAAACAAGCCCTCGTATTTGGCAACTCTGAATCCTACTCTCTTGTGTCGTTGCGTTTGGGGTCGGTGTCAAACCATAACACTATGCAAGGTTTGATGCTGGTAATAACAACACCAGCCCACAAGCCACGGCAATGGGGGGGGGGGGTCTGCTGCTGATGGAGACTCAGTGTTCAGGGTAACAGAGCATGAGGTGAGGCGGACCTTTAAAAAAGTGAATATCAGGAAGGCATCAGGACCGGACGGCATCCCCGGCCGCGTCCTAAAAGTCTGTGCCGACCAACTGGCCCCGGTATTCACTGACATATTTAACCTGTCCTTAGAACAGGCTGTCATCCCCACCTGCCTGAAGAAGTCCACTATCATCCCTGTACCCAAAAAATCCAAGCCTGCTTGCCTCAACGACTACCGCCCTGTAGCTCTCACCTCCATAGCCATGAAGTGCTTTGAGAAGCTAGTGAAGGGCTACATCTGCTCCTCCCTCCCCATCAACATGGACCCCCTGCAATTTGCATACCGCCCCAACAGGTCCACGGAGGACGCCATAGCCCATGTGCTGCACACAGCAGCATCACACCTGGACAAGAGGAAGGGGAACTATGTGAGAATGCTATTCATCGACTACAGCTCGGCATTCAATACCATAGTCCCCTCCAAACTCATAGCCAAGCTCAGGGACCTGGGCTTGAACTATGACCTCTGCCAGTGGGTCTTGGACTTCCTGATGGGCAGACCCCAGGTGGTGAGAGCAGGCAACTGCACCTCCTCATCCATCACCCTCAACATAGGGGCCCCCCAGGGCTGTGTTCTGAGTCCCCTCCTCTACTCCCTGTACACACACGACTGTGTGGCTCAGCGGAGTAGCAACACAATCATCAAATTTGCTGACGACACAGTGGTGGTGGGCCTGATCTCTGCCAACGACGAGAGGGCCTACCTGGAAGAGGTCAAGGTCCTGGCGGGATGGTGCCAGGAAAACAGCCTCTCCCTGAACGTCAGCAAAACAAAGGAGATGATTGTGGACTTCAGGAGGTCGGGGGTCAAGGACTACAGCCCCCTCAGCATCGACGGGGCACCGGTTGAGAGAGTCAACAGCTTTAAGTACCTCGGAGCCTACATATCCGAGGACTTGACATGGACCACACACATTGACAGTGTTGTGAAGAAGGCACGACAACGCCTCTACTTCCTCAGGCGCCTAAGGAAGTTCCAAGTCAGTCAGAAGATCCTTAAGAACTTCTACTCATGTACAATAGAGAGCATCCTGACTGGCAACATCACCTCCTGGTTTGGGAATAGCACTGCACAAGACCGAAGCAGACTACAAAGAGTGACACGTTCAGCCGAACGCACAATTGGAGGGGGGCTCCCCACCCTCCAGAACATTTACAACAAGCGGTGCAGGGGCAAGGCTAAGAGAATCATCAAGGACTCCAGTCACCCGAACAACTGCCTCTTTGAACTGCTGCGGTCAGGCAAGCGATACCGGAGTCTTAAGGCGAGCACAGAAAGACTCAGAAGAAGCTTCTATCCCCAGGCCATCAGGCTGCTCAACGAACAATGAACACTACACAACAACAACCATCAAACGCACATAGCACACACATCCACACGCACACACTCACTTTAAACAAACACACTGTAGCACCCACTCCCCACACTTTATAGCACACACTCACTTTAAACAAACACACTGTAGCACCCACTCCCCACACTTTATATTTATTGATGAAGGATTGCACTACAACTCGTACACCTTACTGTAAATTGTACCTAAATTCTACCTCATCCCATTTCTGCTTTGCACTATATAGTATTGTACATTAGTACACTGCATAGTATTGTATATTATATGGTAACTCAGTTACGTCTATTCTGCATCGAACATTGTACATATGTCTATACTGAACACTGTGACCTCATTTTCTACTTCTAATTTACATGCTATACTATGTTATTTGATACTATCTTGTCTAGCACAGTCTCTGGAGCGTAACAGTAAAAAGCATTTTGTATGAAAGTATTCTGTACTTCTGTATGACAACTATTAAAGAAACTTGAAACTTGAGACCGCGCTTTGAAAAAGTCTGCCTCTATGGGATTCTCATAGAAGCGAGGAAGGATAAAACTATTGTGTAATGTATTGTAACGAACCTTATGAAATACAGGCTCGCCACAGTCCAAAAACCCACAAGAACTTGCAATTTCCACACACACGGTCTCTTTTGTTTACTTTATTTAAATTACACAAACAATAGCTAAACAATGCCCTGCACCGGCAGACTGCGCTTCCGAATGTCCCACTCACCACAAGCGCACGAAAGGCAAGAGAATGGTCAGACAGTCCGGGGGTCGATACACAAAGTATATGATGCATTGCTTCCATGTGGCAAATAAAACTCTGAATCTGAATCTAATCTGAATCTGAAAGGAGGTTCGTTGCCAGAAAAGGGGATTGTTACACAATTCAGGTTACGGTAGTGGTCCAGTCCAGGGTCAGTACACAAGGGGGAATCTCAGCCAGTCCAGGGTCCGATACACACACACACACACAGATCACCTACTTGCTTTCTCCTCTCCTTCCACTATACCTCTCACTGTCACAACTCTGAATCTCAATCTCTCCTTTACACCACAAATACCACTCCAACTCTCTCAAGACATGACTCTCTCTATCCTAGTGTTAATGTAGGGTGTGGTACCAGTGTGTGCACGTGGGATGTGTCAACTAATTATGCGCAGGTGTATCTTATCCATACTAATCAACTAGTGGGTGTGTCGGGCATGTTTGCGTGTGAGGTGTGTGTGTGAACCAGTGCTGCGCATGTGTGTGTTCCATCAGTGCTAAACGTCGACCTAAATGCCACCACTCCGTCTGCTACGGACATCTGCGGGGAACGGGGAAATAAGGAAACGTTGTCATCGTTCCCGTTCCTCGCTCCACGCTCCAAACGGCCGGCCTGCCTTGCCCCGCTCGCCGTATCCCGGCCACCTCGCCTGCAGACGTGACGCGTTAGCATTGTCTCGCCAGCCGGGATTTCCTCCTTGGCGAATGACGCGTTGCTGTTTACAGATGGATCTTTGATTTTATTATTAATTGGACGGACTAAAGGGAATGCTGTAGATTAATAAAATTGTATTGTGTATTTGGAAATTGTGTGGTTTGTTTTTGTATTTTTGTATTTGGGCTTCAGAGTAGCTATACTGTTTCTGCCAGCCAACTGCCCACCATACCCCACCCCACCCCCCACCCCCAGAGGTACACAATGGAAATAAGCCTTTTGGCTTTATTGTGTTTTTAGCCTCTATGATTTTTTAAATTATGTATTCCTGCTGGGCAGTTTTAAATGTATCTTTTATGAATGATCAAATAAATTCAATCAATCAATCAATCAATCAATCAATCAACCAACCGCATGCCGAAACCAAAAAGTAGGGAGCACTGCAAACAAATTCCCCTGTAGGAGTAGAGCAGCCAATGTCCACTTTGCCCCTCCAACCCCCCCCCTCCTCCTCAGGTCACAGGTCAGAGGTCACAGGTGTGTTGTGTAACGGAGAAGCAGGCAACACAACACGGGAGGTGAGGTTACAGCAGTTAACGTGGCTGGTCCCTAACTGACTGACTGACTGACTGACTCCGCATCGCTGAGACACGTGAGTATTGTGGACAATTTTAACCGAGGTTTTGTCTGAATGTAGCTGATGGAAATTGAATGACGTCCAATTCTTAATAGCAGCCAGGCAGTCCTGGACGCGTCTATACTTTCCACAAGCTAGTTTTCCTTCCGCGTTGCTCTGATTGGCCACTGACTCATGCCGCACACACGCACACTTATGGCCAGAGGAAAGGCCACTTTAAATTAGTAAAACAATCAGGAACAGTGTATTGCACTACTAAAGCTACCTAGCATGTCCTATATGCTCTGTAAATACTATGTACAGATACCGAGATGGCACACCATGTTACCTGTTTATTGCACTGTTGTTTTTTATTGGATTCTATTATATGTTGTACCACTGTATTCTTATTGGTTTCTATTATATGTTGTACCACTGTATTGCACATCGTCGCGGGCAAGACCAGCCGCATTTCATTGTATACCTGTATGCCGTGACAATTAAAACTCTTGACTTGACTTGACTTGACCGCCCCTGCCTACGCTAGTTTTGATGAGCGTAATAATAATAATAATGCGAGAGCGAGCCTCGCACACATGCACGCTGAAATGGGTTTTGATGAGCGTAATAATAATAATAATGAGCAGCATAGAAATAATAATAATGCGAGAGCGAGCCTCGTAGAAATAATAATAATGCGAGAGCGAGCCTCGTAGAAATAATAATAATGCGAGAGCGAGCCTCGCACACACGCACGCTGAAATGGGTATCGTAGAACATGACATATTAGCATGACATCTGATTTATTAATGCCAATACTAAAGATTAGGGCCAAACGCACGCAATTGGCACAAGTGTAAATTATGGATTAGTCACTCAGTTTTTACATCTGCTGACTTAGCTCAACTCGTTCGTCAACTCACAAGTCACAAGTTCAAATCACTCTTAGTTAAATTTGTTCAATTGAAATAACGTATTGTATTGTTTTCATCTCTCTATATTAACGTGATTCCATCAACACAACATAAATGTTCAAAACACGACTTCATTATTGCTTATCTCTGCACATTATTGCTTATCTCTGGGTTATGGGTGGACGAGCAGTGAGTTTTAATATTGAGCACAGCATAAGTAGGTAATATGCTGTTGCGCGTGACGCGACTTTGGGCTTCATTATTCAGCCACAGGCAGGAGTCTTTAGATCACAGGCTGGTCATGCATAATCTCGCCCACCAGACTCTTCTACCGAATTGACTAGGTCATGCAAGTCAATCAATAAATTACACTTTCTGTAGGCCTAACACTCACCTACTCATTCTGTTGTGACACAACATGACATGTTAGGGTTGTCACCTTCCGTGATCATGTTTGAACCAATGTGTAAAAAATCTGTTTTAGATTAGGCTGTAAAAATCTGTTCTATAGGCTATATTTTGTCTAGTTTATTAGACAAAGCATTTTAAAATACTTTGATGAGTCTACATCAATAGCATTAACCATACATTGTCAAGGTTGACAGAATAAAGTCTATATCAACTTATTGCCATCATGGACCAATAACAGAACAGATTGACAGGTGGTGACAAAGCACAAGACTGGGCATTTATTTAAAAAACATACATACCCTAACCACATAACAGATATTTAAAAGGTCATTAACAGGCATGTTCTGCAAGATATATCCACTCTTGAACAATGAAAAACTATGAGCTTCAATGTTTTTTTGCCCCACTAGTGTTCAAAGCCACCGACAAGCTCAGGCGGTAGCAGTATATTGATGCACGGCGTATATTGATGCACGGCGGTAGCGAGTTAGTTGATAGTTAGATGTCTAATCAGATGTCTGTCATGTTCTACGATACCCATTTCAGCGTGCGTGTGTGCGAGGATTATTATTATATACACGCTACGCTAAGCTAAAAAACTAGCGTAGGTCAGCGGCCAATCAGAGCAACGCGGAAGGAAAACTAGCTTGTGGAAAGTATAGACGCGTCCTGGACGGTACCAATATTACCCATATTGTTTGTTTTAATTGAAAAATACTAGGGCTGACCCCTATTAGTCGAATAGTCGACTAATCGATCGAAAGGAGCCGTAGTCGACTGCCAACTTCTTAGTCTAAAAAACAAATTATAATAATATTATAATATAATTAGTTTTTTTATTTATTTATTTATTTAATTTGTATCATTATTTCTAGAAGCGTGGCTAACGCTAATGGCACGCATACCAGAGGCGCTAACTGCCTACGAAAACAGGCACAGAGGCACTGAAAGAGGATTTCACCCATCTAATGAACACATGACTAGACATATATCAAGATGTATCCATCGGTGGACCAATTGCATGCTTTTGAAGAGGACAAGAAGCCTTCCGTCAGATATTGAGCACCCCCCACAGCCCAAATGGAATGATAAAAAATATATATATATATATATATATTTTTTTTTTTTTTCATAGTCGACAATCGGCTCATTTCGTCCAATCATAGTCGACTATCAAAATCCTTAGTCGGAGACAGACCTAAAAAATACAGATGCATGTCATCAGCATAGCAGGGGTGAGAGATGCAATTGAACTGGCTAGCCAGGTTGTCTAGAGGTAAGATGTAAAGTTAGAAGTCTTGTTTTGCCTTCAATCTACATACCCCATAATGTTTTTGTTTTGTAATGTTTACTGCATGCAAAAAAGATTTTGGCCAAAAACCACATGGGACTAGCATAAACCACACGGGACTAGTGTAAACCACATGGGAATATCATAAACCACATGGGACTAGCATAAACCACATGGGACTAGTATAAACCACATGGGACTAGTATAAACCACATGGGAATAGCGTAAACCACATGGGACTAGCATAAACCACATGGGACTAGCATAAACCACATGGGACTAGCATAAACCACATGGGACTATCATAAACCACATGGGACTAACATAAACCACATGGGACTAGCATAGACTAACATAAACCACATGGGACTAGCATAAACCACATGGGACTAGCATAAACCACATGGGACTAGCATAAACCACATGGGACTATTATAAACCACATGGGACTAGCATAAACCACATGGGACTAGCATAAACCACATGGGACTAGCATAAACCACATGGGACTAGCGTAAACCACATGGGACTAGCGTAAACCACATGGAACTAGCATAAACCACATGGGACTAGCATAAACCACATGGGACTAGCGTAAACCACATGGGACTAGCATAAACCACATGGGACTAGTGTAAACCACATGGGACTAGCATAAACCACATGGGACTAGTATAAACCACATGGGACTAGCATAAACCACATGGGACTAGCATAAACCACATGGGACTAGCATAAACCACATAAACCACATGGGACTAGTGTAAACCACATGGGACTAGCATAAACCACATAAACCACATGGGACTAGTATAAACCACATGGGACTAGCATAAACCATATGGGACTAGCGTAAACCACATGGGACTAGCATAAACCACATAAACCACATGGGATTAGCATAAACCACATAGCAGGGCTCTATAATGTAACCATTTCACTCGCATTTGCCCCAAGAAATATATTTGTGCAAACCGGAAAGATAATTTAGGAACACAGTGTGCGAGTAGAGACCTGGGCTTGAACTATGACCTCTGCCAGTGGGTCTTGGATTTCCTGACGGGAAGACCCCAGGTGGTGAGAGCAGGCAACTGCACCTCCTCATCCATCACTCTCAACATAGGGGCCCCCCAGTGCTGTGTTCTGAGCCCCCTCCTCTACTCGCTGTACACACATGACTGTGTGGCACAGCGGAACAACAACACAATCATCAAGTTTGCTGATGACACAGCTGTGGTGGGCCTGATCTCTGCAAACGACGAGAAGGCCTACCTGTAAGAGGTAGAGGATCTGGCGCGGTGGTGTCAGGAGAACAGCCTCTCCCTGAATGTCAGCAAAACAAAAGAGATAACTGTGGACTTTAGGAGGACGGGGGCCAGGGACTACAGCCCCCTCAGCATCGACGGGGCACCGGTCGAGAGAGTGAACAGCTTTAAGTACCTCGGAGTCCACATATCCGACATGGACTTGACATGGACCACACAGAATGACAGTGTAGTGGAAAAGGCACGGCAACGCCTCTACTTCCGTAGGCGCCTAAGGAAGTTCAAAGTGAGTCAGAAGATACTCAAGAAGTCTTTCTCTGGTCTGCATCCCCTTAACAATTGTCTGTAATGAGCCGTACTCTATTGTACCCATTGTACCCAGAAGATCCTTAAGAACTTCTACTCATGCACAATAGAGAGCATCCTGACTGGTAACATCACCTCCTGGTTTGGGAATACAGAAGGCGTTACAGGGCCAAGGCTAAGAGAATAACCAAAGACTCGAGTCACCCAAACAACTGCCTCTTTGAACTGCTACGGTCAGACAAGCGCTACCGGAGTCTCATAGCCAGCACAGAGAGAGTCAGAAGGAGCTTCTATCCCCAGGCCATCAGGATGCTCAACGACAATGACACTATTTAACAACCCATCATCTACACTCACAGCACACACATCCACACACACACACTCACTTTAAATAAACACTCACCGTAACACCCACTCTACACACTTTAACACACTTTATATTTATTAACAAAGAGATTTGCACTACAACTTATACTGTACCTCATTGCACCTTACCCTAAGTTGTACCTGATCCAATTGCTGCATTGTACCTCACTGTTACTATTTTTTTTTACTCTGTACTGTATATTGTATATATGTATATTGATTGACTGAACACTTTTTGTTTACGTACCCTTGACTTTGTCTATTTTATACTTTTTATCTATTTTTATCTAGCACACTCTCGGGAGCTCATACAGAAGAAAGCATTTCATGGAAAAATATTCTGTATTTTACTATGACAACTATTAAAGAAACTTGAAACTTGAACTTGAGTAATAGCTTTGCGTAGTGGGCGTGTCAACTGTCATTTCATAATAGACACAGAGCCGTGCAGATCTTACATTTTAGAAGCTATGACAGCTCTATTATTATTATTATTATTATTATTATTATTATTATTATTATTATTATTATTATTATTATTATTATTATTATTATCCTCGCCATTCCTGTTAGCTGCCAGTGCTAACGCTAACTAAGCTATCCCTGGAAACGCTCACAGGCACAGGGAGGGGGGGGCTGAGAGTCTCTCACACACACACACACACACACACACACACACACACACACACACACACACACACACACACACACACACACACACACACACACACACACACACACACACACACACACACACACACACACACACACACACACACACACACACACACACACACACACACTAGGCTAACAATTCTGATTCCCGAACCTATTTCATTCAAAAGGAAGATATTGATGGACATTAGCTATAGTATATATAGCTCAGTAGCTGGACAACCGATATCCTTTGCGTATAGTAGGCATGGGCCAATGTGTGAATTTGGTGGTATGTGCACATAATGTCTGTCCCTTAGTATGCACACACACTTGAACATGTTTCATTGTGCTCATAAAGTTCTTTGTGTGCTCCTAAACTTCTTTGTGCTCCTTGGGAAAAAAGTTAGCGTAGAGCCCTGCATAGGACTAGCATACACCGCATGGGGCTAGCATAAATTGTAAAGAGGCATGACTGTAAAGAGGAGATTTGTGGTTCCATGAACCCCTTTTCACTCAGATATTTTGAGGTCAGAGGTCAAGGGACCCCTTTGAAAACCCCATTTGTAAATTTCCTCCCTGTCAACATCTAGCTTAACTTAACATGATTTACCCCCTTTTTCCAGTGAGCTAGCGTGACATGGCCGGTATGTTCGGATTCCTCGCAATCTTTAGTTTCATATGATACCACTATCTTCACTCTAAAATGTAATATATTTTAAATTCAGTCTATAAAAACAACCAAATGTTTTAAATACTGTAACCAGATCAAATTACATGATTCAGAATATATATATTATAAGGATAATTTTAGTAACTTCATTGATTTTCAAAATATTTCTAAGCAACTTCCTCAACCCACTGTAAATTTGAAGGTTCACTCATAAAAGTACATTCAAGTATCGTATTCAGTGCAATATCTTACATTACCATAACATCCCAAATATAACATTTTACATACATTTTACAATAGAGTGCTCGGGAAAACAATGCATTATATTGTATGACAATACCATCTTTTACAATGGTTTGCTCTTGAAGGTGTGACCTTGAACACTTCGACAGTATATACTTTCCTTTCTTATCTCTGTGCAGTCTGACACCCTGTGGTCTTAACATCGTGTGTCACCATTATCTGTGTGTGCAGTCGCGCCACTCATGTGAAACCTCAGAGCGGCCGCACAAATCAACGGGCCTTATCTCCGCCATTCCATTTCAAAAGTCAAATACAAGATACCTCACAACATCCTAGAACAAAACAATTACCACTACCGTAAAAGGATGAAGCCATAGCGATAAAAAGAGGGCCGGGGACGGGGGACGGGTAATGCGATATCTTATCCTCTGCTCCTCATGACTTAGGACCAATTACATGATATTTATATTTGCTTATAAATAAGCTACTTCTGCTACTCCCGTCCCATCTTTTGATGCCTTGCCTATATCATCAGCATCTTCTTCAAAGGAGCCCCCCCTGCATTGTAATAAAGCGGTATCGCTGAGCTCCAGGGGGAGTTTGTTATCTGAAGAGGCCCAGCTTGTATCACCGCCAGGGGTTCCTGTTTCTCCCACCGACACGGTGCCAGGATTTCAGCCTTTGTTCAACGGTGGCCGTGCAGAACTCATAAAGCATCAATATGATGGAAAGGCTTTTGTTTTTCACAACTATCGAAAGATTCAATATTTTGTTGCCAAGGGAACCCAAGCCACCCCACCCCGCGTGCTCCATATTCTAGATTCAAGATTCAAGAGGTTTATTTGTCACATACATACCAAGGCATACAGTGAAATGCGGGTGGTCATGCCCTCATCGGTAGTGCAATAATACTAATAATAAAATAGACATAGGAAAAAAAAACAGGTAATAAGAAGACATAAGATGTGCATGATAAAAATAGACATGCTAAATTCCTGAGAAGGCACTGGGTCCTATGTACTATACAATATACAGTTTTAACTCTGTCATTATGCTATACTTAATATATCTAAACTATACTATACAAGAACCCCATCGGTTCTTTCCTTAAAGTGACCTTTATATTCCTCATTCCTTAAAGTGACCTTTCCATTTAGTTTCAAGTGACATTTTGTTTAAAGCGATTGTTTAAAGCGATTGTTTAAAGCGATTGTTTAAAGCGATTGCAGCATCTGTGTTGTGTGTTGTATTCTGGAGGAGCGGAGAGGTTGCCAGAATTTACCCCCTCCCTCCCTCCCTCCCTCCCTCCCTCCCTCCCTCCCTCCCTCCCTCCCTCCCTCCCTCCCTCTCTCGCTCACAGGGTAATGGGACTATCATAAACCTGCTAACAGAAATATTGCAGGACAAACCTGCGATGAATGTGATTGCCTTTCCCATTGCTTTTCCAGACGAGGTTGTATTGTATCGACGGGGAAAAGCTATTGCCATGCATTGTTTATTGTTGAACAAGGTGACAGGGTGGAGGGAGGGAGGGGAATAAGCGGTGACAGGGTGGAGGGAGGGAGGGGAATAAGCGGTGACAGGGTGGAGGGAGGGAGGGGAATAAGCGGTGACAGGGTGGAGGGAGGGAGGGGAATAAGCAGTGACAGATGCACAGGGACGAGTGTCGCTCTCAGAAACTCATTAAAATGAATGAGGGACGCCGGATTGGGTCAAATACATTTATCTGTAGCCAATGGGAGCTGCAAATTGATTGAGCGCTCCCCGCAAGAATGGGAGTTTAAAATGAAAATTATTGGCGTTTTTTTTCCCGCACTACATTTGCTGGCTTTATTGCCCACGAGGAATTTAATTTCCATTCACATAATATCCAGCCCTTTGTTGTTCCTTTATCCCTCAGAGGAAATGAAAGAGAGCGACTGAATCGTGTTCCACTGTCACAAGAAAGAAAACGTTTTTTGTACCTCACTGTCTGCATTTTTACTTCATTGTACTTAGGTTGTACTTAGGTTGTACTTTAGTTTGTATATTGTATAGTGTTATTCCTCTTTTACTTTTTACTGTATGAAGCACATTCTCAGGGGCTCATACAGAACCAAGCATTTCACTGTAATGTACCTTATACGTGACAAATAAAAACAAACTTGAAACTTGAACTTGAAGAACATAACTGAGAGAAGCTGTTCTTCTGTGAGGAGCTGGGCTGGGGAGAGAAACAGTGTATGAACCACACGGTGTAGGTTGTAAAGAAACAGCGTATGAACCACACAGTGTAGGTTGTAAAGAAACCGCGTATTGAAGGATGTCGGTGGTTTTTCAGTGTATATAATGTAAACAAAATGTATATAATGACAGTATTGTTTATAGCCGCCTGAGAGCAACACAGAAGCAGAGAGAGAGTCTGTCAGCCGGCAGTGTGTCTCCACGGCGAGCAGGGTGCGAGTGGCTTGAAGGTCATACCTTCATCTTGATAAGGATTGAAAGTGCAGACAGGCTTTGGACGTTTAGTGTGCGGTAGGAGCTGATTAACAACCTGCAGATTAGATGAGGCTGTGCTGTTGTCATCACCAGCCGACAGCCCCAGCGTTTGTTTGGGGTAAGTTAATATCAACATTGCCGTTGCTATAGTGATCTGGGTCAAATAGCTGTGGTCACAGACAGCGCGTCACATAGGAACTAGAAGAGGGGCGGGGCCTGTCATTTGCTATGCCGAGATGATAATGATGATGATGATTTTTATAATGTGAGTTTCCTTCTGCGTGTGAGTTAGAACAGGACACAGCGTGATACGAGCAGATGTGGAGAGAGAGACTAGAGGGTGGTGGTGGGAGGGGCCTCCTCCCCCCCCCCCCCCCCCCCCCTCCTATGCCTAGCTTCGGCTAACAAAGAAGGGTTTTGGCTAACGACAAGGCCTCAACCACCATTGGACTAACAGCAGAAGACGATAGAATAATGAATTTAGTGTGCCATCAAAGACTTTTCAAGGACAATACGAAATGGGTACCAATCTGAGGCTTTTGTCTATGTAATAAACAGCGATTCCCAGAAAGGTACTACGCTGTCCAGTGTCGAATACTTATGGTTACGGATTGCATTAAAGGGGAATGACAAAGATTGTACAGCCAGTATGAGAAGACAGAGAGAAATAAACACAACGCAGAAACTACACAACGACAACGATGGAGAGGTGATACTGGCTGATTGATCCAAATCTAACTGTATGAACCACACAGTGTAGGTTGTAAAGAAACAGCGTATGAACCACACAGTGTAGGTTGTAAAGAAACAGCGTATGAACCACACAGTGTAGGTTGTAAAGAAACAGCGTATGAACCACACAGTGTAGGTTGTAAAGAAACAGCGTATGAACCACACAGTGTAGGTTGTAAAGAAACAGCGTATGAACCACACAGTGTAGGTTGTAAAGAAACAGCGTATGAACCACACAGTGTAGGTTGTAAAGAAACAGCGTTTGGGACGTCTAGGACTCAATTGTGTCTATAAATTTCAGGGCTTAAACTCAGCCGACCTCGGCTCACACACAGGCACCCCCCCGTCCCCTCCAGTCATAGAGTTGATTGATTAGAGTTGCGGGGTATATTTACTTTATTCTATTTTGCCTTAATCTACTCGGTTGGCCGTATTACTGCGAAGTGGTTGACATGCAGAACCAAACGAGTCTACAAAATGTTGTTGTTACTACTGACCGACAAGAGACAGCGAATGCACCGTTCCGACCCCCGTCAGTCATCGACCTTAGGTCGAGTGATTGAAGTTGCGGAATCTTTTATTTTATTTGCACTGGGAAGGACTCTCTTTATTCAGATGAGGTCCATTTCCCTTATCCGTTACACGTATTATCACTGTATGGCTTTACTTGATAATCCCATTATACAGTACACGTATTATCACTGTATGGCTTTACTTGATAATCCCATTATAGCTAGGGATAAAGCCACTTATTCTATTTTGCCTTAATGCATAATCATATGTCTCCTTCTACTCCGTCTGGGGAAAGCCACACTCAGGAGGTTTTTTACATCATAAATCAGGCACATTACTGGACCGCGTGGTTGACATATTTCTCCTTTTACTCCGTCTGGCTAAAGCCTTAATGCATAATCCTATTTCTCCTTCTACTCCGTCTGGCTAAAGCCTTAATGCATAATCCTATTTCTCCTTCTACTCCGTCTGGGGAAAGCCACACTCAGGAGGTTTTTTACATCATAAATCAAAACGCAAAGGGTGAAGTTACAATTGCAGAACACATTTCAATGCTTACCCGGCCGTCTGGTCAGAAGAAAGGATACAAAGGATATATTTATAGAGAGGTATTTTTAATTAGAAAAGGCTAGTTACAAGAAGAGACTGAAGTGGAAAATTTCCAATTCAGTTAAAATAAGCACACAACAGAACATCTCATCTCGCACGGCTTGTGCCCCGTGTCTGGCAGCAGCATCTTCATCTCTCAAAAAAAGTCTAACACTTGAATGGGCAACCGTCTCTTTTATATCGACATTGTACCATATTTCCGATTGGTCTAAACACAGTGATGTCACAGGGATGTCATTTTTGTTTAGCAAACCAAAATACAATACATAATTCGTATGAGCTCCTCCTTCTTTGTACTAACGTTACTTCTCGTTACCTAGTGGTTTTAAGTAACAGAAAGTCCCTTATTCCTTCAGAACAGACAACTGCTTTGTCTGTGGGGACCACGTGACATGGTACCGGGCACGAGGCCATCCATAGGATTTCTTATCAAGCTTCCTTAAAGATCCCCTCCAGAAAACAGTTTTTACACATCATTATTTTAGTATAATTCTCTACTGACAGTTAATTATAAGCATGCCATTTATGAAAACTTTTACTGTACACATTAAACATTTAATTGTTATATAGTTTTTTTAAGATTTCCTCTATAGTTTCAGGACTCCCTGTCTTTCAACCCTCAACCTTTAATTCCCTTCCCGTCTGAAAGGGTTAACATTTTACAGCTCTCTCTCCTCTGCTGAGGCCCACATTCCGCAGGTTGACTCCCTTTTGCCTGTTGTCTGTGAAGAACTGTGAAGAACAGGCCCCTTCTATGGAGACATTAAAGGCTCAGTTTCATTTTTATAAGTAGAGCCATCATTTCATTATCCTCCAGAGTTCAGTTTTTAAAGTCTATAAAAGATTATACTGGTCATATTATACGAATCAGGATGTCAATTTCCAAGAGTGTCACTTGTTGATCTGTGGCACTTCACACCCACTCTGCCATCCTGGGAGGTCATTGTCCATCGTCAATTGAATAATTGAATAATGAAGCATATAATTACATGTGAAAAATAGGTATATACGGCTATATTGGAACGAATCAGGATGTCAATTTCCAAAAGTGTCACTTGTTCTGTGGCACTTCACACCCACTCTGTCATCCTGGGCGGTCATTTTCCATTGTCTTAATAGCGTCTGTACTGGGGGACGAGATGGCGATTGTGGGGTCACGTGGCTGTGACTCTCCACACCCCCTCTGCCATCTTGGTACCTTGTTACCCTGGTAGCCGGCGGGAAGACTTGCATCTGTTGTTTCCGGCCGATGCACCCAGGCTGTTGTCGTCTTGGTCATCTTGGTCATCTTGGTCATCGTGGTCATCTTGGTCATCTTGGTCATCTTGGGGTCGCCCCCTCTGACCTCTTGGATCTCTCCCATAGTTTGAGGTAGGTTGATTTGTCACTTCTCGGGCGACCCCCACGGGTCCCCGAGAATTGTAGCAGCAGTCCTCTATTGAAGTGTGGTTGGCCTGGTCGTGTGACCCTGTCCGTAGGCCTCGCAGGACATCACAGATACAGTCCACAGAGGACTCGTTTCTTTTCTCTCTTTCAGGTCCATTCAGGGCTCTCGTCGCCCTGTAACCTGGGTCCAGGCCGATGTCTCTCTGTCCGGTCTGGGAGGTCTAGGAGGTCTGGGAGGTCTGGGAGGTCTGGGACGTCTGGGAGGTCTGGGAGGTCTAGATGAGGACCTTGAGGATGCTCTGGAGCTTGACCTATCGTGTGACCCTGTCCGTAGGCCTCGCAGGACATCACAGATACAGTCCACAGAGGACTCATTTCTTTTCTCTCTTTCAGGTCCATTCAGGGCTCTCGTCGCCCTGTAACCTGGGTCCAGGCCGATGTCTCTCTGTCCGGTCTGGGAGGTCTAGGAGGTCTGGGAGGTCTGGGAGGTCTGGGAGGTCTGGGAGGTCTAGATGAGGACCTTGAGGATGCTCTGGAGCTTGACCTATCCCGGTCTTCCTCCAGTTCCGATTTCTGACCTGAGTCAGTATATTCCTTCTTGCCATCCGCTGCGTCGTCCGCTGACTCCGGGGGACAGCCCCCCCCCCCCCCGTCTAAGAGTGTGGCACTGGTTCAGGTTTTGTCCCTTTACCAGCGCACCTTTACCAGCGCACATTGTTCACAGGCCTTTCGGACTGTTATCGCTCTTTGTTTGGCTTTAGGTATGAGAATGTTGTTAGTTCTCAGGTATACCAACATCCTCTTACTTCCGGCATGTCCAAGGTTATCATATACCTGTCTGTTCATGTGAGTAGCCTCGTCCTGTTAGCAATGGCTAGTTAGCCTGCTATTCGCTCCTATTCGCAATGGCTATTTCAGCCTGCTCGCAATGGCTATTTCAGCCTGCTATTCGCTCCTATTCGCAATGGCTATTTCAGCCTGCTCGCAATGGCTATTTCAGCCTGCTATTCGCAATGGCTATTTCAGCCTGCTATTCGCAATGGCTATTTCAGCCTGCTATTCACAAAGTAGAGTTTTTTCTACTTAAGTTCTGACTTTAAGTAAGCATTTAATTACTTCAAGTCATGAGTAAACCTTTTTACCGTAATCACAAAAATATACTTTAAGTGTGATTCTTTCTTTGAGTAGAACCTTCTACGTTTTTGACTGTAAGAAAACATTACGTAACTTTTTAGTCATGAGTGATCTTTCACTGCAATCACAAAAATATACTTTAAGTGTGATTCTTTCTTTGAGTAGAATCTTCTACGTTTTTGACTGTAAGAAAACATTACGTAACTTTTTAGTCATGAGTAACCGCTACTTCAAGTCGTTACTTATCAACCCTCTCTTGTTCCTGATAGATTTTTTACCAATTTACTTTTGGCTGTCTGCTGCGCTCTGCAGACCATCTACGTCACCATTGTTCCAGATCTCGAACATTAGGAAGAGTCTTGGTTGGAGAGGTTCTGCCGATAAGACCAATCTTGAGTAAGGTTGACTCAAATCTGTAACTAATTCTACTCCAGAGACACCTGACAGCAGTTATTTCAGTTAATATTCTTTCGGCTGTTGATACCTATTTAATTAGTATACAGCCCAACTCACTTGAACTCATGTTCTAAGCCCCGGAACCTCCAATCCGTTTTGACAGACCTATAAACCAGTGACTTGGCCGCCTAAGCACTACAGCGTCCTGTATGCTGAGGCTTCCAAGTCTCCACAAATCTGATAGGCCCGTCGGATACAGAGACCCTGATGCTCGCTCTGTCCCCCCGCGTCAAGGTGCTAAGCTTGATGAGAGTTTGCAGAGTCTCAATTTGTTACCCATAGGCGCTGGTGAGTGTACATCTCATGCAGCTGATATGGTTGGTAGGGTGCTAACCTACCAAATGGTTGCTGTCAGGAAATCCCTTCTGAATGAAATAGATTACAAATTCACTTTACTTTACTCTGGGTTTAGAGCAAGGACGGACATCTTTACATATTATACTTAAAATATATACAAAATGCATGTAGTATTCCATGTTATGTTTCTTCCTAAATGACAACAACACTATATATTATTCCTCTTGACAGATGATCGGTATGTCAAGTGCAGTTTGCACTTGCTTGAGTGTCATGTGTCAGGGCCCCAGAAGGTAATTTCTCCCTTTGTTGCCCTCATCTCTGCTTCCGGGATTTGAATTCCTCCCTTGTTGTCCTCACCTCTGCTTGCTGTTCTGGGGTTAGTGCGGCCCACTCGTCTGGAGGTAGGTATATGTAATTCTTCTTCCGGGATTTGAATTCCTCCCTTGTTGTCCTCACCTCTGCTTGCTGTTCTGGGGTTAATGCCCCCCAGTCGTCTGCAGAGAGGTATTCGATGCCGGAAGGATCCTTTTTCCTTGTTCTCTCCTTGGTTGTTTTCGGGGGAGGCTCCTGGGAGGCCCCCCCTTTGTCAGATAGCATTATGACTTGGTCATACAGCCTACACTCGATACGTAGCTGGTCTTGTGACCATGCTGCGCATCGGGCTGCCAGTAGGTTACCCCCTGGGACTCCTCCGAATAGCTTTTCAAGCAGTAAGCATGATCCCTGCATGGGTGTTCCATTCATGACTGATTCGGCTGCAACACTGAGAGACATGCTCCCGTCTCGCACCTGTGGGATCAGTCTCTCCACCATGTTATCCCCTGGATCTTGACCGGGGGTCCTTACTCCTCTTTCCATCCGTTGCGCCATTGAGGCCCTTTTGGGGATCTCCAGTCTTTTGAGATGTCTCAACATGCGAACTAGCTTCTCTTGTGCTAGCTTTGGTTGTGCCAGCTCCTCCTGAGCTAGCATTGGTCGCTAGCTCCGGCTACTTCGCCTGCTGTTAGCTCCTGGCTTTGTTAGCCTGTGGTGAGCTAGTTGGCTCTCGTCTGGCTAGGGCCAGCTCATGGGTGTTAGCACTGGCTTGTTGGCTGATGGCGAGCTAGTTAGCTTCCATCTGGCTAGGGCCAGCTCATGGGTGTTAGCACTGGCTTGTTAGCCGATGTCGTGCTAGTTAGCTTGTAGTCCTGTGAACGGTCGTTTTGACTGCGCTTCACATACAGTCTCCCCTCCTTGCATACAGTATCTTTGGGCTAGGAGCCATCCAGTTCGCCTTTCTGTGAACGGTCGTTTTGACTGCGCTTCACATACAGTCTCCCCTCCTTGCATACAGTATCTTTGGGCTAGGAGCCATCCAGTTCGCCTTTCTGTGAACGGTCGTTTTGACTTCGCTTCACATACAGTCTCCCCTCCTGAAAACAGTTTTTACACATCATTCTTTTAGTATAATTCTCTACTGACAGTTAATTATAAGCATGCCATTTATGAAAACTTTTACTGTACACATTAAACATTTAATTGTTATATAGTTTTTTTAAGATTTCCTCTATAGTTTCAGGACTCCCTGTCTTTCAACCCTCAACCTTTAATTCCCTTCCCGTCTGAAAGGGTTAACATTTTACAGCTCTCTCTCCTCTGCTGAGGCCCACATTCCGCAGGTTGACTCCCTTTTGCCTGTTGTCTGTGAAGAACTGTGAAGAACAGGCCCCTTCTATGGAGACATTAAAGGCTCAGTTTCATTTTTATAAGTAGAGCCATCATTTCATTATCCTCCAGAGTTCAGTTTTTAAAGTCTATAAAAGATTATACTGGTCATATTATACGAATCAGGATGTCAATTTCCAAGAGTGTCACTTGTTGATCTGTGGCACTTCACACCCACTCTGCCATCCTGGGAGGTCATTGTCCATCGTCAATTGAATAATTGAATAATGAAGCATATAATTACATGTGAAAAATAGGTATATACGGCTATATTGGAACGAATCAGGATGTCAATTTCCAAAAGTGTCACTTGTTCTGTGGCACTTCACAGTAGGTTATAAAGAAACCTCCTCAGACCTCACTGCTCTCACAGCACATGTCCTCATGATAGCAGTGTTACACAGATGTGGGGGGGGGCTGTACCCAGTCCCGGCGCCATGGGCGGGCATTAGGGGGCCTGGCCCGCCCACTGAGTCAGCTGTGCCCACCCTGGCAACATTTTTATTTTTTGTCAATCAAAGTCAACTATCCAAATCCTTAGTCGGGGACAGCCCTAGTGGGCACTGATGTCAACAACAACACTACTGAAGCTAGCACGGCACTCTGTGAGAATTCATTTATCTTCTCTCAAGAATGTCTTTACAGAACATCGCCTTAGTATGCTTCATCGACGCAACTAAGGCCAATTTAATTCAGTTAGCATTTGAGAAGGACTTAACAAAAAAGTTCAGGAATGAGTGGAGGGGCAGTGTTTTTTTTTATTTTTTTTTTTTTTTTTTTTTTTTGTCTTCGTTTTATCGCTTTATTTCTACTGGGCAGTCCAGTAGGGAGAGACAGATGAGGAATGGGAGACAGAGTGGGGGGAAGACATTCGGCAAATAACGACGGGTTCGGGAGTCGAACCCGGGTCGGCCGTGTCGCGGCTGAGCGCGCTATGTGGTTCGCCACTGGGGCGCCCGAGGGGCAGTGTTTTAAGAAGATTTCACTCTGTCCCCAAACGCCGCTTGCCGCTCTACTTATGATGGTGAGTAGCCTGTGGAGGAATTTTGTTTGCTTTTTTATGCACCTTATTTTTGTCAGTTCAGTTCAGTTTGTCAGTGAATTCAGAAGTGTTGAATAAATGGAGACTTTTCAAAGATATAGAATAGAATAGAATATAAATGTATTATCCTGAGGGAAATTTGCCACTGCAAATCACTCAACATTAAACATTTAGACAGACAGAAGTCACAAATAAGAATAACAAAACAAATGGCATAAGAATAGAATAAAATGAAATTGAATAGAAATTGAATAAAAGATACTGTAAATAAATACAGTAAAAATATACTGAAGTCTACAGTAGGTGTAATAATGCACAGTGCTGTCTAAAAAGTAAGAGTCCAGGAAGATGGTAATTGTCACTCAGTGATGCAGTGAGGCACAGTGATTCAAGTTCAAGTTTCAAGTTTCTTTAATAGTTGTCATACAGAAGTACAGAATACTTTTATACAAAATGCTTCTTACTGTTACGCTCCAGAGACTGTGCAAGACAAGATAAGTATGAAATAAAATAACATAGTATAGCATGTAAATTAGAAGTAAAAAAAAAATGAGGTCACAGTGTTCAGTATAGACATATGTACAATGTTCGATGCAGAATAGACGTAACTGAGTTACCATATAATATACAATACTATGCAGTGTACTAATATACAATACTATATAGTGCAAGGCAGAAATGGGATGAGGTGCAATTTAGGTACAATTTACAGTAGGTGTACGAGTTGTAGTGCAAATCCTTTATCAATAAATATAAAGTGTGTTTGTGTGATCTAAAGTGTGGAGAGTGGGTGCTGCAGTGTGTTGTTTGTTTAAGTGAGTGTGGGTGTGTGGGTGTGTGTGCTGTGTGCATTTGATGGTTGTTGCATAGTGTTTATTGTTCGTTTAGCAGCCTGATGGCCTGGGGATAGAAGCTTCTTCTGAGTCTTTCTGTCCTCGCCTTAAGACTCCGGTATCGCTTGCCTGACCGCAGCAGTTCAAAGAGGCAGTTGTTCGGGTGGCTGGAGTCCTTGATGATTCTCTTAGCCTTCCCCCTGCACCGCTTGTTGTAAATGTTCTGGAGGGTGGAAAGCCCCCCTCCAATTGTGCGTTCGGCTGAACGTGTCACTCTTTGTAGTCTGCTACGGTCTTGTGCAGTGCTATTCCCAAACCAGAAGGTGATGTTGCCAGTCAGGATGCTCTCTATTGTACATGAGTAGAAGTTCCTAAGGATCTTCTGACTGACTTGGAACTTCCTTAGGCGCCTGAGGAAGTAGAGGCGTTGTCGTGCCTTCTTCACAACACTGTCAATGTGTGTGGTCCATGTCAAGTCCTCGGATATGTGGGCTCCGAGGTACTTGAAACTGTTCACTCTCTCAACCGGTGCCCCGTCGATGCTGAGGGGGCTGTAGTCCTTGACCCCCGACCTCCTGAAGTCCACAATCATCTCTTTTGTTTTGCTGACGTTCAGGGAGAGGCAGTTCTCCTGACACCAATGTGACATATTCTCTACCTCTTCCAGGTAGGCCCTTTCGTCGTTGGCAGAGATCAGGCCCACCACTACTGTGTCATCAGCTAATTTGATGATTGTGTTGTTGTTCCGCTGTGCCACGCAGTCATGTGTGTACAGGGAGTAGAGGAGGGGGCTCAGAACACAGCCCTGGGGGGCCCCTATGTTGAGCGTGATGGATGAGGAGGTGCAGTTGCCTGCTCTTACCACCTGGGGTCTGCCCGTCAGGAAGTCCAGGACCCACTGGCAGAGGTCATAGTTCAAGCCCAGGTCCCTGAGCTTGGCTATGAGTTTGGAGGGGACTATGGTATTGAATGCTGAGCTGTAGTCGATGAACAGCATTCTCACATAGTTCCCCTTCCTCTTGTCCAGGTGTGATGCTGCTGTGTGCAGCACATGGGCTATGGCGTCCTCCGTGGACATGTTGGGGCGATATGCAAATTAGGGGGGGGTCCAGGTTGATGGGGAGGGAGGAACAGATGTAGCCCTTCACTAGCTTCTCAAAGCACTTCATGGCTATGGAGGTGAGGGCTACAGGGCGGTAGTCGTTGAGGCAAGCGGGCGTAGATTTTTTGGGTACAGGGATGATGGTGGACTTCTTCAGACAGGTGGGGATGACAGCCTGTTCCAAGGACAGGTTGAAGATGTCAGTGAATACCGGGGCCAGTTGGTCGGCACAGACTTTTAGGACGCGGCCGGGGATGCCGTCCGGTCCTGCTGCCTTCCTGATATTCACTTTTTTAAAGGTCCGCCTCACCTCATGCTCTGTTACCCTGAACACTGAGTCTCCATCAGCAGACCCCCCCCCCCCCCCATTGCCGTGGTTTGTAGGCTGGTGTTGTTATTCACAGCCTCAAACCTCGCATAGAAGGAATTGAGATCATTTGCTAAGGAGATGTCACTGTTCAGTTTGAGGGAGGCGCCTTTGTAGTCTGTCATTGTTCTGAGGCCCTGCCACATAGCTCTGGAGTCAGCCTGTTCAAACTGAAGTTCATTGTATATGCATTGTATAGTCTGATGGCTGTCGGAATGAAGGACTTCCTGTGCCGTGCTGCATTTAGGTAGTGTGAGCCTATAACATGCTCCTCCTGTCAGCCAAGTCTGTGTATAGTGGGTGGGAGGGGTTTTCCCTGATGGCCTGGAGCTTAGCAAGGCTCCTCCTCTCCGCCACCCTCGCTACAGTCCAGCTCCACCCCAACCACGCTACTGGCCTTCCTGACCATCTTATCCAGCCTGTTTGTGTCCCCTGCTCTCAGTCCGCTGCCCCAGCAGGTCTGTTATATATATCCGTTCAGTCTGTTTTTGTATAAGTGAAAGTTCTTAAGATAGAGAGAAATTAGATTTTTCAATTGCCTCTCTGCTGTTTAGTTCAGCACCGTGGGCAGCGCCAAGCAAGCCACAGCGCCGCTGTCCAGCTGAAACCATTGTGCCCCCCCGAGAGCATTTTATGCCCCCCCACTAATTTGTTTCTGCAGCCTGGTCTGGCTGTACCTGGGCTCATGGTGGGGGGGGGGCTGTACCTGGGCTCATGGGGGGGGGGCTGTACCTGGGCTCATGGTGGGGGGGGGGGCTGTACCTGGGCTCATGGGGGGGGCTGTACCTGGGCTCATGGTGGGGGGGGGGGGCTGTACCTGGGCTCATGGTGGGGGGGGGGGGGCTGTACCTGGGCTCATGGTGGGGGGGGGGCTGTACCTGGGCTCATGGGGGGGGGGCTGTACCTGGGCTCATGGTGGGGGGGGGGGGCTGTACCTGGGCTCATGGGGGGGGGCTGTACCTGGGCTCATGGTGGGGGGGGGGCTGTACCTGGGCTCATGGTGGGGGGGGGGGGGCTGTACCTGGGCTCATGGTGGGGGGGGGGCTGTACCTGGGCTCATGGTGGGGGGGGGGGCTGTACCTGGGCTCATGGGGGGGGGGGCTGTACCTGGGCTCATGGTGGGGGGGGCTGTACTTGGGCTCATGGTGGGGGGGGGGGGCTGTACCTGGGCTCATGGGGGGGGGGCTGTACCTGGGCTCATGGTGGGGGGGGGGGCTGTACCTGGACTCATGGGGGGGGGCTGTACCTGGGCTC
>NC_140165.1:120988113-120991919 GCF_963971535.1 Notolepis coatsorum
AACCTTTCACTACCACACTACAGATGGTTAACCTTTCACTACATTACATTTACATTTACATTTAGTCATTTAGCTGACGCTTTTATCCAAAGCGACTTACAAGTTCTGTACGACAAGACAGCAAGAAGGGTACAACTCTATCAGCTGAGTAACAATGTTCATCAAGTGTTGCGTGTTACAGTGTAGGTTAGTTTATTAGGACAAGTGCATGACAGTAAGGTTAGTCAGGGTTAGATTTTTTTTTTTTTCTTCTTTTTTTTGTAATCATTTCAGATAATGGTTGAAGAAGTGAGTCTTTAGTCGACGGCGAAAGATTGGACGGGATTCGGCTGTCCTAACTGGGATGGGTAGTTCATTCCACCATTGTGGGGCAAGGACTGAGAATAGGCGGCTTCTCTTTGATGACCCTCCGGGAGCTTGGATAGGAGTAGGTCTGAGGCGGCCAGAAGATGCAGAGCGTAGGGGTCTTGAGGGTGTGTAGTTAGAGACCATTGACCGGAGGTAGGCGGGAGCGGTTCCCTTTGCTGCACGGTATGCTAGGTCGAGGGCCTTGAAGCGGATACGTGCAGCAATGGGGAGCCAGTGCAGGTCCCTAAGAAGTGGGGTGACATGGGCCGACTTCGGTAGGTTTGATATCAGGCGGGCCGGTGCGTTTTGAATGAGTTGAAGAGGCTTGGTGGCAGTGGCCGGGAGGCCAGCTAGCAGTGCGTTGCAGTAGTCGAGGCGGGAGATGACTGTTGATTGGACGAGGAGTTGGGTGGCTTCTTTTGTCAGGAAGGGGCGTATCCTTCTGATGTTGCTCAGGAGGAATCTGCAGGTTCTGGTTGTCGCTGCGATGTGAGCAGAGAAGTTCAACTGGTCGTCGAGGACAACACCAAGGTTCTTGGCGGTCGGGGACGCGGTCACAGCTGCATTCTCGACTGTGATGGAGAGGTCGGTCAGGGGGGAGGATTTGGCCGGCAGGTGGAGCAATTCTGTTTCTCAAGTTTCTCAAGTTTCTTTAATAGTTGTCATACAGAAGTACAGAATACTTTTGTACAAAATGCTTCTTACTGTTGCGCTCCAGAGACTGTGCATGACAAGATAAGTATGAAATAAAAACATAGTAAAAATTAGAAGGAAAAAAAAAAAAAAAAAAAAAAAAAAAAAAAAAAAGAGGTCACAGTGTTCAGTTTAGACATATGTACAATGTTCGTAGACGTAGTTACCATACAATATACAATACTGTGCAGTGTACTAATATACAATACTATATAGTGCAAGGCATAAATGGACGAGGTGCAGTTTAGGTACAATTCACAGTAGGTGTACGAGTTGTAGTGCAAATCCTTTATCAATAAATATAAAGTGTAAGTGTGTTTGTGTGATCTAAAGTGTGGAGAGTGGGTGCTGCAGTGTGTTGTTTGTTTGAGTGAGTGTGTGTGTGCGTGTGGGTGTGTGTGCTGTGTGCATTTGATGGTTGTTGCATAGTGATTATTGTTCGTTTAGCGATTATTGTTCGTTTAGCAGCCTGATGGCCTGGGGATAGAAGCTCCTTCTGAGTCTTTCTGTGCTCGCCATAAGACTCCGGTATCGCTTGCCTGACGGCAGCAGTTCAAAGAGGCAGTTGTTCGGGTGGCTCGAGTCCTTAATAATTCTCTTAGCCTTCCCCTTGCACCGCTTGTTGTAAATGTTCTGGAGGGTGGGAAGCCCCCCTCTAATTGTGCGTTCGGCTGAACGTGTCACTCTTTGTAGTCTGCTACGGTCTTGTGCAGTGCAGTGTTTTGCTTAGGTTCAGTTTGAGGTGGTTGGTCGTCATCCAGGCGGAGATGTCGGACAGACAGGCCGAGATCCGCTCAGAGACGTGGATATCTGAGGGAGGGAAGGAGAGGAAGAGTTGAGTATCATCGGCATAACAATGATATGAGAAGCCATGAGACGTGATAATGTTACCCAGTGATTTAGTGTAGAGGGAGAAGAGAAGGGGTCCTAGGACCGAGCCCTGGGGGACACCCGTCCGGAGGGGGCGGGTGGCCGACAGAGTCCCTCTCCATGACACTTGGTAGGAGCGGTCGTTGAGGTATGATGTCAGCCATGTCAGCGCAGATCCAGCCACTCCCTACCTGCGAGGGCCGCGAGGAGGATCTGATGGTTGACTGTGTCGAAGGCTGCAGATAGATCTAGGAGAATCAGGACAGAGGAGAGGCCTTTCGCTTTTGCTAAGTGAAGTGCCTCTGTGACCGCAATGAGGGCCGTTTCTGTGGAGTGGCCAGTCCGTAAGCCAGACTGATTGGGGTCTAGGAGGTCATTCTGTAAGAGATAAGCAGTAAGTTGGTTGGATACAGCACGTTCAAGTGTTTTAGAAAGAAAGGAGAGAAGAGAGACAGGACGATAGTTGGCTATGACGGTGGGGTTCAGGGTTGGTTTTTTTATGAGGGGCGTGAAACGTTAACCGCCTGTAGTGTGGTAGTGAAATGTTTAACTCTTTGTCGTGTGGCAGTGAAAGGGTTAACCTTCCGTATTGTCGGAGTGAAAGGGTTCACCTTCTGTGGTGTGGTAGTGAAAGGGTTAAAGTCCCAGCTTAGAGGGCGTGGTTTTAGACGATGTACAGTGCTGTGACGATGTTTTGGGGCAAGAATTGTATTCTCCTTAAATGATAAAAGTAACAACGGAACATGAGGTTATTTGCAATACATCAATGAGATATTAATGAAAATGTGACTTTGTAAAATGTAAAAGCAGCTGAATGGTAATAAAAACATACCCATCCAAACATAGACAAACAAAGATATTCATGGTCAAGGATACATCTATGAACCAGAAACGTTTGAAGTTACAGTATATAGCCGTGTGGGATCATTTCCTTCATTGAATCTGTAACCGTGATGGTAATAGTTCCCCCGTCTGGTCTGATGACGTCGCATGGACTGGTGTTCTTCATCTCCCAGACAGCTCTGTCCATATAATGATGACCACACCGTCTGAGTCGTACACATCAGAGATGTTCTAACCACATATCTCACCAACCATTCATCCATATTGGTGAGAAAATGTTCCACATTAACCCTGGCAAGGAGAGCTAGACTGTCTCTGACAGAGAAACCAATGACGTATTACATTTTAATGTAAAGTGTCTGTCAGTACCCGACTGTCTTGAAGCAATTACAGGACATGATTCTTGCTCTGGCCGATGAGTGGACCATGATCTCCTGACTGCTCCGCCCACCTACCTCCCATAGACAGGCCGCTGCACGTCCGCCTTACATTGAGCTCATGGAGGAGAGAGCGGGGGAGAAAATGAATGAATGTGGATGAGAGCCGTGACATTAAGTGGTTGTAGCTACGGCCGTCGGGGCGCTGGAGACATGATCCAATATACTTTTATATACGCCTCCTGAGTCTCCTGAACACGGAGAGACCAATCCCAAGTCGATCAGCACTTTCTCGGTCGAGCTATAGTCGCTTTCCCACACCTACTCCGCAACTATGCATGCACAAGTTAAGTTCAGTACCTTTTAGGCATTCAAATCAAAGCAAACCATTACAACCAAATACGGAACTTTACTCAGGGCTAGATCCACAAAGAATGGATTGCACGGAGCAAGTTGCACCCTTACTTACAATTCATTATGAATTGAAAATGGGGGACCCTGATGTAAACAAGACGAAAGTCTTTCTCTGGTCTGCATCCCCTTAACAATTGTGTGTATTGAGCCGTACTGTATTGTACCCATTCTGCAATCACCGTGCAGATTGATTGATTGAATGAAAGTTTTATTAACAGATTGTAGAATGGGTACAATACAGTACAATTGTTAAGGGGATGC
>NC_140165.1:120992119-121017288 GCF_963971535.1 Notolepis coatsorum
GGCCGTAGCAGCGGAGCACGAAGGAAGACCCAGACCCACCAAAAGGACTGGACTCCCTGGAATGGGGGCCCGGAGAAGTCCATGATGCCAGCATCAAGACCCCACCAGGTGGGCACGTAGTGCCCCGCCCCCCACATCGCCAGCGTATTCGGACAAAGGCCCCTCAGTTACTGCACCTGGTATTCCCAGGCGGAACCAACCAGGCCAGTAAGCCGAGCGGGCCCCGTCCCCCCAATAGTACACCGCCTGGCACACTGACCCTGCAGAATAGGCAGTCAGCATGGCCGTAAGCACACAAAAAAGGTTAACCAACGGAAGCAGGCAGCGCACCGGGGAAAAACCAGGCAACAGGCTGTTAACCCTAGCCTGGAGACTGCGGACGAGACAGGCGCCAGAGGGGACAGCTGAACACAGCCGCCCCGGCGGAAGGAGCGTAAGCTGGCGGTGTTGCATGACCAAGCCTCCATTTAACAACCCCCACCCAGAGGGGTCGAGGCAGAGAAGGCTGACACGATTGGCAGACGTCATGAACGTGCAGGGGCACCCTCAACCGGTGAACCCGGGAGTTGACACTGCTCCAACACACCAGGGAATCAACCACCTCGGTGTTACCCAATGCGGTGGTTGTTCCTATAACCCCTCAAGAAAAAACTCCAAAACACACCTGCGGGTATACACCGGCTATACCGCAGTACAAGTGTTTCAGTTTCCAAAAAGGGTTAACCCAGGCCTACGGGTCGCAAACATCACTTCGGACCGGGCCTGGCGGTACGGGAAGCACAGGGTCACCAGAGGAGGTCAAAAAACCACCCCCACAGGCCCCTCTTCGCCATGCGTGAGAGAGGAGCGAAAAACAATGGAGAACCAGCCCCTAAGCACACCGTACCTGGTATTCCCCGGCGGTCTCCCAACCAAGTACTAACCAGGACCAACCTGTGTAGCGGCCGAGATCCGACGAGATCGAGCGCGTACAGAATGGCATGGCTGTAAGCCATGACGACAGTGCTGAGTAAAAACATACCCAACCAGGGTCTCCATAGCGCTTAACCCTGTGACACCCAGACCGACCTGGCATTTTTCCCCCTGAAAAAAGCCCAAGTCCCTCAGGGTACCAGAACAGCAGATCTGCATCCCCGGCGGACAACGGGTTCAACTGATCTGGACCAGCGTGACCAGAACCAGTCCCGTGCCCTAACCACGCCGACATGCCCCAGGAAAAGGGCAGATATGCGCGTTGATCTTAACATGAAAAGAAGGCGCCACCCAGACGTCGGGACGAACCGCGCCTGGTGGCCCACCCCAAGGGCGTGAGACCCCACTACATATGTTCAGATCCATCCCGTCATCATCCCCCAGACATGAACGAGGATCCGTCGACAACCCACCCAGGTCATGGGATGTGGTCGCCGGAAGAGGAAAAAACCCCCATCTCAGTTGCTTTATAAAAACGCTGTTTCAACCACAAGCAACTAAGGCGTGCCAGTCAATCGCCTGTTTACAGCGAGCTAGCACTATACGTGCGTCGGGACACACCCCCATCAATGAACAGGCTATTTAGACCTGCCATTGAATCCCCAAGGCGCCCAGGGGAACGACAAGAGGGGTGTGACACTCCCTAACTCCAACACTTCTGGAATAGAAAGAAGGAAGCATCAACAGTATGTATCCCAGTCTACACAGCCGGGGTAAAAAATGTTCACATTTTTACATCCCACCACCCTCCCATAGGAAAGAGACGGGGATCCCCAGAGAGACTTCCCACGCGAGCTGTACAGATTGAAAAGAATATATTGCACCTTGAGCCATGTAAAAAACTGGTTTTAGGGCCTCCGGGGAAGAGGCACCGAACCCATACACACTCAATAAACGAATTGAATCGAATATACATACAATAGAAAAGGACCCTTCTAGAGGGTCCACTCACTTTGACAATCTGAGGAGGAAGGCTCTGTACTCTGATGGAGGCTTCCTCACATGGATCACATGGAAGAAGGAGTCCGAACTCACAGAAGGCCTGAGTAGGCGCTTGGTGAGGAGGAGCCCTGACCACCCCCCCTGAAAACAGATCCATCACATGGACCTGAACAGCACACGGAAGTCCTACCAACAGAGACGCGCACGGTGACGTACTCTATGGCGGGGGAATTCCTGCGGTGCACACGCCCAATATACCAGGCCGTGGGACCAGGAACTCCCTCCCCCCCCCCCCCCCCCCCCCCCCGTAACGTGCCGAACCGCCACGTGACGGGAACCTTGAAGGACAGGGGGTGTACCCCTGACCGACAGAACAACGGGGAGAGGAAAGGTTACCAGTTCACCCCTTTACGACCCCACACCCATGATACGACGTAACGACAAAAAGAGAATATGACACAGTCATAGTCAACCCTATGAAGCGTTTCACAGCTCCACACAGCGCACGAGCTAACCTGCTATCTGATTTTTACTAAGGAAAAACACAGAATAGAGAGGGCTCTAAGAACCCCGGTCCAACATACACATGTGCTTCTGTGGTCAGTACAACCCAGTTGTAGGTCACATGACACACACAACCCATCATCATCACAATGAGAGAATACATCATTCTTGATTAGTATCGACCACAGGCCTTGCTAAGCACACATGACCGCAACCAAACCAATTTCCCTTTAGGAAATAAGTTTCTCCAGCAGATTTAGCACAACCTCAGCAATCAAGCTGAGAGTTACATCGTATCCCTACCACACAAAAGACACAATTAATGCACAACATGTCTGATAGGAGGTGATAAAGTCCCCAGGGAACCGGGGGGGGAAAAACACAATCCTCCTATTTTACCCTCAATACGGCCAGTTAAAACAGGAAAACCTGTTAATGTGTGAACTCACTGTCCATTGTCATTACAGTCTGAGAAAGAACATTCTTTTACTCACTCGTCACCAAGCATAGCTTCATAGGTTAGTTGCCTTAGTAGTGAGTACACGGTACACATAAACACCATGATGTTTCTCACACAACAACCAGATCAATACATCACGACCTGCACAGAGAAGCTACTGCCAGTGACAAAAACAGCTCACACACAACCCGCAACGTATCTCAAATGCATTGCAACAACACACGTTTTGGGAAAAAACACCGTCATTCACAATACATTTAGCAAGGTAAAACCAGAAGACGTGTTATGAGGGTCTGGCCAACCCCGTACCTGCCCGGAACGCAGATCAGCGAAGTGCAGTCATAAGCCACCGTAGAACACAGCCCTCTTTGTTGACGCAATCCCCGTCTAGGCTCAGGCAGGGTTGACGAACATCCCCTGTCAAAGATGACGTCGTGGTCAAGAGTGTAAAACATGTTAAAAATCAAAGCACGTTCAACAGAATAGCATCAAGCTAACGGCTGCTCCAACCGTTCGGGTGCTATCGCTTCCGCTCGCGAGACGCCGATCTACGACGCACGCGATCAGGAGCGAGCTCCCGGCGGCGCGCGAGAAGCCTAAGCTACCCCGCGCCAGGCCACCGACCGGCTAACCGTAAGCTATGAACATGTAAACAATGACATAACACTCACCCAGACAGGCCGCCGTTCTGAACCCTCCTCACTTTTTAAGAGAAAAGAGAAAACAAGACGTCAACACCGCTTCACAACGGTGACAATAACACGTCCGGCGGAATCAGCACAGTACCAACTGGCCTGTATAGCTGACTTTGAACATGAATCTGCCGCTATCGCACATTACATGCACATATCCCCTCGTGAAGGAATACTCTCATTTGGATATGAAAGATGGGGTCTTAACACGGTGACAGAGAGAATCCACTCGTCCAGAACACACAGGGATCACCAGTGTCAATGGTCGCGGCCCACTAGTTAAAACTAAAATGGTCGCCAGACCAAGGCCTTCTGTCGCCTAGACGGCTAAACAAAGGACCCTAGCCTGGGGCCGGTTTCCATAAACTTTGTCTAGTAGCCCCCATAGCACCAACAGACAAGTGGAGCCCGCCAGCAAACACTACTCACCCAACCTGGAACGCACCGCTCCTCACAACAGCGGCATGTCCGACAGTTCAGCTGTGGCCTGACAGGTTTCACCCCAACAAACACAGCAAGGAACTGCAGTTGAGAAGCATGCAGCGGCGTGCTCCCAATACGAAAACCGGTGGAGGGTTTGTAGAATGATCATCATCTTCTAGACACTCCAGTACGAAGACAATATCGCCGTATTTTCTCGAAAATAGTGAGAGAGAAAATAAAGATATGATGTCAACGTATCCTTGTCTCTATCTTGTCTTTTCTTTTCTTTTCTCTTTTCTGTTCCTAATCCAATTTCTTCCATCATGGTGTCAAGTGTGGGGATCTACCGAGGCACCTCTTCCTTGTGGTGAAAGCGAGAAGGAGGAGAGCAGGTGACCACACACCTGCTTATGAAGGTAAGCTGATGAGGGGTGTGGTCAGACTAATACTGGTATTAGAGGTACATTTGTGGTTTATTCAGTACGCGTGCACGTACGCGAGATAGTGCAGAAGGCGATGCCAAGCTAAGCCACTAACGATACAGAACCTAACATACCGTGTGTAACTAACCTAACATACTGTAACTAACCTAACATACCGTGTGTAACTAACCTAACATACTGTAACTAACCTAACATACCGCGTGTAACTAACCTAACATACTGTAACTAACCTAACATACCATGTGTAACTAACCTAACATACTGTAACTAACCTAACATACCGCGTGTAACTAACCTAACATACTGTAACTAACCTAACATACCGTGTGTAACTAACCTAACATACTGTAACTAACCTAACATACTGTAACTAACCTAACATACTGTAACTAACCTAACATACTGTAACTAACCTAACATACCGTGTGTAACTAACCTAACATACTGTAACTAACCTAACATACTGTGTGTAATTAACCTAACATACTGTAACTAACCTAACATACCGTGTGTAACTAACCTAACATACTGTAACTAACCTAACATACCATGTGTAACTAACCTAACATACTGTAACTAACCTAACATACCGTGTGTAACTAACCTAACATACTGTAACTAACCTAACATACTGTAACTAACCTAACATACCGCATGTAACGAACCTAACATACCGCATGTAACGAACCTAACATACTGTAACTAACCTAACATACCGTGTGTAACTAACCTAACATACTGTAACTAACCTAACATACTGTGTGTAACTAACCTAACATACTGTAACTAACCTAACATACCGTGTGTAACTAACCTAACATACTGTAACTAACCTAACATACCGTGTGTAACTAACCTAACATACTGTGTGTAACTAACCTAACATACTGTAACTAACCTAACATACCGTGTGTAACTAACCTAACATACTGTAACTAACCTAACATACCGTGTGTAACTAACCTAACATACTGTAACTAACCTAACATACCGTGTGTAACTAACCTAACATACTGTAACTAACCTAACATACTGTAACTAACCTAACATACCGCGTGTAACTAACATAACATACTGTAACTAACCTAACATACCGTGTGTAACTAACCTAACATACTGTAACTAACCTAACATACTGTGTGTAACTAACCTAACATACTGTAACTAACCTAACATACTGTAACTAACCTAACATACCGTGTGTAACTAACCTAACATACTGTAACTAACCTAACATACTGTAACTAACCTAACATACTGTAACTAACCTAACATACCGTGTGTAACTAACCTAACATACTGTAACTAACCTAACATACCGCGTGTAACTAACCTAACATACTGTAACTAACCTAACATACTGTAACTAACCTAACATACTGTAACTAACCTAACATACCGTGTGTAACTAACCTAACATACTGTAACTAACCTAACATACCGTGTGTAACTAACCTAACATACTGTAACTAACCTAACATACCGCGTGTAACTAACCTAACATACCATGTGTAACTAACATAACATACTGTAACTAACCTAACATACCGTGTGTAACTAACCTAACATACTGTAACTAACCTAACATACCGTGTGTAACTAACCTAACATACTGTAACTAACCTAACATACCGCGTGTAACTAACCTAACATACCATGTGTAACTAACATATGTAACCAGACATAAAGGATTTGCGTGTGTGTTGTGAGAAAGGAAGGGAGAAAAGAAGGGGATAATAAAAGAGAGTAACATAGGAGGTGGTAGAGAGAGAGAGAGAGAGAGAGAGAGAGAGAGAGAGAGAGAGAGAGAGAGAGGAGAGAGAGAGAGAGAGAGAGAGGGAGAGAGAGAGGGAGAGAGAGAGAGAGAGTCCTCCCTTCACAAACCGGTTACAGGTATAGATGGGAGAGTGACAGCGATGGCCGCCCCCATGGGCTATGCATGGCAGATCGTGGTCACTCATCACTGTTTTGTCAGACACATGTGCGCCTGTTCCCCTCCCTCCTAATCAAGTTTGTTTAGTTCCCCCTCCTCCCACACTGTGCAACATCCTACCCCTCAAGTGCGATACCCACCCACTACCGTCTGACACTGTGATTGTTATTTTGTATATTGTTGTTTTGTATATTGTACAGTGTCGTAATATTTCATATTTGCGTCCCACTACTGCGCCTTAAGTTTGAGTCCCAAATCTCGTTGTATGCAAATATAATGACAATAAAGTACAATCGAATCTAATCTATCTCTAATCAAAATGACATAATGATGTAAAAGTTCAGAATGTTTCCTTTGATCTCATATGGCGTATTATTTGGTCAGCTTTATGGATGCCATTCGAGAGCCGTGCCTGAGAAATACAGAGGACCGCGCTCCCATCGAGATCAGTGAAAACACAGACTAGTTTTTCTTGTCCAATGACTCCATTGATATCCACAGTCGAGTTGAACAGGAAACAATCACTGAAGTTAAACCTCTGATTTTGTCAGATTTGACACACAGTGATGGGAAGGTGATGATTTGTATATGTATTTTTCTTTTTCTTTTCTTTTTTTTTTTTAACCTCAGGGTCCAGACTTGACATTGAATGGCATTAATAGTTAAACATACATAAACAATATAAAAGCTGTACGAAATACAAGCAAACATTCTGAACTCAAACCTCGTCGTTTGGTTCACAACACTAATTTGATCTGTGCAGAGCAAAAACAACCAATGTTACGTTGCTGTGCCAATACTCTCTCATCTAAAAGTAAGCTTATACCATAATGTATAACACATCATCAATAATTTCAAGAGAATCCTGTACAAGCCACCACTTACTGTATTCACCTTTATTTATACATGGGAACTCAGACCAATATAATCAAAATATTAAAATAAATACAATTAATTGCTTTGGGTGTCAGACAGGCTAAACCTGTCAACAAATTAAATAAGCCAAATCAAAGCTTGCCATCATCTACCGGTTATAGCTCAGGAGTAACCTCCGCTACACAATATGTGCTTATGCCAATGAATTATAGAAGAGTGTGTGTAGTTTAGTTGAAATTATATATATATTGTATTCAACTCAAGTAAAATAAATCATGGTTCAATAATGAAAATCTGTAAATATCAAATAAATCAATGAAACAAAACACAGCAAACCAGATAAATAAAACACAGACCCTTAACCATCAGTGATCAATCAATCAATTAAATCAAATACATCACAAGTGCAAAACAGCAATAGGCGAAACAAGAAAAGACAGATTGTGTGTGTTCAGTGAGTGTGTGTGTGTGTGTGTGGCGGGGGGGGGGGGTAGCATGCTGGCGGGGGGGGGGGGGTATACTGCAGGCTGAGGTGGGGGCTGAGGAGAGCTTGGAGATGGTTTGTAGGGGAAGCCAGGAGGTCCGGGGACAATGGAGACCTTGAGTGATTCAAAGGGCAGCGTCTCTCTTCACTCTTTTTTTTTTAAACTTAAATTTTTATTTTCATTTTTTCAACAACATACATAGACAACATTCATAGACAATACCTGTACACAGTACATAAATTAAAACAAATAGACAAAAAATTAGTAAAGAAAAAGTGTGACATGGGTCCTTCGGTCCATTCTACATTTGCATTATTTATTTACATCTTTATTCATTTCCTTGTATCCTTTTCAAACCTCTGTGATGTCGTTACTTCCCCTCCTGTATTCTTCCCATTTTCCCCATTTCCATTCAAACTTTTCTTCTTGCAGCCTCAGCAGATGTGTGATTCTCTCCATTTCTGTATCCCCTCTACCAACTCTATCCATTGATCCTTTGTCGGCACTTCTACCTTGTACCACAGTTTAGTTAAAGCTTTCTTGGCTGCCACTATCAATATCTTAATCAAATATTTGTCTTCCCCTTGGATTCCTTCCTGTGACAGATTCCCCAAATACAACACTTGGCCTCCCTGGGGTATTTCGTATCCTATTATTTCATTTATTATCCCTCCTATCTCTTCCCAGTAGTGCCTTATCTTCTGACATCCCCAGAATATGTGTGTATGGTTCGCCCCTTCCTGTCCACACTCCCTCCAACATGTTTTCTTTGCTGGTGTGTAATTGCCCTGTATTTCTGGTGTTATAAAGTATCTAATTATATTTTTCCACCCAAACTCCCTCCATATCCTTGATCCTGTGGTTGTTTGTTGTGTCTTACATGTGTCATACCATTCCTCCTCTGTTATCTCCAACTCTCTTTCCCACTTTTCTTTCACATACAATGTTGTATTTCCCTTACTGTCCATTATTGCCTGATATAGTGCTGATATCACCCTCCCCTTCCGTCCTTCGTATGACTTTACCATTATCTTAATTACCCCATTCTGTTCTTTGTCTCTATCTTGCTTTATTTCCTTGTTATAGTAGTGCCTAATCTGTAAATATCTAAAGTGGTTCCTATTCTCTAGTCCGTATCTTTCTTTCAATTTTTGTAGAGTCTGCATCTCCCCTCCTTCTGTCATCGTGCACATTGCTGTTATACCCCCCCGTTCCCACCTCTTGAACCCATGATCTTCTATCCCTGGTCTGAATTTGTTGTCGTGTGCTATCCATCTCAGTATCTTAGATTCTTTTTCTAGCTTGTATTTCTTTACTATTGTGT
The DNA here is from genome assembly GCF_963971535.1 of Notolepis coatsorum. Lineage (NCBI taxonomy): Eukaryota > Metazoa > Chordata > Actinopteri > Aulopiformes > Paralepididae > Notolepis > Notolepis coatsorum. Next base: position 121,001,174 of record NC_140165.1, read on the forward strand.
TCCATATGTTTATAGTGAATCTGGTAATTGGATCTAGTAGTTGCTCTTGTCTTCTGAACAGCTCCCTATCTCCTATCAGTGCCTGCACTTTGAATCCCTCTCTTTTGGTTTCTATATCTTTCCATTTGGCCTCATAGTTCACATTGCACCAGCATGCTACTGTCCTAAGCTGTGCTGCATAGTAATAGCCTTCTAAACTGGGTACTGCCATCCCTCCTTTCTCCTTTGGTAATTGTAGAGTCACATATCTGATCCTTGGCCTTCCCCCCCCCAAATGAATCTTGATATCTGTCTATCCCATTCCCTAAATTGTTTTTGTGGTATTAATATAGGTAGGGATTGAAATAGGTATAGTAACCTTGGTAATATGTTCATCTTAATGATTTCGATCCTTGAACTGAAATCTAGGGGCATCACCGTCCATCTTTCTAGATCTCTCTTGATTTTCTGATTTATCTGTGTATAGTTTGCATCGTATAGCCCCTCCCCCCCTCTTGTGATGTTCACCCCTAGGTACTTGATCCTGTCCATGTCCCATTTGATTTTTTATTTTTCTTTGATCTCTATCGTTGGTGTGTAGTTCAGTGCTAATGTCTGTGTCTTCGTCACATCAAGTCTATACCCTGAGTAATATCCATATTCTGTCAGCAGATCCATCGGTGTCTCTCTTCACTCTTGTTGTGATAAGTTGTGGAAATAAATGCTACATAAAAGATATTATTCAGGCCTAAAGGAAAATTCAGACAGTCAACCCATGTTAGTCATCGTGTTATATAGTCTGTGTTTATTTGTCCAGGTTTTTAGCACGAGGTTGAGCTTACCTTGCAGCTCCTATTGACAGAGATGCAGTAAAAAATCCATCCAAAACGCCATCTCAATTTGTTTATACATAGTAATTCCATTATAGCAAATTATTTCTCAGGCACATTTGGCTACAAAGTGATTGACTTGTTTACACGATGTATGGTTGTTGTCACTGTGATATAAAGAGGATCTTTGAAGTGTCTAGATTGTGTTTTAGCGGCTCTGGAGAGATGGACCAGAAACGAGAGGAGAGGAGAAAACTCACCAGCGTCTGTATTTTGCTCACATGTGGCAACAGAATCATCCAGCATAACGGGGACAACATGAAAGGAGAAAGAAATCAAGATAGTGATTTACTTTTTTAATGTATATATACATACAACATGTGTTTCCTATGTACCCCACAGCAAGATAATTATTTAAGATCACGATGACATAAAAGGAATCTTGTACTTTTCGTCTGGAGCTCATGTTAGTATGACATACTGTACTGCCAGAGGCCAATCAGCGAGCGTCTCATCATTAAGGACCATTACTCTGGTACGTTCTCCTGGGGAGTATGACAGCATTCACATTCAGATTCACATTCAGGTTCAGATTCAGATTCAGATTCACATTCAGATTGAGATTGAGATTCAGATTCAGATTCACATTCAGATTGAGATTGAGATTCAGATTCAGATTCCTTTATTGTCACTTATTTCAGTACTTTACAGCAAAAACAGTGAACTTCTATTCATTGTAGTCCCTCGACCATAGCAGCTTCCAATAACAAAAAAATCAATAAATTTAGCATAGAATAAAATAAGATGACTAAAATAAAGATGACTATATACAGTTCTAAAAAAAGTGTGCAGTGCAATACAATACATTTAGCATAGAATAAAATAAGATGACTAAAATAAAGATGACTATATACAGTTCTAAAAAAAGTGTGCAGTGCAATACAATACATTTAGCATAGAATAAAATAAGATGACTAAAATAAAGATGACTATATATACAGTTCTGAAAAGTGTGCAGTGCAGATCGGGATGTAGATATTATATACTATATAACATGTAAATAACGAAATGGCTATGTACAGTTCCAAAAAAAAGTATGTTGTCGTGTGATCATGTGCAATGAGCAATGTGCAAATTATTTTCAGTGTGTAAAATGCAACGTGCAATAAAATGTATATCGGCAGCAACAGTGGGGGGTCAATTAGCCGGTAATGGCATTATGTCCACGATCAGAGAACACAGGCCAATACACGTATAACCTTTTTACTGCAGCACTACCAAACGGTTAACCCTTTCACTGCCACACTGCAGAAGGTTAACCCTTTACACGGTCACCGTCGGTAGTGTGATAGTAAAGGGTTAACCTTCTGCAGTGTGGCAGTGAAAGGGTTAAAGCACTACTTCACAACTCTTGTTTATCTGACTTTTCTATGTTTTATTTTTACAGAGAGCAGGTTTTTGTGGCCCAATGGGCCTTCTGCTCTCTGGGCGACCACTTGCCCTGACCCTCGACCCCTGTCCAGATGTGTCTGTGTGTCTGACGGATGGTTGTTGTTCTCCAGGGTTCTCAGAGGCATCACAGCGTCGGCTCTCAGGTGATTTATCGTAGGTACACTTTGGTAAACAGCCCCCCAAACTCCTGAAATGCATAGAAATCTATGAAATAAATAAAACAATCTGACATTTATATTAAAAAGAGCTAGCCCCCCAAACCCCTAAAATACATAGAAATCTATGCATTTTGGAACAGTTACTATATATATAGTCAAGAAAGCATTTAGTCATACTTAAAGTTTAAAGTGCTTTACTTGCATTGAACATTGCATTGAACATTGAACATTGAGGAGACATCATTAGAAAGCACAATGTATGTTTCCATAGTTACGCAGATTACACACAATTGTACATCTCCGCTGAACCAAATTATCACACAGCTATAAACTCCATTTCCGCCTGTCTCTTAGCACTAAACAAATGGATAACGAACAACTTCCTAAAATTAAATGAGGGCAAAACTGAAATCCTACTAGTCGGTCCTACTGTATAACAAAAAGAGAAATGTTACAGAGCAATATGGGGCAACTTACTCCTTGGATCAAACCCGAAGTTACAAGTAAGTAACCTACACTGGCTTCCGGTAACATTTAGAATTGATTTCTAGGTCCTCCTCCTTATATACAAAGTATAAACATTGCGATCATCTACTACTGGTCTATTGAAGGTTCCAAGCCACAGTCTAAAGAAAATCAGGGATGCAGCCTTTGCTAACTATGCACCAAAGTTATGGAACACACTACCTATGGACATTAGGGAAGCTAGATCTCTTAATATTTTCAGAAATAAGCTAAAAACGTACCTCTTCACCATAGCCTTCTAATACACCCCGCTGTTGATTGTACTGTAGCACTATTTTACTCTGGCCATTCTATTGCATAATTTTACTATCTATTCTACTATTCTATTATTGCACTGTATTATTGGTGTGCAAACCAGTCAACTTACAAAAAAGAGCCTGTTGGAGGATTTCAACAAGATAAATGCGACAACAGTGCAAAATATTTCACTATAATATTTCAAAGCGAAGTAAAAAATATTATAATAGTTATTTTATCATGTTAAATGATCATTTGATCATGTTAAAAAAGGGAAAATTAAAAACATTTGTTTAAAAAAATAAAAATAAAAAAAATTATCAGTGGGGCACAGATGATCATCAGTAGGGCACGTGCCCTACTGATAGTGGTCTAAATACGCCCATGCTATAGGCCTGTCCCCGACTATAGTCGACTTTGATTGGCCAAAATTAGCAGATAGTCGACTGGTTTCAGACTATCGCCCTGAATGCAAAAAAAATAATATATATATATATATATATATTTTTTTATCATTCCATTTGGACTGTGGGGGGTGCTTAACGACTGAGGGCTTCTTGTCCTCTGTGGGGGGGGGGGGTGCTTAACGACTGAAGGCTTCTTGTCCTCTGTGGGGGGGGGGGGGGTGCTTAACGACTGAAGGCTTCTTGTCCTCTGTGGGGGGGGGGGGTGCTTAACGACTGAAGGCTTCTTGTCCTCTGTGGGGGGGGGGGGTGCTTAACGACTGAAGGCTTCTTGTCCTCTGTGGGGGGGGGGGGTGCTTAACGACTGAAGGCTTCTTGTCCTCTGTGGGGGGGGGGGGGGTGCTTAACGACTGAAGGCTTCTTGTCCTCTGTGGGGGGGGGGGGTGCTTAACGACTGAAGGCTTCTTGTCCTCTGTGGGGGGGGGGGGTGCTTAACGACTGAAGGCTTCTTGTCCTCTGTGGGGGGGGGGGGGGTGCTTAACGACTGAAGGCTTCTTGTCCTCTGTGGGGGGGGGGGTGCTTAACGACTGAAGGCTTCTTGTCCTCTGTGGGGGGGGGGGTGCTTAACGACTGAAGGCTTCTTGTCCTCTGTGGGGGGGAGGGGGGTGCTTAACGACTGAAGGCTTCTTGTCCTCTGTGGGGGGGGGGGGGGGGTGCTTAATGTCTGAAGGAGTCGACTGAACGACTGAAGGCTTCTTGTCCTCTGCGAAAGCATGCAATTGGTCCACTGATGGATACATGTTGATATGTCTCTAGTGGGTGAAATCCTCTTTCAGTGCCTTCAGTGTTTTCTCAGGCAGTTAGCCTCGCTGGTATGCCCGCCATTAGCGTTAGCCACGCTTCTAGGCCTCTTTGCTTTTGGAAAGAATGACCCCCCAAAAAAAATTATATATATATGTTATTTTTTTTTTTTTTTTTGCATTCGACTAAGAGGTTGGCAGTCGACTGCGGCTCCTTTTGATCGATTAGTCGACTATTCGACTAGTCGAGGTCAGCCCTAGTAAATAATAACAGCAGCACCGGAAGAGAGGGGGGAGGGGAGGCAGGAAACAGGGGGAGGGGGGGGGGGGGGGGGGGGGGGCATGAGGGAGCAAAAGGTAAGGAGGCAGGAAGGGATGGAATGAATAAAGAAGAGGTGAAAGGGAAAGAGAGTGAGTGGAAGGGAGGAGGTGGAGAGCGAACAACGGCCCTCCTGCACCCCCCTCCTCTCTCCACACACAGATGGATAAATACTACAGCCGAGGGTCACATCAGTGGAGATAAGCTCTCAGAGGTAACATTCCCACCCCCTCGATTTCCATGGAAAAAGCACTTATTCCGCACGTATTTCCCGCTGCCTTCACCAGCGGATGAAGACATCTGGATATTATGTTTCTGTTTCGTCCAAAAACACAGACCATATAAACGACGGTGGTCGTGTTACAGTGTATATACGGCGAGGTTATAGCATTGTGACACGTCTTAAACACCAGCTATACATTTCACATTCGGGGGGGGGGGGGGGACCACCGACAGCCCATCAAACCTGTCCCGAGGTATAGACATCAATCACTGGGGGGGGGGGGGGGGGGGGCCCCGCTGTCCCCTGGGCGCCCCCCCGAATCTGGCTCCTCCAAATAGGAATGTAAAAGGATGGAAATGGGGTCTCTTTATTCTGCCGCGGAGCAGCAGCCCATCATCCGCTGTCACTCCACACGTCACCTGTCAGCCCGTCCAGCCTGCTGCCTGGTGGCCAGAGGTCAGAGGTCAGAGATAGTCATCATCACTCAGATCACTGTCGGCGGCGGCGGGCGGCTCACATCATTTCCATCTGGCTCCAGACTGCGCTTCTGTCCTGTCCGCTAGGTAGAACAACGTGCTGCTTCCTGTCCGCTAGGTAGAACAACGTGCTGCTTCCTGTCCGCTAGGTAGAACAACGTGCTGCTTCCTGTCCGCTAGGTAGAACAACGTGCTGCTTCCTGTCCGCTAGGTAGAACAACGTGCTGCTTCCTGTCCGCTAGGTAGAACAACGTGCTGCTTCCTGTCCGCTAGGTAGAACAACGTGCTGCTTCCTGTCCGCTAGGTAGAACAACGTGCTGCTTCCTGTCCGCTAGGTAGAACAACGTGCTGCTGTCCTGTCCGCTAGGTAGAACAACGTGCTGCTTCCTGTCCGCTAGGTAGAACAACGTGCTGCTTCCTGTCCGCTAGGTAGAACAACGTGCTGCTTCCTGTCCGCTAGGTAGAACAACGTGCTGCTCCCTGTCCACTAGGTAGAACAACGTGCTGCTTCCTGTCCGCTAGGTAGAACAACGTGCTGCTTCCTGTCCGCTAGGTAGAACAACGTGCTGCTTCCTGTCCGCTAGGTAGAACAACGTGCTGCTTCCTGTCCGCTAGGTAGAACAACGTGCTGCTTCCTGTCCGCTAGGTAGAACAACGCGCTGCTGTCCTGTCCGCTAGGTAGAACAACGTGCTGCTTCCTGTCCGCTAGGTAGAACAACGTGCTGCTTCCTGTCCGCTAGGTAGAACAACGCGCTGCTTCCTGTCCGCTAGGTAGAACAACGTGCTGCTTCCTGTCCGCTAGGTAGAACAACGTGCTGCTGTCCTGTCCGCTAGGTAGAGCAACGCGCTGCTTCCTGTCCGCTAGGTAGAACAACGTGCTGCTTCCTGTCCGCTAGGTAGAACAACGTGCTGCTTCCTGTCCGCTAGGTAGAACAACGTGCTGCTCCCTGTCCACTAGGTAGAACAACGTGCTGCTTCCTGTCCGCTAGGTAGAACAACGTGCTGCTTCCTGTCAGCTAGGTAGAACAACGTGCTGCTTCCTGTCCGCTAGGTAGAACAACGTGCTGCTTCCTGTCCGCTAGGTAGAACAACGTGCTGCTTCCTGTCCGCTAGGTAGAACAACGTGCTGCTTCCTGTCCGCTAGGTAGAACAACGTGCTGCTTCCTGTCCGCTAGGTAGAACAACGTGCTGCTTCCTGTCAGCTAGGTAGAACAACGCGCTGCTTCCTGTCCGCTAGGTAGAACAACGTGCTGCTTCCTGTCCGCTAGGTAGAACAACGTGCTGCTTCCTGTCCGCTAGGTAGAACAACGTGCTGCTTCCTGTCCGCTAGGTAGAACAACGCGCTGCTTCCTGTCCGCTAGGTAGAACAACGTGCTGCTCCCTGTCCACTAGGTAGAACAACGTGCTGCTTCCTGTCCGCTAGGTAGAACAACGCGCTGCTTCCTGTCCGCTAGGTAGAACAACGTGCTGCTCCCTGTCCACTAGGTAGAACAACGTGCTGCTGTCCTGTCCGCTAGGTAGAACAACGTGCTGCTTCCTGTCCGCTAGGTAGAACAACGTGCTGCTTCCTGTCCGCTAGGTAGAACAACGCGCTGCTTCCTGTCCTGTCCGCGGCGACCGTGGTGATAGTGGAAGGATTCGTGTTTATATTTCACCATTGGGTGAATATTATATTTCACCATATTATGCTTGTTTGCCCTGGAATTGTATTGCATCGCCTAAACAGGACTGAACTGTTCGTGTGTGTGTGTGTGTGTGTGTGTGTGTGTGTGTGTGTGTGTGTGTGTGTGTGTGTGTGTGAGTGTGTGTGTGTGTGTACGTAGTACGTACGTGCATGTTTGTGTGTGCATGCAAACGTATATGTGTGTGTGTGTGTGTGTGTCTGTGTGTGTCTGTGTGTGTGTGTGTGTGTGTGTGTGTGTGTCTGTGTGTGTGTGTGTGTGTGTGTGTCTGTGTGTGTGTCTGTGTGTGTGTGTGTGTGTGTGTGTGTGTGTGTGTGTGTGTGTGTGTGTGTGTGTGTGTGTGTGTGTGTGTGAGTGAGTGAGTGAGTGTGTGTGTACGTAGTACGTACGTGCATGTTTGTGTGTGCATGCTCACGACGTACGTCTCTGTGTACGTGTTTGTGTGGATGTGGATGTTTGTTCTCGTCAATAAGAGGAGAGTGTGTTGTTGTTGTTGTTGTTGTTGTTGTTGTTGTTGTGTACGTCAGGAAGAGTGGCTTGCCGGCGGCTCTGAGGCGTAGCCTGCCCTCTATTTAGCGCTCTGCAGGATTACTGACATGGGGGACGGCTTGTGGTGCTGAGAGGAAGCAGTGATAAGAACCAGACAAGAAAGAGGAGGGGGGGAGGGGGGGGGGGGGTGCCTTTAGCCGCAGAAATGAAAGATCAGGTTGTCTGAAGAAGAAGAAGGCGAGCGAGGGGGGGAAGCGTAAAGGCAGGTCGGATGATTCAAAATGGCATTTCCTGATAAGGTGGCATTTGGAGAAATCTCAACTTCATCTCTTTCTGGGAGAATTTTTTTCTTCCTATATTGATCCCATAAAAAGGGTTTTTACCACCGGAGCGGAAATTGTTTATGAAAAAAAAATGAAATGCTGTAAGGAGGTATTGTCATTTACAATCCCAACTTTTATTGAATTGCTCTCTATACGTCATACAATTCAAAATAACATTAAAAAAAAGAGCAGGAGTTTTTTTTAAGGATAACTTCAGAATTTGGAAACCTGTTTTTTGTAATTGGTCCAGTATTGAGAGAGATTGGCTGCGATGTAATCACAAAACCTACACGTCAAAATATCGTCTACTAAAAGAGCTTTCTCTTTTGGCTATATAATATAATAATATAATATAATAAGTGTATGACAACATTCTGTAAAGGATGCTTCTTCCAGTCTCTGTTTATCCATTTCACTATTTGTGGCCGGGGGCATTTTTCTGATGTTTACAAAAGAAGTCGCAAAGGAGAAATAAATCTATATAGATATTTTATCAAGATTCAAGATCAAGATTCAAGAGGTTTATTTGTCACGTACATACCAGGGCATACAGTGAAATGCTGGTATGTATTGTGCAATAATACTAATAATAAAATAGACATAAAATCATTGATAAATCATAGTCATTTTATCATGACTCAGTTGATGTTTTGTATATACTACTGGCTTTTTGGGTGATTGTTTTTGCTGTTAACCTGCAGAGCTGCCGTATGCACTGACGCCAGGTCAACACAATGGTCCTCATTCTTGAGAACACATTTCTTCTTAACTCCACTTAAGAACTTCTCGGGCCGATTTTGGCTGAGATTCGTTCAGTAAGTACAGGATTTAAGAATGCGGAAAAACAGTCGTAGATAGGACAGATTGGTGTGCGCCCGTGTGCTTAAGCTGTTAATCTGTAGACCGTTTTCGCCCTAAAGGTACATGCCTAAGTAAATGGAAGATTGCTCCACTTCTGCAAGGTCAATTTGCATGTGCTTGGTATCTAGGAACATCTAGGGACCTGGGGGTATGTATTTCCAGTGTCGGAAATATTGTTTCTGTTACTAGGCTGAGTAAATTGTAATGAATAAATTAATTATGATTAATTATGATTTATGATTTTGATGATAATGATCAAAAATGTATACCGGGCACGAGAAAATGCTCACTGAGCTCATTCACCACCTTATTGAGATCATGTGTACAAAAAATTTAAGCAAATGAACTGCGGGAAGATGATTAAACAGAAGGATTTGTAGATACAGTAATTAATGATAATCGACTTTAATTATAAATTCATATTTGACCTTGAACTTGACCTTGACCTTATTATGGCCAAATCATACATCTATGGATAGGGAAAATGCTCCTCTTTCCAATGACAGGGTTGAATCTGGATTTAGTCATTTCTTGCGTTTTTTACGATAATTAGCATTTTCAGATGAATTTGTATTTCCGATAAAACATATAAAACATCGGTAAAAATTTAAATATACACTTTGACTACTGTTTTTGATAGGGTTATGGTCTTTACTTTTGGCTACAAAAAAAATATTTAAAAACATTGACCTCTTAACATCCAAGGGCCCACATGTGGACGATTCTTTGCCGACCTCTAGTGGCTCGGGTGTGCATTTCTTTTAATACAATATATAGATATAATTAAAGCCCTATTTGTTGCCTGTCGATTGCCCTTTCAGGTGACAAAATCCGTTCAGCGGTTCTCGAGTTACATGCCGATATGTGAGGCGTGCCCCAAAGTATGCAAAAGTACACATTACCACCCCCGACTCCCGGGGCTCTAGCTCCGCCAATCATTTGGCGATCTCGAAAATATTTGCACAGGATTGTAGCCAATGAGTGTGGCTTTCCAATGGTACCCCATGATATGATAATTGGGGATCTAATATGGTCTCTATTGATCGATTTATGATAAAGAAAAGCAGGGTCCCCCTATAGGGGGACCTTAAGGCTTAACAGGTTACGGGCTTCATTTGAGAAATCATTGATTCTAGACATCCTCAGATTTAAATAATTATAATAATAATAAATATGACAATTTTTGTATCATTAAACAATTACGTTTTTCATTTATAGTCATGATTCAACAGGGCATTGTGATGTCCGAAATTAAATAAAAGCACTAAACACTGCAAATGGCATTGAATAAAGTAAGTAAATACAAACTCAGTCGGGTGGATATAGCTAGGAATAGAATGGACACATTCTACATTCTGCTCTCAGCACATCCCATGCCTTTCATGTGTAGGCTATATATTTGCCATTGTGTATTAATATTCCATATACCGTCTTGTTCTCTATTGTTATTTTCTATTGTTGGTTTTATTTATTTTGACCTTGCTTAGTGTGCTCATTGTAAGAGCCGGGGGAGAAACATTCCACTGCTCATCAGCTGACAACAGACACAGAGGACAGGTTTAACACACACACACACACACACCTATTCTGAGAGAGCGATGAGGACCTAGTGGGACGCTTCAGGCAGCACTGAGGAGCCGGACCAGACGCTCTCACCCTGTGCCACCACACGTCCAGGTACTGTCCACCCTGGAGCCAGCAGCACTGAGGAGCCGGACCAGACGCTCTCACCCTGTGCCACCACACGTCCAGGTACTGTCCACCCTGGAGCCAGCAGCACTGAGGAGCCGGACCAGACGCTCACACCCTGTGCCACCACACGTCCAGGTACTGTCCACCCTGGAGCCAGCAGCACTGAGGAGCCGGACCAGACGCTCACACCCTGTGCCACCACACGTCCAGGTACTGTCCACCCTGTGACACCACACGTCCAGGTACTGTCCACCCTGGAGCCAGCAGCACTGAGGAGCCGGACCAGACGCTCACACCCTGTGCCACCACACGTCCAGGTACTGTCCACCCTGTGACACCACACGTCCAGGTACTGTCCACCCTGTGACACCACACGTCCAGGTACTGTCCACCCTGTGACACCACACGTCCAGGTACTGTCCACCCTGTGACACCACACGTCCAGGTACTGTCCACCCTGTGACACCACACGTCCAGGTACTGTCCACCCTGTGACACCACACATCCAGGTACTGTCCACCCTGTGACACCACACGTCCAGGTACTGCCCACCCTGTGCCACCACACGCAGGTACTGCCCACCCTGGAGCCAGCAGCACTGAGGAGCCGGACCAGACGCTCACACCCTGTGTTATGTACCAGGAGCCTGATCACTCCTGTGTCACGGGGCATGCAGGTGAGGGCTGCCAATTAGCCAATTAGTGCTGATTGGTTACCTGCTGGGAGCTTTAAAACCAGCCCTGGAAACACACATGCAGGGTCGGTGCTTAGAGGGAGAGCTGTCACGTTCTTCCAGTCCTTGTCCGTTGGGTTTACATTAGCACATTAGTTTACATTTACATTAATAGTTCCTTGATATAGTAGCACTTTGAGTTAGAGCACAGGGTTTTGGTGTTGGTTTGCACATAGGTTGCGTGCCTTGAGCCAGGGTCGTAACAGTTGGGCGCTCGTCCGGGATATTTTACCCCTAGAACTTTGTTTGGTGGTTTTTTTTTTTTGTTACACGGGGTGTCATGGTATTATGGTTTGGGTGGTGTTCGTTACATATGGTGTAACGTGGGGGCTTGAGCCATTTCATCAAACAGGTGAGTATGCCGTATTTGTTTGTAATTTGATGTGACTACTTATGCTGTTAAAATATATAGTTTAGTAGGCACCACATGTAGATAGGGACATTATTTTCTGGTTGTTGGTTAGCTTCCTGTGCACCACATACTCCTGGGGCAGTCAGGGAAGGGATTAGCACCATCTGCTTGTCTGGTACCGTATCATGTACTGGACGGGTGGATGGTCAAGTATGATCTTTGACTGGTAGCAGGTGTGGTTGAAGATGGTTAGGTCTACAGGGCATTAGTTTAAGGGTAGGTAGATTAGGGCGGCCAGAAAACACAGGTAGTGTGGTAGGGCTTGATATAGTGTTTCTTAGGGTAGACATGTGGTGGGCCGGTTTTGACTGCAGTTTAGACGTAGAAGCATATGTAGTCATATCAGGTTAGAAGGCGCACCTGTTTGGATTTGTTTGTTGGATTTATTTTGTTTGTTTGAGTGTTTGGTGAGCATACCTGGTAGCACCTAACACCCTGCGTGTATGACACGTCTATTTAGGGTGGGTGTGTTTTATTTTTATTTTTATTTTTTTGCGACCTAGAAAGGTGCGCTCCGTAGAGCTCACATTTCCACCGCGTTCCCTTCTGGTTGTTATTATTGGCATTTAGCATTCTTCAGTGGTTCTTCAGTGGTTCTTCATGGTTCTTCAGTGGTTCTTCGTGGTTCTTCAGTGGTTCGTTAGTGGTTCTTCGTGGTTCGTTAGTGGTTCTTCATGACTGTGAGGTAAAGTGTGTAGCTTGTGGTAGCTGGTACAGTGACGATGGCTTCCATCAAGGACTTTGTTGATCGCCCGTCTCATGACATGTTGGAGAAGTTTTCCAAAGAACAACTTCTAGAACTTGCTGTACACTACGGGGTAGAGCTTACTGCAGGTGAGAAACGTTTGAAGCCGACTGCCTTGAGTGCTTTAAGGGGGTTACTCATTAGAGAGCAGGTGCTTGAGGAGAGGGTGGAGGAGCCTCCTTCGTCTGGCGCGTCTCCGCTATTACCTGGTGCAGAGGGTGAGTGGAGGATTAGGGAGTTGGAGTTTAAGGAAAGGCAGCTGGAGCGAGAGCGGGAGGAGAGGAGAGAGGAGCGTGAGCTTAAGGAGAGGAGAGAGGAGCGTGAGCGTGAGCTTAAGGAGATGGAGTTTAAGGAGAAGCAAATGTTGCTGGAGCACGAGCGTGCGCAGAAGGAGCTTGAATATAAGCATGCTGCCTTGCAGGCGGGTGCTCTGCATCCAGAGTCACATTCCGGTTTTGATGTAGGCAGGAATATTAGGATGGTGCCTCCATTTTTTGAGAAAGACGTGGAAAGATATTTTCCCCTTTTTGAACGGGTGGCAACCACATTGAAGTGGCCTGATACTGCCTGGACACTGCTGCTGCAATGTGTTTTAGTTGGTAGGGCACAAGAAGCCTACACTGCTCTGTCCCTTGAACAAAGCGCTGATTATGAGCTTGTTAAAGCTTCCATATTGAGGGCTTATGAGTTGGTCCCCGAAGCCTATCGTCAGCGTTTTAGAGGTTATCGCAGGTCGGAGGGGCAGTCTTATGTTGAATTTGGAAGGGAGAAGGAGAACCTGTTTGATAGGTGGTGCACTTCTCAGAAGGCAGAGTCAAGAGAGCAGCTTAGGCAGTTGATTCTCCTAGAGGAATTTAAAAGATGTGTTCCTGATACCGTTTCCACACATCTAAATGAGCGTAGGGTATCGAAGATAGGCGACGCCGCTGTCTTCGCTGATGAGTTTGTGTTGACACACAAGTCCGTGTTTTTGGAGGACTACCGTGTTGAGTCCGGGGATAGGCGTCCTGTTCAGGGGGGCCGTTTCCCAAAACCTGTGTCTGCTGGTCAGTTAACTTCACCTCCTAGGCGGGGTGGTTCTGCTGGTGCATTCCCAGAAGGGATTATCTGTTTCTACTGTAAAGAACCTGGTCATATCGTTGCTGGGTGCCCGGTGCTTGAGCAGAAAAATGTCAGAACCGTGGCTCTGGTAGAAACCATATGCAGAACGCCTATGCCAACGTTAGATGGTGATGGGGGAAGTATCAAACGTGTGGACAAAGAGCTCGAGGGTTCCTCAAGGTTTATGATGGATGGGTTTGTTTCCCTGACTAATGCACTAGAGTCCAAACAGGCTATAACAATTTGGAGAGATACCGGTGCTTTTCAGTCCCTCATTCTGGAGGGGGTTTTGCCGTTTTCAGAAAACTCTTCTTTGCATTCCGGTGTCGTTGTTCGGGGCTTTGGGGGTGGATTTGTGGATGCACCTTTGCATGAGGTCACGCTCAATTCTCCCTTAGTATCAGGCAATGTTGTTGTGGGGGTATGTTCTCACATTCCCATAAAGGGGGTGTCCTTCATTCTAGGGAATGATTTGGCTGGTGACAAAGTGTTGGCTACTCCGGTTGTAACTCCCATTCCTGTGGTTTCTGAGGTCCCTAATGAGCTGGCACAGAAACATCCAGGAGGGTTCCCTGTGTGTGCTGTGGCACGGAAATGTCAAAGGACAAAAGTGATGTTGTTGATACTTCGATTTGGGACGTTAAACTTAGTGACACATTCCTTGTTGAATTAAAATGTGTACCTGTTGAGGATTTTGGAAAGCACACTGTGGATGTACCTCTGCATAATGATTCTCTTGATTGTGGCTTTGTGTTAGGCCTGGTGGTGAAACCAGCGTTGACATGCGTGCCGGAGAAGCATGTGGCAGGAGATGATATGGCAGCGCAGTGTCTCAAAGGTCTTCCCAGCCTGTACGGTGGCTGAGGCCACGAACGAATTGGAGGATGAGTGTGGGAAGGATGCTATGAGAGGTGCTGTTGTTTCATGTGACACTGTTCTAGTTGGAGAGGCTACTAAGCCTGACTTAGGCTGCCAGCCTTCCCACATTAGCTCTATTGTCCCTAATGTTTCACTTGTGGGCAGGGATGGTCCCAGTATGTCAGTTGATGATTCTGACATTGATCCACATGTCCACACTGAGTCTCTGCCATGCACTAGGTGTGATAGGCAACCTAGTTACCTGTGTCCTGTGGAGCAGGAGCCGCCTTCGCGACCTGGTCTGTTGAGTGGCAGCCATTTTGATTTTGATCAGGACAATATTATTTTGGGTGACGCCATTTTAGATGGTGTTCCAGACGTTTTTGTGACTATCGTACTGCCATGTTAGAGGTACGGTGGGGCTGTACCTGAGGCGGTACATCCTACTCTGGATGTTCACGGTTTGCAGTATCCTGAACTGCCAGTGCCAGGTGGGATGGATATGGGCGCGGTGGTGGTATCAGTGATCTATGGTTTTTGTTTTGCTGTGTTCTGTTCTGTTGAGCGCAGTTCTCAGGTTGATTTTGGTTTGCAGTCTATTTTTGACAGGTCGGTATCGGTGGAGGGGCCTGTTGAAAGGGAGCATACAACACGGTTGGTGGTCGTGTTCGACAGGGGCCGACCCGCTATCGCTGTTGTGGTAGTGGCCCTGACAACTAATGGGTCACAGTTTCTTTTTTTTTTTGGTTTGTTTTGTTTTTGTTTATGGGTTGTTGTGTGGTGGTTGCCTCTGGGGCAACCAGTTTGGTGGGGGAGGTGTTATGTACCAGGAGCCTGATCACTCCTGTGTCACTGTGCAGGCAGGCCTGATCACTCCTGTGTCACGGGGCATGCAGGTGAGGGCTGCCAATTAGCCAATTAGTGCTGATTGGTTACCTGCTGGGAGCTTTAAAACCAGCCCTGGAAACACACATGCAGGGTCGGTGATTAGAGGGAGAGCTGTCACGTTCTTCCAGTCCTTGTCCGTTGGGTTTACATTAGTACATTAGTTTACATTAATAGTTCCTTGATATAGTAGCACTTTGAGTTAGAGCACGGGGTTTTGGTGTTGGTTTGCACATAGGTTGCGTGCCTTTGAGCCAGGGTCGTAACATCAACCATAACTGATACTATATCAATGTTGATTCAACCATCATCTAAATGGTATTCTACATGCACATTTGTAACTTGTACATCTACTTGTAACTTGTAAAGTTAAGATATCAATACTGATTAATGTACATTTTACATTAAAATATTGCTGCTGATATGTATACATCATAACATTACATGGTTTTTCCTGCTGTTAAACACACTATTGTTATTCAAAATTCTTATATGACCATATTTCCAAAAATGTGTGAACAAAAATGACAACATGGCTTTAATATAAAAAAATTAAAATCTTTCAAGAGGGTCTCATCATACTTCCACAGTGACCAGTTAACCTTTTACACAAACATTAAATAACAGATTCAGATTCAGATTCAGATTCAGAGTTTTATTTGCCACATGGAATCATACACTCAGAGTTTCTTCATTACACAATCATAAATAACATTCCATGGACAAAAGGAGCAGGAAGAAGAATAAATCTAATAAATACCTGCCCCTTATTCCTAAACTAAAAAAAAGTATTTTCTTAATGGTCGGTGTACAACCTAATTTATACAAATAATAATTTATACCATTATACAGAAACTCACAATCCACAGTTAAACAAAGAACAAATTAAATAATAATAATAATAATAATAATAATAATAAAGAATAAGAAT
>NC_140165.1:121017488-121034988 GCF_963971535.1 Notolepis coatsorum
GTTTTCTTCCCTATTTTTAGCATGTAGCAACAATTACATTTGAAAATTGTTTCAAAATGGTGCCACCATGCGGTCCGGATGGGAGAATTCAGTACTGTATCTACAGAACCTTCTGTTTAATCATCTTCCCTTTATTCATGTCCTTAGATTTTTTGTACACATGATCTCAAGAAGGTACTGAACGAGATCAGTGGCAGTTTTTCATGTCTGGTCATTATTATCATGGTGTTATTCACTGTCAAAGATGCAAAGAAAAATCATAATTCATATTCTCCTTTGTTTCATCACAATTTAAGCATGCCTAGTAATGGACACAATATTTCTGACACTGGGAATACATTCACTGGGGTCCATAGATGTCCCTAGATACCAAGAATATGTAAATGGCCTTGTAGAAGTGATCCCCATTCTAAACACTCTCGCGGACCTCCCTGTGTATCCCTTGCACCGCTGCCTACGTTAAAATTGCAATGGCGATTATTCTTTTTGGAGTACCTTCTGACTAAGGTAAGGTCTATTTTAGGTCTATTTTACCGAACCTAAAACATGCTTTTGTACCGATCACAGCGTCGTCTTTTACTGAACCCAAAACATGCTTTTGGTAACGATCGCAGTTTCGAGGTAAAACGAACCCCCCCCCCCCCCCCCTTGATGATTTTGTGAAGAAACATATATGGTATATACACCTTTAATTTGAGTCTCAGGAACAACCCGAACAATTTGGGCATATGCATATAAGACGTCATATCTCGCGATCTAGAAAAAAAGACTGGATTATTTTGGAAAGGGCGACGTTTAGCGTGTAATAGCGCACAAACTAAAGTATGTAGAAATGAACTGGTCGTCAATGTTGGACTATAAACAATGCCGGTCAACTGAGCCATACTAGTGTCTTCATAGCTATAATACAGAACACACGATGGGTCCGCAAACATCGCGAAAATGGTCAATAACGCTGGCGCCATTGAGTAAAGATGGGAAAACAGCGTGGCAGTCAATGAGTTAATGGACACTACGAATAAATGCAGTGTAAATACACCGGATTTAGCAAGGATGCTAGTTTTCATCCGCTGTCCCCACAAAACATAAAAACGAAACAGGCAGGCAGCGAAGCATACCATGCTACGAGACAAAGCGTAAAAACATACAAGAAACAAAGTACAAGGTATAAAGTGCATCTATATGGTTTAGCAGTGTTTTTACAGGGCAATACAGAATTGTATTAAAGTGCTTTCAAGTAATATAGGATTCGTTACTAGACTATTAGACTATACATGGTCACAGGTTTGGTGGTCGAGTAACACATTTTTTTAGATTGAATTTAAAGGTTGGAAATGATGTACAATCTCGTATATGGTCATCAATCCAGATTACAGTAAACAGCCCTGAACTGAGAGGATGTTTTTACCGAAGGCGGTTTGCCGGCCGGGCACTTCGCAATCCCCTCTAGTGGATTGGCAAAACTCCACAAAAAATTACCTCTGAAGAATGCGACAGTGGTGATATGATATATATCCAATATCCATCACTTTTTAGGTGCATTCCAAGGGAATTCATTTATACTTCCCTTCACATTTCATTCAATGGTAGAGAAAACAAATGTAGGTACCTCACTGTGTGAGAGAGACTTTTTTTCTTTTTCTGTCACTAATGTCACTAACTCACTCACTCATACAGTCATTCACTCACACTTGTCACGACAATGACACTATGTAAACAACCCATCATCTACACTCACTGCACACACATCCACATGCACACACTCACTTTAAACAAACGCTCACCTTACCACTCACTTTATTCACTTTAACACACTTTAACACACTTTATATTTATCTAGTATTAAAGAGATTTGCACCACATTCATACCTCATCTGCACCCTACCCCAAGTTTTGTACCTCTGTATTCTACCTCACTGTTACTCATTTGACTCTGTATTGTATATTGTATATATATGTATATTGACTTTACCTATTTTTTACTTACTTTCTCTTTACTGTATGTACAGTAGCACACTCTCAGGGGCTCAGAAGAAACAAGCATTACATTATAAAGTATCCTGTATTTTGTTCTGACAAAT
The DNA here is from genome assembly GCF_963971535.1 of Notolepis coatsorum. NCBI lineage: Eukaryota > Metazoa > Chordata > Actinopteri > Aulopiformes > Paralepididae > Notolepis > Notolepis coatsorum. Next base: position 121,019,570 of record NC_140165.1, read on the forward strand.
AAAAAAACAAACAAAACAAACGTCGGCGCTGTGGCCCCTAGTGTTCCACATGCATCAGCTTGACACCATGACAACAACAGTCATCATGTGTGACTGCGTCGACACAGGGCACCCGGAGCGAACTAATCTCAAGAAAGCTCCCGGAAGAAAACCATTACATTCGGTAGAACACCGTTACATCTCACTGACACTCTGATCCGTGCCTATAGGTTTGCTAAGCATTAGGTTTGCCAACTGTCAACGTGAGGAGGACAGAGAGAGAGGACTGAGATGTGTTTTCCCATTAAGACCAATATCAGGGTCCATTCCCGCTGTCACCCTTTCATCACGTGCGCATGTGTGTGTGTGTGTGTGTGTGTGTGTGTGTGTGTGTGTGTGTGTGTGTGTGTGTGTGTGTGTGTGTGTGTGTGTGTGTGTGTGTGTGTGTGTGTGTGTGTTGTTGTTCTGGCAAATCAGTGCGCAAACTCCCCCCTGCTGTCACGGCTAACCCTGTCTCTCCCATCCCCCCTCGTCTTGTGTTTCCACCCAGGTCCTGCAGATGTCCCCGTGTGTTCCCCTCATGCATCACTAGCTGTCGCCAGTCTGTCTTCACCCTCAGCTGTCGTCAATCAGTCATCACTTCTGTACTTGTGTCTGTTTTCACAGTCAGCAGTCAGTGCTCAGTCTGTCTCAGCAGTCTGTCTCCGTAGTCTACTGTCTGTATCTGTCTGCTGTTCAGCATTAAATGTAACCCTTTTTCTTTTCTCAATGTCCTCTGCCTCGTGTCTCCTGTCTGTACTTGGCTCCACCTTCTAGCCTGGTTGTTATACCTGCGATACTTTGCATCTATGACACTGTGTCCTTGTTTCTTGTTCACCCCGAGAGCCCAAGAGGTTTGGTTATCAAGAGGTTTGGTTATCAAGTGGTTTGGTTATCAAGTGGTTTGGTTATCAAGTGGTTTGGTTATCAAGTGGTTTGGTTATCAAGTGGTCTGGTTATCAAGTGGTTTGGTTATCAAGTGGTTTTGGTTATCAAGTGGTTTGGTTATCAAGTGGTTTGTTATCAAGTGGTTTAGTTATCAAGTGGTTTGGTTATCAAGTGGTTTGGTTATCAAGTGGTTTGGTTATCAGAAGGTTTGGTTATCAAGTGGTTTGGTTATCATGTGGTTTGGTTATCAAGTGGTTTGGTGATCAAGTGGTTTGGTTATCAAGTGGTTTGGTTATCAAGTGGTTTGGTTATCAAGTGGTCTGGTTATCAAGTGGTTTGGTTATCAAGTGGTTTTGGTTATCAAGTGGTTTGGTTATCAAGTGGTTTGTTATCAAGTGGTTTAGTTATCAAGTGGTTTGGTTATCAAGTGGTTTGGTTATCAAGTGGTTTGGTTATCAGAAGGTTTGGTTATCAAGTGGTTTGGTTATCAAGTGGTTTGGTGATCAAGTGGTTTGGTTATCAAGTGGTTTGGTTATCAAGTGGTTTGGTTATCAAGTGGTTTGGTTATCAAGTGGTTTGGTTATCAAGTGGTTTGTTATCAAGTGGTTTAGTTATCAAGTGGTTTGGTTATCAAGTGGTTTGGTTATCAAGTGGTTTGGTGATCAAGTGGTTTGGTTATCAAGTGGTTTGGTTATCAAGTGGTTTGGTTATCAAGTGGTTTGGTTATCAAGTGGTTTGGTTATCAAGTGGTTGGTTATCAAGTGGTTTGTTATCAAGTGGTTTTGGTTATCAAGTGGTTTGGTTATCAAGTGGTTTGTTATCAAGTGGTTTAGTTATCAAGTGGTTTGGTTATCAGAAGGTTTGGTTATCAAGTGGTTTGGTTATCAAGTGGTTTGGTTATCAAGTGGTTTAGTTATCAAGTGGTTTGGTGATCAAGTGGTTTGGTTATCAAGTGGTCTGGTTATCAAGTGGTTTGGTTATCAAGTGGTTAGGTTATCAAGTGGTTTGGTTATCAAGTGGTCTGGTTATCAAGTGGTTTGGTTATCAAGTGGTTTGGTTATCAGAAGGTTTGGTTATCAAGTGGTTTGGTTATCAGAAGGTTTGGTTATCAGAAGGTTTGGTTATCAAGTGGTCTGGTTATCAAGTGGTTTGGTTATCAAGTGGTTTGGTTATCAAGTGGTTTGGTTATCAAGTGGTTTGGTTATCAAGTGGTTTGGTTATCAAGTGGTTTGGTTATCAAGTGGTTTGGTTATCAAGTGGTCTGGTTATCAAGTGGTTTGGTTATCAAGTGGTTTTGGTTATCAAGTGGTTTGGTTATCAAGTGGTTTGTTATCAAGTGGTTTAGTTATCAAGTGGTTTGGTTATCAAGTGGTTTGGTTATCAAGTGGTTTGGTTATCAGAAGGTTTGGTTATCAAGTGGTTTGGTTATCATGTGGTTTGGTTATCAAGTGGTTTGGTGATCAAGTGGTTTGGTTATCAAGTGGTTTGGTTATCAAGTGGTTTGGTTATCAAGTGGTCTGGTTATCAAGTGGTTTGGTTATCAAGTGGTTTTGGTTATCAAGTGGTTTGGTTATCAAGTGGTTTGTTATCAAGTGGTTTAGTTATCAAGTGGTTTGGTTATCAAGTGGTTTGGTTATCAAGTGGTTTGGTTATCAGAAGGTTTGGTTATCAAGTGGTTTGGTTATCAAGTGGTTTGGTGATCAAGTGGTTTGGTTATCAAGTGGTTTGGTTATCAAGTGGTTTGGTTATCAAGTGGTTTGGTTATCAAGTGGTTTGTTATCAAGTGGTTTAGTTATCAAGTGGTTTGGTTATCAAGTGGTTTGGTTATCAAGTGGTTTGGTGATCAAGTGGTTTGGTTATCAAGTGGTTTGGTTATCAAGTGGTTTGGTTATCAAGTGGTTTGGTTATCAAGTGGTTTGGTTATCAAGTGGTCTGGTTATCAAGTGCTTTGTTATCAAGTGGTTTTGGTTATCAAGTGGTTTGGTTATCAAGTGGTTTGTTATCAAGTTGTTTAGTTATCAAGTGGTTTAGTTATCAGAAGGTTTGGTTATCAAGTGGTTTGGTTATCAAGTGGTTTGGTTATCAAGTGGTTTAGTTATCAAGTGGTTTGGTGATCAAGTGGTTTGGTTATCAAGTGGTCTGGTTATCAAGTGGTTTGGTTATCAAGTGGTTAGGTTATCAAGTGGTTTGGTGTGGTCTGGTTATCAAGTGGTTTGGTTATCAAGTGGTTTGGTTATCAGAAGGTTTGGTTATCAAGTGGTTTGGTTATCAGAAGGTTTGGTTATCAGAAGGTTTGGTTATCAAGTGGTCTGGTTATCAAGTGGTTTGGTTATCAGAAGGTTTGGTTATCAAGTGGTTTGGTTATCAAGTGGTTTGGTTATCAAGTGGTTTGGTTATCAGAAGGTTTGGTTATCAAGTAGTTTGGTTATCAAGTGGTTTGGTTATCAAGTGGTTTGGTTATCAGAAGGTTTGGTTATCAAGTGGTTTGGTTATCAGAAGGTTTGGTGATCAAGTGGTTTGGTTATCAAGTGGTTTGGTTATCAAGTGGTTTGGTTATCAAGTGGTTTGGTTATCAAGTGGTTTGGTTATCAGAAGGTTTGGTGATCAAGTGGTTTGGTTATCAAGTGGTTTGGTTATCAAGTGGTTTGGTTATCAAGTGGTTTGGTTATCAGAAGGTTTGGTTATCAGAAGGTTTGGTTATCAATAGGTTTGGTTATCAAGTGGTTTGGTTATCAGAAGGTTTGGTTATCAGAAGGTTTGGCTTATCAAGTGGTTTGGTTATCAAGTGGTTTGTTTATCAAGTGGTTTGGTTATCAAGTGGTTTGGTTATCAAGTGGTTTGGTTATCAGAAGGTTTGGTTATCAGAAGGTTTGGTTATCAGAAGGTTTGGTTATCAGAAGGTTTGGTTATCAGTGTGTTTCCTGTTCAGTGCGGTTCCTGTTGTGTGATTGACAAGCAGAGGTTCTGTAATGTTATTGCATGGCTGGCTGGGGGGGATATGACCCGAGCGGTCCAGCAGAATAACGTCCATACATGGAGGTGCTGGAAGACCCGGGACTGGAGGGACTGGGACGGTGGTCTCTGCTCATTTGAAACTTCAACTGAGCTCCTTCCCTGCGAGGTCCCACAAAGAGCTCAGTGTTTAAACATCTAGCGGTGCAAGAGTGAGGAAGAGGCACGATCTACTCGTATAGGCCTGTGACACGCAAAGAAAACACACACACACACACACACACACACACACACACACACACACACACACACACACACACACACACACACACACACACGCACACACACACACACGCACGCACACACACACTTACACACACATATCCTCGAGAGGTGGAATAAATTGTGTTTATTTTCCTTTTTCTTTTTGAATTTCAATTCTTTACATTCAGTTGCCCTCAAATTGGAACGGTGACCCGGAGTTCCTAAACCCTGATTGGATATCCCCATCGCCACATCCTGCCTGGTACCACGGTCCAACGGGAGCGCTATGTCATCGGTTCTCGTCTCCTCGGCCGCCGCAATCAGTCACAGGTTCCAGTAGATGTTTCCAACCGCAGGTCTCCACAGCGGCTGGACGGAACCCGCGGGACGGAGCGCGGCCCACCCGCGGCCTGATTGAGGGGCCCTGAACCTGGGGGGGGGGGGGGGGGGAGACGACGGGCCCGGCCCTCTCTATGATGACATGTCATCCGGCACCAGATGGATCACCCGACGCCTCCTCCTCTGTGTTCTGTGTCAAATAATAACCCACTGACTGGGACCATCCATTCATGACCCCCCCCCCCCCCCCCCCCCCCCCGCGTTTCCACACAACCCTAAACAATCACCTGCATTGTGAACGCATTTATAAAAAGTTAGCAATCTGGTCCCGCAGCACAGGAGCTGAAATATGATCCCATACCACGGCTCGCTCCTTCCCCTCTCCTTCCTCTCCTCATCTTCTCCTTCGTCGTAGAGAGGAAGAGAGAGAGAGAGAGAAATGATGGAGTGGTGACCCCATCGCCTCTCTCTCCTGGCTCCTCCAGACACTGGAGGAGATCGCTGTCATATACGGGCTGTCTGTGGTGAAGCGTCTGTCTGTGGTGAAGCGTCTGTCTGTGGTGAAGCGTCTGTCTGTGGTGAAGCGTCTGTCTGTGGTGAAGCGTCTGTCTGTGGTGAAGCGTCTGTCTGTGGTGAAGCGTGTGTCTGTGGTGAAGCGTCTGTCTGTGGTGAAGCGTCTGTCTGTGGTGAAGCGTCTGTCTGTGGTGAAGCGTGTGTCTGTGGTGAAGCGTCTGTCTGTGGTGAAGCGTCTGTCTGTGGTGAAGCGTCTGTCTGTGGTGAAGCGTCTGTCTGTCTGTGGTGAAGCGTCTGTCTGTGGTGAAGCGTCTGTCTGTGGTGAAGCGTCTGTCTGTGGTGGAGCGTGTGTCTGTGGTGAAGCGTCTGTCTGTGGTGAAGCGTCTGTCTGTGGTGAAGCGTCTGTCTGTGGTGAAGCGTCTGCTGTCTGTGGTGAAGCGTGTGTCTGTGGTGAAGCGTGTGTCTGTGGTGAAGCGCCTGTCTGTGGAGAAGCGTCTGCTGTCTGTGGTGAAGCGTGTGTCTGTGGTGAAGCGTGTGTCTGTGGTGAAGCGTGTGTCTGTGGTGAAGCGTGTGTCTGTGGTGAAGCGTCTGTCTGTGGTGAAGCGTCTGTCTGTGGTGAAGCGTCTGTCTGTGGTGAAGCGTCTGTCTGTGGTGAAGCGTGTGTCTGTGGTGAAGCGTCTGTCTGTGGTGAAGCGTCTGTCTGTGGTGAAGCGTCTGTCTGTGGTGAAGCGTCTCTCTGTGGTGAAGCGTCTCTCTGTGGTGAAGCGTCTCTCTGTGGTGAAGCGTCTGTCTGTGGTGAAGCGTCTCTCTGTGGTGAAGCGTCTCTCTGTGGTGAAGCGTCTGTCTGTGGTGAAGCGTCTGTCTGTGGTGAAGCGTCTGTCTGTGGTGAAGCGTCTGTCTGTCTGTGGTGAAGCGTCTGCTGTCTGTGGTGAAGCGTCTGTCTGTGGTGAAGCGTCTGTCTGTGGTGAAGCGTGTGTCTGTGGTGAAGCGTGTGTCTGTGGTGAAGCGTCTGTCTGTGGTGAAGCGTCTGTCTGTGGTGAAGCGTCTGTCTGTCTGTGGTGAAGCGTCTGTCTGTCTGTGGTGAAGCGTGTGTCTGTGGTGAAGCGTGTGTCTGTGGTGAAGCGTCTGTCTGTGGTGAAGCGTCTGTCTGTCTGTGGTGAAGCGTCTGCTGTCTGTGGTGAAGCGTGTGTCTGTGGTGAAGCGCCTGTCTGTGGTGAAGCGTCTGTCTGTCTGTGGTGAAGCGTCTGCTGTCTGTGGTGAAGCGCCTGTCTGTGGTGAAGCGTCTGTCTGTGGTGAAGCGTCTGTCTGTCTGTGGTGAAGCGTCTGCTGTCTGTGGTGAAGCGTGTGTCTGTGGTGAAGCGTGTGTCTGTGGTGAAGCGTCTGCTGTCTGTGGTGAAGCGTCTGCTGTCTGTGGTGAAGCGTGTGTCTGTGGTGAAGCGTCTGTCTGTGGTGAAGCGTCTGTCTGTGGTGAAGGGTGTGTCTGTGGTGAAGCGTCTGTCTGTGGTGAAGCGTGTGTCTGTGGTGAAGCGTCTGTCTGTGGACACATAACGATACTGGCTCCCCAAAGCTATATGATTTGATCAGGGCTGCTGCCCGGACCATTAATCCCCCTGAAATCAAATAATCAAATAAACTGTTTGACTATAGCTCTGTGTCTCGTAGACCTGTGCATTTATTGTGTGTGTGTGTGCGTGCGTGCGTGCGTGCGTGCGTGCGTGCGTGCGTGCGTGCGTGCGTGCGTGCGTGCGTGCGTGCGTGCGTGCGTGCGTGCGTGCGTGCGTGCGTGCGTGTGTGTGCTGCATGCAGTGTCTGTTAGTGTATGTTGTTACTGTGTGCTGTTGTATTTACTGCATTTCATATGATCTTGTATGTATTGATGTGATTTTGTATGTACTTTTGTCTTGTAGAGTACAGTGCTGTGAGAAGTGCTTTGTCCTCCTGGGAACTAGGTCTAAGACTAAGACTAAGACTAAGACTAACCCTAAGACTAAGACTAAGACTAAGACTAACCCTAAGACTAAGACTAAGTCTGAAACAGGTGGTCACACTGATTGCGAGGAACGCATTGCTCTCAGACTATTATTCATTATTATACATTTCTAATGAGAGGAATGCATCACCAACGCATCACTGTGTTGTCGATGCGCTGCATTGCTGCAAGTCAGCTGTCTGTCTATGTTGCTTTTATCCTACCTTTGCAATCAAACGCGTGCGTGCGTGCGTGCGTGCGTGTGTGTGCTGCATGCAGTGTCTGTTAGTGTATGTTGTTACTGTGTGCTGTTGTATTTACTGCATTTCATATGATCTTGTATGTATTGATGTGATTTTGTATGTACTTTTGTCTTGTAGAGTACAGTGCTGTGAGAAGTGCTTTGTCCTCCTGGGAACTAGGTCTAAGACTAAGACTAAGACTAAGACTAACCCTAAGACTAAGACTAAGACTAACCCTAAGACTAAGACTAAGTCTGAAACAGGTGGTCACACTGATTGCGAGGAACGCATTGCTCTCAGACTATTATTCATTATTATACATTTCTAATGAGAGGAATGCATCACCAACGCATCACTGTGTTGTCGATGCGCTGCATTGCTGCAAGTCAGCTGTCTGTCTATGTTGCTTTTATCCTACCTTTGCAATCAAACGCACGAGTAAGCATAAGTAATATATAAAATGCAGCCAGTTAAGCTAAATGTTGCTGTTCACCAGCTTCCTGCTGTTGTCGTTATGAAATTATTCCATTAGTGAATCAGATAATCAAATCAAATCCATGTCGAGACACTAAAATCAGTTCTACCAAGCGGCGACGTTTTAGGCTGGATATTATATTGAGTATATTAAATTGACCAATTTTATGAGAGTGGTCGTTGCGTTTTCATCACAGGGGGTAATACAGAGAACTCTTTTACAATAACCCAATTATATATTTTTTTTCAAATTTGGTCAATAACCCCAATCATTGTCGCCACTGTAAGCTATTATATGATACAGAGAAAAATAACCGGCACTGTCAAGATGAACTCTGATTCTACTATAAAAAAAAAAGAAAAAGAAAAAAGAAAAACAGACTCTTACTGTATATATTAGCATATGAAATGCAGATATGCAATAAAATACAAATCTACTCTCCCGTATAATCCTCTTTCCCAGATCATAATCCACTCTATGAAAACTGCAGGGCCATCTTTTCAACTCTCCCGGCGTGCGCTGGCTCCGGCAGCGGGGGCCCCGCAGCCCTCTGCGAGCTTCTTAAACGTGCGCATATGGTTTTCCTCTCAAGACCTTGGGAGACACACGTATCAGGTCTCACATGACTGGGGTTCTATAAACACATAATTATTATTGTACACCTTGGCCGTCTTGTGGCAACGCACCAATATCACTTTTTCGCCGCCAAAAACAATATTGAGTCCAAACGTGGCACAGCGTGGGTCCTGATCCCATCCCACCGCGTCTCCTCACCTGTTGTCCATCAGTCGGGAGATCTATCTTGTCACTATCTCGGTCCTTATTGTACACAGACCGCTGTACTTTCACCTTGATCTGCGTCATCGAGCTTAAATTAATTCAAAGGATTTTCAATAGTGCAGGTCTGACCTGTTAACCTATATCCACCAAGTCTGAGCCAAATAGGATTATGCAAGTTACCAGACAGACAGACGGACAGACAGACAGACAGACAGACAGACAGACAGACAGACAGACAGACAGACAGACAGACAGACAGACAGACAGACAGACAGACAGACAGACAGACAGACAGACAGACAGACAGACAGACAGACAGACAGACAGACAGACAGACAGACAGACAGACAGACAGACAGACAGACAGACAGACAGACAGACAGACAGACAGACAGACAGACAGACAGACAGACAGACAGACAGACAGACAGACATACAGACAGACAGGCAGACGGACAGACAGACAGACAGACAGACAGACAGACAGACAGACAGACAGACAGACAGACAGACAGACAGACAGACAGACAGACAGACAGACAGACAGACAGACAGACAGACAGACAGACAGACAGACAGAGACACACACACACACACACACACACACACACACACACACACAGAGGCACAAGTCATTACAATCCCCCCTCACGCTTCGCACACTGGTGTAATCGTCCCTTTTTATTATTTGCTGGCCTTGGGAAGGTTATCCATTTGTCTCAGTTATACTGTAACTCTCTATTCTCAAGAGAGTCCCTCACCAGTCCCCAGCTAGTGACACTTTTAACTACCAGTTAGACGGGACCCTATTTTGCCCTCTTCTCACTGGTTGCCAGTAGTTATAGAATTGCTTTAAATTTTTTTTATTTATTCTATTTATTTTTGGGCTTTCTGTATTTTTCACCCATCCCAACTTTTGTCGTTATGCCAATTCCCTTCCTGGTCGTTGCGCGCATTGCCCCACTGTCGGCCTGGGGAGCGTGTAGAACGACCACACGCCTCCTCTGATACTTGTGGAGTCAGCCAGCCGCTTCTTTTCACCTGACAGCGAGGACTCTCACTGGCGGAACGTAACGCGTGCGGAGGTTCACGCTATTTCCCCCCAGATCCCCTCCCTGCTGAACAGGCGCCCCGACCGACCAGTAGGAGTCGCTGTTTTACAACGACCAGGACCCATACATACCCCCACCGGCTTCCCACCCGCTAACGCTGCCAATTGTGTTAGTAGCGACGACTGACCAAGCCGGAGGCACCGCTGACAGCGGGATTCGACCCCAGAGTCTTTGCGGTGGTAGGCGAGTGCTTAGTCCACTGCGCTACCCAGCCGCCCTTAGAATTGCTTTTTAAGAGTCTGTCAGCCCATCTCACTGTTCCCAAATCCCAGCTAATGAAGCAACTTAAAACTCTGTGGGAGGGGCCAACAGTTAGGCTAGCTGATCTGTATCCGCTTCCATTCATTTGTGCTAAGCTAGGCTACAGCTGGCAACTGGATGGCTTTCTATACTGAACCCACAGAGAGGAGATCGGTCTCTATCTTCTTGTTCCGACTCTGGAGACGACGCTGATGTGGGTGTGTTCCTTTAAGAAAGGCCAGTCTCCTGTGCGTACATATACCTGGAGAACAGGCGTGTGCAGTGGTACATATACCTGGAGAACAGGCGTGTGCAGTGGTACATATACCTGGAGAACAGGCGTGTGCAGTGGTACATATACCTGGAGAACAGGCGTGTGCAGTGGTACATATACCTGGAGAACAGGCGTGTGCAGTACATATACCTGGAGAACAGGCGTGTGCAGTACATATACCTGGAGAACAGGCGTGTGCAGTACATAGACCTGGAGAACAGGCGTGTGCAGTGTACATATACCTGGAGAACAGGCGTGTGCAGTACATATACCTGGAGAACAGGCGTGTGCAGTGGTACATATACCTGGAGAACAGGCGTGTGCAGTGGTACATATACCTGGAGAACAGGCGTGTGCAGTGGTACATATACCTGGAGAACAGGCGTGTGCAGTGGTACATATACCTGGAGAACAGGCGTGTGCAGTGGTACATATACATGGAGAACAGGCGTGTGCAGTACATATACCTGGAGAACAGGCGTGTGCAGTACATATACCTGGAGAACAGGCGTGTGCAGTACATAGACCTGGAGAACAGGCGTGTGCAGTGTACATATACCTGGAGAACAGGCGTGTGCAGTACATATACCTGGAGAACAGGCGTGTGCAGTGGTACATATACCTGGAGAACAGGCGTGTGCAGTGGTACATATACCTGGAGAACAGGCGTGTGCAGTGGTACATATACCTGGAGAACAGGCGTGTGCAGTGGTACATATACCTGGAGAACAGGCGTGTGCAGTGGTACATATACCTGGAGAACAGGCGTGTGCAGTACATATACCTGGAGAACAGGCGTGTGCAGTACATATACCTGGAGAACAGGCGTGTGCAGTACATAGACCTGGAGAACAGGCGTGTGCAGTGTACATATACCTGGAGAACAGGCGTGTGCAGTACATATACCTGGAGAACAGGCGTGTGCAGTACATATACCTGGAGAACAGGCGTGTGCAGTACATATACCTGGAGAACAGGCGTGTGCAGTACATATACCTGGAGAACAGGCGTGTGCAGTACATATACCTGGAGAACAGGCGTGTGCAGTACATATACCTGGAGAACAGGCGTGTGCAGTACATATACCTGGAGAACAGGCGTGTGCAGTACATATACCTGGAGAACAGGCGTGTGCAGTGTGCCATATACCTGGAGAACAGGCGTGTGCAGTACATATACCTGGAGAACAGGCGTGTGCAGTACATATACCTGGAGAACAGGCGTGTGCAGTGTGCCATATACCTGGAGAACAGGCGTGTGCAGTACATATACCTGGAGAACAGGCGTGTGCAGTACATATACCTGGAGAACAGGCGTGTGCAGTACATATACCTGGAGAACAGGCGTGTGCAGTACATATACCTGGAGAACAGGCGTGTGCAGTACATATACCTGGAGAACAGGCGTGTGCAGTACATATACCTGGCGAACAGGCGTGTGCAGTGGTACATATACCTGGAGAACAGGCATGTGCAGTGGTACATATACCTGGAGAACAGGCGTGTGCAGTGGTACATATACCTGGAGAACAGGCGTGTGCAGTGGTACATATACCTGGAGAACAGGCGTGTGCAGTGGTACATATACCTGGAGAACAGGCGTGTGCAGTACATATACCTGGAGAACAGGCGTGTGCAGTACATATACCTGGAGAACAGGCGTGTGCAGTACATATACCTGGAGAACAGGCGTGTGCAGTACATATACCTGGAGAACAGGCGTGTGCAGTACGTATACCTGGAGAACAGGCGTGTGCAGTACATATACCTGGAGAACAGGCGTGTGCAGTACATATACCTGGAGAACAGGCGTGTGCAGTGGTACATATACCTGGAGAACAGGCGTGTGCAGTGGTACATATACCTGGAGAACAGGCGTGTGCAGTGTGCCATATACCTGGAGAACAGGCGTGTGCAGTGGTACATATACCTGGAGAACAGGCGTGTGCAGTACATATACCTGCAGAACAGGCGTGTGCAGTGGTACATATACCTGGAGAACAGGCGTGTGCAGTACATATACCTGCAGAACAGGCGTGTGCAGTACATATACCTGGAGAACAGGCGTGTGCAGTGTGCCATATACCTGCAGAACAGGCGTGTGCAGTGTGCCATATACCTGGAGAACAGGCGTGTGCAGTACGTATACCTGGAGAACAGGTGTGTGCAGTACATATACCTGGAGAACAGGCGTGTGCAGTACATATACCTGGAGAACAGGCGTGTGCAGTACATATACCTGGAGAACAGGCGTGTGCAGTACATATACCTGGAGAACAGGCGTGTGCAGTACATATACCTGGAGAACAGGCGTGTGCAGTACATATACCTGGAGAACAGGCGTGTGCAGTACATATACCTGGAGAACAGGCGTGTGCAGTACATATACCTGGAGAACAGGCGTGTGCAGTACATATACCTGGAGAACAGGCGTGTGCAGTACATATACCTGGAGAACAGGCGTGTGCAGTACATATACCTGGAGAACAGGCGTGTGCAGTGTGCCACATCGACAGACGTAAGAGACTAAGATCACAGGAACACAACCTCCCGGCCCCGAGCCTTTGTTCTCTTCTATCCTCCCAACCGCTCGGCGTCTCCAGCGTTCACAGTGAAAGAGTGGTGAGATATGATACACTGAACGGGCCATACACACCACCGCGCACAGGGCCGGCTTTGAAATGGACACCTCAACAACACCCAACGGAGGCGTATTACGAGGACATAACCAGTACCAGTCCCTTTAGGCAGAAAGAATCGTTAAGCGGGACACTTTGCTGCCAATTCCCCCCTCAGTGAACACTGCGCGTCTGGCGTGGCTTTTAGAAAGGCCTCCCGCGGGGGGGGGGGGGGGGGGGGGGGGGCCTCCCTCCGCCTCCGCGCCGCCGCCGTCAATTACAATCGACTAAAGTGCGCTGACAGTCCGCTGGAGGTACCGGGAGCCCCACAGATCTCCGAGATGTATCACTGCTGTACCCGCCGTACGAGAGAGGGTTTAGACGCGGGGGGATCCATCAGGAGGGGCGCCGCGCGGAGGAATATAAACGCGTCGTCGTGGGCCCCCGCTCTCTCTCCTTTGTACACCGAGATCAGAGAGGAGCAACCCGATAGCATCTCTCCACACGTTGCTGCGCTGGTGGAGCGGCTCCTGATGACCCGGGAGATTCATTGAGCTGGTTAGGGAGGCGGGGCGAGACGGTTAAAGCGGAGCCACATGCCGCGCGTTGGTCGAGCACAGGCTACGTTTAACAACTGTGTTATCAAACCCAGGTTTTGGAGCTCCGCTGTGGAATCGGAGAATTAACTGAATTTAAAATGCTATATAATCAGTGCTATATTTCAACCTAATAAAGAAGGTATTGAAGTTTGGTTAAATTAATTTGCCGGTGATTGATTTTCCAACATTGAAACTATGTCTGAATCTAATGTCTACGTCCTGTAGCGCGGCCTGCCGTGACCCTGAGCCACAGGTTAAAATAGATCCCTAACCCTTTCACTACCACACTACCAAAGGGTTCACCCTTTCGCCGCGACAATACAGAAGGTCAACCCTTTCACTGCCACGCGACAATTCAAAGGGTTAACCCTTTCACTGACACACTACAGAAGGTTAACCATTTCACTACCGCACTACACTGTCTGTAGTGTGGTAGTGAAGGGGTTAACCGTCTGTAGTGTGATAGAGAAAAGGGTTAAAATGAGGGATGCTCGATATTGGCTTTTTTACCGATACCGATATACCGATATTGTCCAACTCTTAATTTCCGATACCGATATCAACCGATATCAACCGATATATGCAGGGTCCCCGTCCCCCGTCCCCCCCCCCAAAAACGTAATAATTTCAGGTAATTAACATTACATATCTCTTGTCGTGTAATTAACACAACATTATGCATACTTTGACAATAAATAAAATAATAATTTGTTCTTACTTGCTTGCCTGGGTAAATAAATGTTAAATAAATGTAAAAAAAAATAATAATAATAATTTTTTTTTAAATATTTGAAAACCGATACAGATATTTTCCGATATCACATTTTTATGCCAATATCGGGCCGATAATATCGGACATCCCTAGTTAAAATAGATCCTTAAATAGACAATGATCTCGTCACTGTAGTTTGCCAGAGGAGAGAAGCTGGTAGCAGTCAACACTGTTTTGTTAGTACGGTAAAGAGCGAGACTAAATCCCATTTGGCCTTCGGAGCCGAGCGGGCTGATTCTGATTACGTCTCGGGGAGTGGGACACGTCTCCGCCATTAGCGGCGATGGGACTCAGCGGTGGACGTGTCGTGACACTGAGCACCAGTCGAGGCGGCGCGCATCGGACACGCCGGGGCCACTGGCATCGCAGCGTAGCGTCTGACCTTCCTCACATCATCACTTGGCCATTAACCAGGGAGAGGAGAGAGAAGGGCAACGCTGTGAACAGCCACTTAGTGAGAGTGCATTGAGGAGCCAAGGATACCATGTAAACACATTAATCCTGCCATGTACGGAGGCTGTGGACAGGCTGTGGGCAGGCTGAGGACCAGCAGGCTGATCTCAGGTCCAGCAGGCTGATCTCAGGTCCACCAGGCTGATCTCAGGTCCAGCAGGCTGATCTCAGGTCCAGCAGGCTGATCTCAGGTCCAGCAGGCTGATCTCAGGTCCAGCAGGCTGATCTCAGGTCCACCAGGCTGATCTCAGGTCCAGCAGGCTGATCTCAGGTCCAGCGGGCTGATCTCAGGTCCAGCAGGCTGATCTCAGGTCCACCAGGCTGATCTCAGGTCCAGCAGGCTGATCTCAGGTCCAGCAGGCTGATCTCAGGTCCACCAGGCTGATCTCAGGTCCAGCAGGCTGATCTCAGGTCCACCAGGCTGATCTCAGGTCCAGCAGGCTGATCTCAGGTCCACCAGGCTGATCTCAGGTCCAGCAGGCTGATCTCAGGTCCAGCGGGCTGATCTCAGGTCCAGCAGGCTGATCTCAGGTCCACCAGGCTGATCTCAGGTCCAGCAGGCTGATCTCAGGTCCAGCAGGCTGATCTCAGGTCCACCCGGCTGATCTCAGGTCCAGCAGGCTGATCTCAGGTCCAGCAGGCTGATCTCAGGTCCAGCAGGCTGATCTCAGATCCACCAGGCTGATCTCAGGTCCACCAGGCTGATCTCAGGTCCAGCAGGCTGATCTCAGGTCCACCCGGCCGGGCCAGCACCACGTCAGTACTTCACAGCAGCCAGGGGGGTGTAAAGTACTCGAGTAATTGTACTTCGTTACAATACTTAAGTACTGTTTTGGGGATTTGTACTTTACTCAAGTATTATTAGGTTTGTATACTTGTACTTTTACTCAATTACATTTCAGAGAAGAAAAA
>NC_140165.1:121039988-121041332 GCF_963971535.1 Notolepis coatsorum
GTGCCAGTGTATGGTAGTCATTGTGTAGTGTGATGTGTGCCGGGTGCCAGTGTATGCTAGTCATCGTGTAGTGTGATGTGTGCCGGGTGCCAGTGTATGGTAGTCATCGTGTAGTGTGATGTGTGCCTGGTGCCAGTGTATGGTAGTCAGTGTATAGTGTGATGTGTGCCGGGTGCCAGTGTATGGTAGTCATTGTGTAGTGTGATGTGTGCCTGGTGCCAGTGTATGGTAGTCATTGTGTAGTGTGATGTGTGCCTGGTGCCAGTGTATGGTAGTCAGTGTGTAGTGTGATGTGTGCCGGGTGCCAGTGTAAATGATGTGTGCCTGGTGCCAGTGTATGGTAGTCAGTGTGTAGTGTGATGTGTGTCGGGTGCCAGTGTATGGTAGTCAGTGTGTAGTGTGATGTGTGCTTGGTGCCAGTGTATGGTAGTCAGTGTGTAGTGTGATGTGTGCTTGGTGCCAGTGTATGGTAGTCATGGTGTAGTGTGATGTGTGCCTGGTGCCAGTGTATGGTAGTCAGTGAGTAGTGTGATGTGTGTCGGGTGCCAGTGTATGGTAGTCAGTGTGTAGTGTGATGTGTGTCGGGTGCCAGTGTATGGTAGTCAGTGTGTAGTGTGATGTGTGCCTGGTGCCAGTGTATGGTAGTCATTGTGATGTGTGATGTGTGCTGGGTGCCAGTGTATGGTAGTCATTGTGTAGTGTGATGTGTGCCTGGTGCCAGTGTATGGTAGTCATTGTGTAGTGTGATGTGTGCCTGGTGCCAGTGTATGGTAGTCAGTGTGTAGTGTGATGTGTGCTTGGTGCCAGTGTATGGTAGTCAGTGTGTAGTGTGATGTGTGCCTGGTGCCAGTGTATGGTAGTCAGTGAGTAGTGTGATGTGTGTCGGGTGCCAGTGTATGGTAGTCATTGTGTAGTGTGATGTGTGCCTGGTACCAGTGTATGCTAGTCATTGTGTAGCGTGATGTGTGCCTGGTGCCAGTGTATGCTAGTCATTGTGTGGTGTGATGTGTGCCTGGTACCAGTGTATGCTAGTCATTGTGTAGCGTGATGTGTGCCTGGTGCCAGTGTATGCTAGTCATTGTGTAGTGTGATGTGTGCCGGGTGCCAGTGTATGGTAGTCAGTGTGATGTGTGATGTGTGCTGGGTGCCAGTGTATGGTAGTCATTGTGTAGTGTGATGTGTGCCGGGTGCCAGTGTATGGTAGTCAGTGTGATGTGTGATGTGTGCTGGGTGCCAGTGTATGGTAGTCATTGTGTAGTGTGATGTGTGCCTGGTGCCAGTGTATGGTAGTCATTGTGTAGTGTGATGTGTGCCTGGTGCCAGTGTATGGTAGTCATTGTGTAG
>NC_140165.1:121041532-121044032 GCF_963971535.1 Notolepis coatsorum
AAACAGCGGGTCAACTAATTCTAAGCCGTGAGAAAGATGTTCCTATCCTGTTCCTTCAACCGGCACTCATCCTGCACTCACCAAGGTGACATGAAGGTCTGGACTCTGTAGCAGGTGAACTATGTAATTACTGTGAATTATCTTCTGTACTAAACATTTAAATGACAAATGTTGTGAAGGATCAGATTAAACGAATATGTATATTTATTTATATATATATTTATTTGTATTTGTATATCGTTTGATATCCCCTGTATATTCCTTGTACAATATGCATTGAATATCCCTTTAGTCTACTAAACAGCCCATAATAGTTTCATTCTACCATTGGACGAGAACCTGGCGCCAGGTTGCCATACCCTAGGTCCAAGTTCAATCGTGCCGCCTAACATGTCGTGGCAAGCCCCGGTTCCGCGCAGGAATATGTCGGGCGAAATACGAATGGTACTATTTGTTCATAGCGCATATATATATGGCGCAAGTAAAGTAGAACTTTCTTTTAGTCCAGTTCTTTACCCTCCAACAGAGTGACAGACGCAAAGCTCCCCACGACGCACGTGCGGTGTAGTAAGGCCTACTTGGCCCCAGAATAGGCATTGAGATATCGTGTAGATTAATAGTTGAATAGTCATAGTTTGGCACTATACCGTCGAGTTGGACGTATTCTATTAAGCTAATAATAGTCTATTATGTATGGTGCATCGTTCCGTTAGAGTTCTAAAGTTATCAGTACCCCATCGTTCCTGACGTTATCTGGACGCTTAACCAGGCTGGTCAGACCCCTAGTGGTGATTGCATCCGAGGAGCTCCGGGCCAAGAGCGACTGGACCTGTATATTGGATTACTCTACCCGGACGACGGCGAGCCTTCCACGGCTTGGATTATGCTTTGTGTGCTTTGATTATTCCATGGATAAAGGCCAACACGGCGGAGTGTGGAACTACCCCCCGGAGAGGAACTCCAGGTGAGACGACGCTCTACACCAGTGAGGTCGCCTCACGTCTCTCCGTTGTGGACCGGCAGCTACCGTCCACAGAGGGTCCAGCTGTATTCGTCTGCGGCCCGAGGTTCTGTGGGCACCGTGTCCAAGACTTTGGATTCTCCAAGACACCGTCGGCCAGATGGGATACCGCCAGCGGCTTCTCTAACCCCCCCCTCCTACTGTCTTACAACCAGCGGACACCCCCCCCCCCCTTAGTGTATCAGCTATAATCATTTAAGTACCATCGCTATCGTTTTCTAAATATTCCAGGTTGTATACTTACTCCCTGCGTAACCAGAGATTGGACATTCAATGTTGATTTGCCTACGAATACTCATTTGCCATAAAAGTGCATATTTCATATTTCAACCATAAATGTAATTAAGTGATCGTTGTATACACCCTTTGCTGTATTAAACCTTCGATTTGGTACATTTGTGTGGATTCGTTTCATCAGGTGGGAAAGTGTTCATCATACTTATATCTTGTACTGGGTGGCCAGAGTTAAAGTACATGAGGTAGTGGTATTAAATATCATATCTAACAATACAGTCAGGGAATTGTACCCCTCAGTTACAACAAACGTGATGCAGTATTCGTACTGTATGTTTTTGCAAGTGTGCTTCCACACCTGCAAAGCTGAATATAGAGAAGGAGAGAGAGAGAGAGAGAGAGAGAGAGAGGAGAGAGAGAGAGAGAGAGAGAGAGAGAGAGAGATTTATTATTTATTATTTATTAGTTGTCACACAAAAATACAGAATACTTTTATATTAAATGCTTTTTCTGTCTGTGTGCTAGATAAAAAATAAAATAGATAAGTATAAAATAGAAAGTCAAAAGTACGTAAACAAGTGTAAACAAAAGTGTTCAATATACAACACAGAGTAGGAAAATAAATTTGTAACTGAGTTACAATACAATATACAGTACAATGCAGAAATGGGATGAGGTACAACTTAGGGTAAGGTGCAATGAGGTATGAGTTGTAGTGGAAATCTCTTTACTAATAAATATAAGTGTGTTAAAGTGTCTAAAGTGAGTAAAGTGGTGCTGCAGTGGGTTGTTTATTAAAGTGAGTGTGTGGATGTGTGTGCTGTGAGTGTATTTGATGGTTTGTTACATAGTGTTATTGTCGTTGAGCATCCTGATGGCCTGGGGATAGAAGCCCTTCTGAGTCTCTCTGTACCGGCCATGAGACTCCGGTATCGCTTGCCTGACCGCAGCAGTGCAAAGAGGCAGTTGTTTGAGAGAGAGAGAGAGAGAGAGAGAGAGAGAGAGAGAGAGAGAGAGAGAGAGAGAGAGAGAGAGCAGGGTGCGATCCAGGAGGGGAGCCCCGGGGAGCTATAGCTCCCCTAGATCAGACATCAGCTCCCCTGCCAACTTGATTTGCGATTTTTTGGGGGTCTCTAAATTACTATTGTATATTATTCACTGACAGTGAAGCTGACAGAGCAGCAGGAGGCGGGAATCGGATTATCTACAGGCGCGCCGCGCAATTACACCTGCGGCTGGTGCTGC
>NC_140165.1:121046532-121091532 GCF_963971535.1 Notolepis coatsorum
GGACGGACGGACGGACGGACGGACGGACGGTCGATATTCTCTCTCTCCCGTCTCCGACGACTTGGGGAAGCTGACACACAGTCGACTTCCCTAACCGCCCGGGAACGACCGTCTGAGAGACAGTGTTGTTGCCATGGTGACGAGCCCGTGCGGCTGTTCCGAGGAGTAAGAGTAGAGAGTAGAGTAGAGTAGAAATACTTTATTATCCCGTGGGAAATTTGACACTGCAAATCGCTCAAAACATTTAAACATTTAAACATTTAGAGGAAGAGATTCATGCTGAAACCTATAGGTGTGGGGGGGGGGGGGGGGGGGTAGTTAATTGTGATGTATATTATAGATCACAAATGAGTCTAATTTCCTCCAGTTCCTCCCAGACAGCTGGGCCGAGATCGTCCGGAAGAGGGAAATAAGCGCCGAGCGTCGTGCGGAGAGGCTGGAACAATAGCGAAAATGGAGAGTAATTGGACAACGGTATAGCATGAGAAGTATTGTCTCTGCAACCCGAACGCACGCAGGATCCCCCCCCCCTGGAGGATTTTCATTAGATGCTCGACTCTCCCATGAGCACCCAACAGTGTGGCGCTGGAAGCAGCAGGAGGTGGGGGAGGTCAGGGATGATGGGGGGGGGGGGGGGGGGGGGGGGGCAGATTGTGGCGTTTTCTTTATAATCATTTATTGAACCGGCCTCGGGGGAATGACCCAATTCTCATTGTGGTTTCCAACAGTGTGGCCCTGCACTGTGTTTCCACCTCTGGTCATCTCGCCTCCTCCTCACTCTCCTCCCTGCCTCCCTTCACGCAGCACTCAGCGTTCAGAGGCTCAACAAAAGCCTGGTGCTGCTGACAGATGCAAAGGGGGACGAATGAGGGACGTGTATACGAGGGAGGGATCCGTGAGCATTAATGAAGGCTATGTGTGTGTGATCGAATCAAATCAAATGTATTTGTAGGGCCCGGCGACGACACACGTTAATGTCCCCATGGGGGCCGGACACGTCTTCTTCTTCTTTAAACAAGTCGAGAAGAAACATCACAATAAATCAAGAACAAAGACAAAAAAAAACAGGAAATAAGCAAATGTAAAATAAATAAATTAAATGAATGCAACACTCCCAGACATACCCCCCCCACGCGGAGGTAAGGAAAGACTCACTAAAAACCTAGCGATAGGAAAAAAGCACCACGGGCAATGTGGAGGGGAGAAACCTTAGGAGGGCCGTTCAAGGGGGGGGGGGGGGGGGGTCTCCCTTCTTACGTGTGAGGACTCGCGGTGGAGGAGGACCGCTCGTGCTCCGGACCGGGGGGGTCACCACGGCACATCGTCAGCGTACAGGAGGTCTCCCTGGGTGACAGGGTGGGTCACCACGGCACATCATCAGCGTACAGTAGGTCTCCCTGGGTGACAGGGTGGATCACCACGGCACATCGTCAGCGTACAGTAGGTCTCCCTGGGTGACAGGGTGGATCACCACGGCACATCGTCAGCGTACAGGAGGTCTCCCTGGGTGACAGGGTGGATCACCACGGCACATCGTCAGCGTACAGGAGGTCTCCCTGGGTGACAGGGTGGATCACCACGGCACATCATCAGCGTACAGGAGGTCTCCCTGGGTGACAGGGTGGATCACCACGGCACATCGTCAGCGTACAGTAGGTCTCCCTGGGTGACAGGGTGGATCACCACGGCACATCATCAGCGTACAGGAGGTCTCCCTTGGTGACCGGGTGGATCACCACGGCACATCGTCAGCGTACAGTAGGTCTCCCTGGGTGACAGGGTGGATCACCACGGCACATCGTCAGCGTACAGGAGGTCTCCCTGGGTGGATCACCACGGCACATCGTCAGCGTACAGGAGGTCTCCCTGGGTGGATCACCACGGCACATCGTCAGCGTACAGGAGGTCTCCCTGGGTGGATCACCACGGCACATCGTCAGCGTACAGTAGGTCTCCCTGGGTGGATCACCACGGCACATCGTCAGCGTACAGTAGGTCTCCCTGGGTGGATCACCACGGCACATCGTCAGCGTACAGTAGGTCTCCCTGGGTGGATCACCACGGCACATCGTCAGCGTACAGTAGGTCTCCCTGGGTGGATCACCACGGCACATCGTCAGCGTACAGTAGGTCTCCCTGGGTGGATCACCACGGCACATCGTCAGCGTACAGTAGGTCTCCCTGGGTGGATCACCACGGCACATCGTCAGCGTACAGTAGGTCTCCCTGGGTGGATCACCACGGCACATCGTCAGCGTACAGGAGGTCTCCCTGGGTGACAGGGAGGAGTTCAGAGTATTGAGGGGCGTGACCTTGCGGTCAAAAGTGAATGGATATCACGTGAGTTAATCCCTGATAAGTGCCACTTACACCGCGAATAGAGTCGTATACCTAATGCCGTCCTGTCAATTAATGTTATACGGAGTCACTGATCAGTGTGTGGAACCTGGTGAGATGGGCTCAACATCATCACTTCTCGATCGCACCGCAAAGGTTTGCGATGAAACACCTCCTCATCACGTACGCCCCTGAAGAGGGGTGATAAAGAAATGTATCAAAGAGATGAAAAACGTTGACGTGTTATAAAATCACCTTGCATTCCTGTCCATAGATCACATTATCTCGCCTATACAGTAGCCTATATTTTTAGGGAGGACAGAGGAAGGGGAGTGTCGGGGCGACACGATCATCAACCGCTGACAAAGTGTGTGTGTCAAATTGATAAAAGAATGTATGTAAAATGGCAGAGCCCGTGTACAAAGGGAGCCAGATCATCATAATCCTCCGATAGCTGGAATCCCATTAGCCACGGGTCTGTGACTTACAATTAGAGGGGTCAGATTATTGCTGCTATTATCCAGCATCATACAGTCCGTTGATCACTCGACCACAGATCTCACTGCACTCTCTGCGTCCTCCGTGATGGAACATGGCGTCCCGGACGGTGAAGCCCAAGTAAGTCCCTCTCTGAAAAAAATGCATATACATTGAAACAGGAAACGTGGACTACATGGTCAAACAATTAGACCAGCGACGTTACCTTTCTAAGTACATAAACACACAGAGTGTACAGACTGTTCCTCGTTGTTTGTCTTGGCAGCGACAGTATATCTGCCAGCTGCCGGCAGGACGGAGGTGACGGCACATAAATAGCCCGTTTCCAAATGGATCCACAATTTGCACCAAACTCAGTGCAAACCCCAGGGAGCGGCTTACATAACGGGCCGGGGGAAGGTTTGTCATTCAGAGTGCTTTCCCCCCCTTCCTCTTCCTCTTCCTCTGCCCAGACATGTACATGTAGGACCGCATGTACGGTAGGTAGCTCTCGCTGGGAGAGACGGGTCGAGGCTGAGGCCTTGTGTCTCTAGAGGCCGAGGCAGGGGACATGATTTACAACAACTCTGGGTCTCGCTGCCGGGATAATCGCTGGAGCAGACCTCTCCAGCCAGAGGGCCAGACTATACTAACCCCACTAGGCCAGGACCTCTCCAGCCAGAGGGCCAGACTCTACTTCCCCACTAGGCCAGGACCTCTCCAGCCAGAGGGCCGCGGGCCAGACTCTACTTCCCCACTAGGCCAGGACCTCTCCAGCCAGAGGGCCAGACTATACTAACCCCACTAGGCCAGGACCTCTCCAGCCAGAGGGCCAGACTATACTAACCCCTCTAGGCCAGGACCTCTCCAGCCAGAGGGCCAGACTATACTAACCCCACTAGGCCAGGACCTCTCCAGCCAGAGGGCCAGACTATACTAACCCCACTAGGCCAGGACCTCTCCAGCCAGAGGGCCAGACTATACTAACCCCTCTAGGCCAGGACCTCTCCAGCCAGAGGGCCGCGGGCCAGACTATACTAACCCCACTAGGCCAGGACCTCTCCAGCCAGAGGGCCGCGGGCCAGACTATACTAACCCCTCTAGGCCAGGACCTCTCCAGCCAGAGGGCCAGACTATACTAACCCCACTAGAGGCCAGGACCTCTCCAGCCAGAGGGCCAGACTATACTAACCCCTCTAGGCCAGGACCTCTCCAGCCAGAGGGCCAGACTATACTAACCCCACTAGGCCAGGACCTCTCCAGCCAGAGGGCCAGACTATACTAACCCCACTAGGCCAGGACCTCTCCAGCCAGAGGGCCAGACTATACTAACCCCTCTAGGCCAGGACCTCTCCAGCCAGAGGGCCAGACTATACTAACCCCACTAGGCCAGGACCTCTCCAGCCAGAGGGCCAGACTATACTAACCCCACTAGGCCAGGACCTCTCCAGCCAGAGGGCCAGACTATACTTCCTCCACTAGGCCAGGACGGGACCAGAGCTCAGTCTGGTGGAACCATGGGGGGTGCGAGTGAAGTTGCTAAGTTGGCATGTACTACTACTGAGTAACAGTAATAATAATGATAGTGACAGTGCTTTATAATGCAGAAATTATGTTTCTAATGGACCTACAGTATATCAAGCCCCACCCCCTTTTCTTGATTCTTCAATCACAGCTGTTGCTTCGATACCACATCACGTCCGGCTTGATCCGGATTGAGCACAGACCTTATATAACATACATTTTTACAAATTCCATTCATGTTTTCCATGTGGGGATTTAGGACTACAGACAAAACTGCGGGAATGGTAACTTCACAGTCTACAAAATTGCATCAGATAATTCCCCACTCTATAGGCAAAATCGGAACTAGGATTAATCCAACTTCCTACTTGGAAAAGTGCAAAGGAACGACCATTTACTTCCGAATTCTGAGTCAGAATTCAAACACGTCTAACTTCCATCTAAAGTAAATGGCTAATTGGCTGCATTTAACATACGTCTTGTAGCAGACCATGCAATTTATAATGTTATTCATTTGATGGATTAGCTATCAGATGGGTGAATGAATGAATGAATGAATGAATGAATGAATGAATGAATGAATGAATGAATTAATGAATTAATTAATTAAAACTTTATTTAACAGATTGCAGAATGGGTACAATACAGTACGGCTCAATACACACAATTGTTAACACTTTGAGCGCCACTCGCGGCTAATCTCGGGTTTACGATTGTGACGTTGAAAGCCACATCACGGCTTTTCTGGGGATTTTTTTATTTATTTTTTATTAGCGATCTGAAATCATATTGCATCACGCGAGCCTACCGTTGGAGATTGATTTGATTTGATTTTTATTTAGTACATACAATTTATACAATAGTATAAAAACAAGGGGTACAAGGATAACATGTGAAAGTCTGTCGACTTGTTTCCAACATGGTCCTGTAGAAATCGTCGGAAAGGAGAGACGCACAATTTCTATCTTGCAACCACACCAAGTAAGTAGTGTGTCATTTATTATCTTCTTAGCACAAGTGACAGCTGTCAGATCTATGCCGTGCTAAACTCTGACAGCTCCGCGTCACCAAAAACATTTTATGAATGACATTCCACCAGCGCGTCTTCTCTAAGCCCAACCCCCAACCAACCTCATTAAAGTGACAGTGCCCCATCAATACATCAAAACAATCTAATGGTGAATTATGTCCATAGCACCCACTACATACGTCCCCCCAGAATTCATCATAACAAAAGAAGTCAATGAACAGGAGGGCGGAGAACCCTGCCATAACGGATCCGCCTGACCCCTGTAGCGGCCGGCACCGCTGTAGGGAAAACCTTAAGGGCCCTACGGCCACTCGGGCACAGGATAGGTGGCGAG
The DNA here is from genome assembly GCF_963971535.1 of Notolepis coatsorum. Taxonomy (NCBI): domain Eukaryota; kingdom Metazoa; phylum Chordata; class Actinopteri; order Aulopiformes; family Paralepididae; genus Notolepis; species Notolepis coatsorum. The sequence goes on from NC_140165.1 coordinate 121,052,235, forward strand.
GGGGTCTCGTGGGCCTTACTCGGAAGACTGGGCAAGGTAGGGGGTCGTCCCCGCCGTGGGGGCTGGGCCAGTCCAACAGGTTTGCCCAAGTCCACATGAGCCGGTTTAAGGCGGTCTATGGAAATGTGTTCCAGCTTCCCGCCCATGTCCACCACAAAGTACTTGTCTCCAGCCTCCTGGACACGGAACGGACCGTCGTATGGAGGTTTCAAGGGGTCCCGGTGGGCATCGTGACGGATGAAAACATATCCCGCTGACTGCAGACTTGTAGGGACGTGCGACCGGGGAAGGCCGTGCTGTGAGGTGGGGACCGGCGTGAATACCTTAGCCTTCTCCAGAAGTGCTGTCCGCTGTTGGGCTGCACACCAGGGGGCAGTAATGTTAGGGATGAAATCCCCTGGCACCCGCAGAGGCTGACCGTAAACCAGCTCAGCCGAGGAGGTCTGAAGGTCTTCCTTGGGGGCCGTCCTGAGACCAAGCATGACCCACGGGAGCCGGTCGACCCAGCCGCTGTCAGTAAGGCTGGCCCGAAGTGCTGCTTTCATTGAGCGGTGAAAGCGCTCGCATAACCCATTGGCCTGCGGGTGGTATGACGTAGTCCGGTGTAGCTTCACGCCCAGGCTCTTGGCGACCGTGTTCCAGAGCTCGGACGTGAACTGTGGGCCCCGGTCTGAAGAGAGGTCGGCTGGAGTGCCAAACCGGGCGACCCAGGTTCCAATAAAGGCTCTGGCCACCTCGGCGGACGTCGTGCCTGACAGTGGAACTGCCTCTGGCCAACGGGTAGTCCTGTCCACCATAGTAAAGAGGTAACTGAAGCCGTGTGAGGGGGGCAGGGGGCCCACTAGGTCAACGTTCACGTGGTCGAACCTCCTTTCAGGTACAGGGAAGTGCTGCAGGGGGGCCTTGGTGTGACGGTACACTTTAGCGCGCTGGCACTCCAAACAGGAGTCAGCCCAGTCTCTTACATCTTTTCTAAGCCCAGGCCAGACAAACTTGGCGGACACTAGCCTCTGCGTAGGTTTCTTTCCCGGGTGGGAGAGGCCGTGAACAGCGTCATAAACACGCCGCCTGCATCCTGTGGGAACGATGGGGCGGGCCTGTCCCATAGAGACATCACACAGGAGTGTGGTGCCAGCGCTGTCAAAAACCACATCCTCTAACCGCAGGCTTGAGGTGGCTGACCTGAAATCCTGCACTTCAGGGTCGGTAGCCTGGTCCGCCGCCATACCGGTGTAATCCAGCCCCAAGTGGATGGCGCCCACTACAGCCCGGGAGAGGCAGTCTGCGACAAGGTTTGCTTTACCTGCCACATGTTGAATGTCAGTAGTGAACTCTGAGACATATGAGAGCTGTCGCTGTTGACGGGCGGACCATGGCTCAGACACCTTGGCCATGGCGAACGTCAGCGGCTTGTGATCCACGAAGGCCGTGAACTGGCGGGCCTCCAGCAGGAAACGAAAATGGCGGATGGCAAGGTAGAGGCCGAGGAGCTCCCGATTGAAGGTGCTATACCTCCGCTCGCTGGGGCTTAACTGGCGGCTGAAAAAAGCGAGCGGCTGGCAAGCCCCGCCTACCCACTGTTCAAACACTGCGCCCACGGCAAAATCTCAGGCGTCGGTGGTGATGGAGATTGGGGCCTTAAAGGAAGGATGTGCCAGCATGGTGGCGTTGGCTAGGGCAGCCTTGGCATCCAGAAAAGCTTTGTCTCTCTCAGCAGACCAGTCGACCGCATGTTTTGGCGCTTTACCCCTAAGGGCCTCATACAACGGCCGCATAATCCGAGCCGCCTGGGGAATAAAGCGGTGATAAAAGTTGATCATTCCGAGAAACTCCTGCAGTGACCTAACCGTGGGCGGCCGGGGAAAATTCATCACCGCTTCCACCTTCATGGGAAGAGGGACCGCTCCCTCTTTAGTGACTCTGTGCCCCAGGAAGTCAATGGTCGACCGCCCAAACTGGCATTTGGCCGGGTTGATTATCAGTCCATGCTCATTTAGCCGCTCAAAAAGCATCCTGAGGTGGGACATGTGCTCAGCCTTAGAGGCGCTGGCTATGAGGATATCATCCAAGTATACAAAAATAAAATCCAAGTCTCGTAGCACAGAGTCCATAAGGCGCTGGAACGTCTGTGCAGCGTTTTTGAGGCCGAATGGCATGCGCAGAAATTCAAATAGTCCAAATGGAGTTATGACTGCTGTTTTGGGGACATCCAGCGGTTGGACGGGCACCTGATGATACCCACGCACAAGGTCCACCTTGGAAAACATTAATTTCCCTGAAAGGCGGGCAGAAAAGTCCTGAATGTGCGGGACTGGGTACCGGTCCGGCGTCGTAGCATCGTTGAGCCGGCGGTAATCCCCACACGGGCGCCACCCGCCTCCCGGCTTGGGGACAATGTGGAGGGGGGAGGCCCATGGGCTGTCGGAGCGACGGACAATGCCGAGGCGTTCCATGTTCTCGAACTCTGCCTTGGCAATGCTGAGCTTGACCGGGTCGAGGCGCCGAGCCCGGGCATAGACTGGAGGGCCGGTCGTGGCGATATGATGTTCCACTCCATGCTTGGCTGTAGATGATGAGAACGTGGGCCGCGTGAGGCCCGGGAACTCGGCGAGAAGGTGTTGAAACTCATCTGCGGCGGAGAGCATGCTAGAGAGTCTGATGGAGTCTGCACCCCCAAGCGCACCAGCATAAGAGCAGAATGTAATGGCATCAATTAAGCGGCAATTTTTAACATCCACTAACAGTCCATAATCACACAAAAAATCAGCGCCTAGAAGAGGGACGGCTACATTAGCTGTGATAAAGTCCCAGCCAAACCGTTGGCCACTAAAACACATTTCGACATACCTGGTGCCGTATGTGCGGATGGGGGTGCCGTTGGCGGCCTCCATGGGGGGTCCGTGTCCGCCGGATAGGATGTCCACTCTAGAAGCCGGCAAGACGCTCCTCTGCGCGCCCGTGTCGCACATGAAACGCCGCCCGGAGATGGTGTCCTGGACAAACAGTAGCCTGCCAGCCTGACCGACGCTCATGGCCACTAACGAGCGCCGGCCCGGGCATTTCCCGGCCCACTGAAGCTGCACGGCGGGCGGCACTGCTTGGCTTTAGGTCCAAACCGTGCATGATAATAACACAGCCCCGCGTTCGCGTCACGCTGCTGGCGAGGGGCTGTCGCTGCTGCGGTGAAGTTCCAGTCTCCCGGCGGCGAAACAAAGGCTTGGGTTGGGAAAACTGCCGCTGCACAGTGCTGTTGACCAGCCAAAAAAAACTTATCAGCCTCCTCGGCCAGAGCGCGGCAATCGTCTATAGTGGTGTTGGCCAGAGCGGCCCGAACCGGAGAAGGCAGCTGACGCAGGAAAAGTTGCATGAAAAGGAAATCAGGCTTGTGCTCTCCCAATAAATCCAGCATCCTATCCATGAGCTCCAATGGCTTGCTATCACCGAGCCCTTGCAAAGAAAACAATCGGCTGGCCCGCTCGGTATCGGAAAGTTCGAATGTCTTTAACAGATGCGACTTGATCGTGAGATATTTATCTCGAGCCGGAGGGTTCTTTAGGAGGCTCACCACTCTGCTGGCTGTCGAACTTCCCAGGGCTGATACCACATAATAATATCTTGTTGTATCCGAGGTAATCTCACGCAGCTCGAACTGTGCCTCCGTTTGCGCAAACCATGCCGAGGCTGACGACTCCCAGAACTCAGGTAATTTCAGTGAAACTGCGTTCGTAGACATGTTGCCGCGGAAGCGTCTTCAAAACGTATAACAGGGTCACCACTGTAGAAATCGTCGGAAAGGAGAGACGCACAATTTCTATCTTGCAACCACACCAAGTAAGTAGTGTGTCATTTATTATCTTCTTAGCACAAGTGACAGCTGTCAGATCTATGCCGTGCTAAACTCTGACAGCTCCGCGTCACCAAAAACATTTTATGAATGACATTCCACCAGCGCGTCTTCTCTAAACCCAACCCCCAACCAACCTCATTAAAGTGACAGTGCCCCATCAATACATCAAAACAATCTAATGGTGAATTATGTCCATAGCACCCACTACAGTCCCAAGAAAAATACAATAAATCACAAAGAAAGAGTTAAGATAAAATAGATACAACAAGTAGATAAAATAGACAACACAATTTTCTAAGAGCCTCATTACAGCATGTCATGTTCCTGTTCTTCAAGAGTGGTGGCCAAGCACCCTCTGCCACCTATTGTTGCAGATGTCGCTTCACACCCCTCTTGAAGACAGCAATAGTGGGGGAGTTTTGGATGGCCCTGGGCAGAGAGTTCCACAGCCGGCAGGCTGTAGACAGAAAGCCATTCTGTGAATAGGAACCCTTTCTAGGCTCATAAACTGAGAGCTGTCCAGACCGTAACTGTCGTCCGTGGACCTGGCCACGCAGGACAATACGAGAGCATAATATCTGGGGGCAGATCCATTTAACATTTTATACATATGTCCCAGTTTCAGAAAGGAGACCCTCTGCTCCACAGGGAGCCATCCCACCTCATTGAAGTGACATGGCTCAATATGGGTTCGAGGTGGCAGATTTAGGACCAATCGTATGGTCTTATTTTGGCTGGTTTGTAGCCTGTGTTTACATTCCACTGTAACACCACTATACCAGTACGTACATGCATAATCATATTGGCTGAGGATCATGCAGTTGGCAAGCAGTTTCATAGTTTCCAGTGATAAGAACCTCTTTTTTCTGTGCAAAAATTTCACCCTTGTGTTAACTTTTTTGATCACCTTCAGGGCCATTGTTTTCCCTGAGAGTGTTTGGTCGAGGTCTGCACCTAGGTATTTAACACAGTCTCTAGACTCGACACTGAAGCCATTACAGCTTATCTCAAGTCGGGAACATTCCTTTAATTTATGTATTGAGCTGAATAGAATTGACTCAGTTTTTCCAAGGTGAATAGATAATCTGTTGTCAACTAACCATTTGTGAAGGCTTTCCAGCTCCCTACTGAGACCGGCTTGTATTTCTGCCGTGTCGTCTCCAGACAGCAGAAGTGCTGAGTCCAGGGGCCGCCGGCGATCAGATGTGAAAAAAGCGCCCCCTATCGTCTCCCAGATGGTAAATCACCCTTTTGTAATGGACTCAATGAAAATGGATGGGGGAAAAAAATATTCCAGTCCACATTTTCCAGTCTACTGATGCAGCCGGAGTTACCAGAATTAATTCTGGAGCCTCTGAGCCGCGGCAAGCATGGGTTATACTGTACACACGTTGGATCAATATACTTATCGATTTTTTTGAATGGTGATCAGGAATTGGAATATACCATTTGGATACCATCTGATGTCAGGTAAGGAATCTATGTTATCAGTGTTAGGATAATCAGACTCGTTTTCATGGAGATATAAGCGTTTCCACTATATGTGATATGGTTGTTTCACTGTAAAAGCCATGAGGAAATAATAGCAGCGATTATCAGCGCACGGCACGAGCGTGCGTGCGCACACATATACTATCGACCATCTAGCGTTTATTTGAAAACGATTCATAAATAGACAGACAAATGATAACGTTCTGGAATATTCCAGTAAAAGGCGATTATCAGGGAATGTGTTGTTTTTTCTTCGAAACCGAGTGGTTTTCAAAATGCTATAAAAAGGAAATGAAGCGATAAAAACACAATCTGCTTTGCCAATGTTGACTGGAAAATGATTCTTTGATAAGCGATGGGCAGATTAGACACATAGCATAATTTAAAACATAGATTAGGCGATATTAACGTTACATGGGCCGTGGACCGTGGCATCAACGGGGTAAAAAGGAAAACACGGCCCGGCACTGAAAGTGTTAAGGGGATGCAGACCAGAGAAAGACGTTTGTCTTGTTTACATCAGGGTCCCCCATTTTCAATTCATAGCATGCACAAGCCTGTAGCTAGATGTCTTTGCTAGAGATTACCAGATTTTCCGAACAGACGAAATGGAATGCATTTAGCCCAGAAGTGGACCCATTCGGAACTACCAACTTTCAGACTTCCAAAGTCTCAAAATGATATGCTCTTATTTGGCCAGCAAAACACAAGCATGTAATCCGTGATAAACTGCAACCAATCTGGCTACAGGAATTTTTAAGACATTTTTTAGGGCATTTTCTTGCTTTATTGATAGGACAGTCAGAGAGAGAAATCGGGAGAAAATATGGGGGAGGACATGCAACATTGGATTCGAACCCAGGACGTTGCGATTACTGGTACTTGCTGCCTTGACATGTGCTTCAACCTGAGCATTGTAGCCATTATCTTCATTTGTACAGAGTTGTGTCAATCATACACACGGTGTACAAGTTATAGTTTAAGATTAGCTATCAGATGGGTGAATGAATGAATGAATGAATGAATGAATGAATGAATGAATGAATGAATGAATGAATGAATGAATGAATGAAATGTTAATAAAAATTACATTCAATCAATCACCGTGCAGAGTGATTGATTGAATGAACATTTTATTAACAGATTGCAGAATGGGTACAATATAGTACGGCTCAATACACACAATTGTTAAGGGGATGCAGACCAAAGAAAGACTTTCGTCTTGTTTACATCAGGGTCCCCCATTTTCAATTCATAATGAATTTTAAGTAAGGGTGCAACTTGCTCCGTGCAATCCATTCTTTGTGGATTTAGCCTACAGTGTTAGCGGGTGGGAAGCCGGTGGGGTGTGTATCCTGGTTGTTGTAAAACTGCGACTCCTACTGGTCGGTCGGGGCGCCTGTTCAGCAGGGAGGGGATCTGGGGGAAATAGCGTGAACCTCCGCACGCATTACATTCCCCCAGTGAGAGTCCTCGCTGTCAGGTGAACAGAAGCGGCTGGCTGACTCCACAAGTATCAGAGGAGGCATGTGGTAGTTCTACACCCTCCCTAGGCCGACAGTGGGGCAATGCGCGCAGCGACCAGGAAGGGAATTGGCATAACGACAAAATTGGGATGGGTGAAAAATACAGAAAAGCCCCAAAATAAATAGAATTAAAAAAATAAACCTTTGATTATAGCGCCACCATCTGGCAGACTCTGAGGCATTGGCATGCCAATAACTATCAGTGTAACACATTTTATAACTCTTATCATGTGATTTTTGACACAAAACATTGCACACCTCTTCCCTATCACGGAGCAAATGTCAAAGTGTGTCACGTTATTTATTTGTTTGGTATAGAAGTATGGGCACCTGCTCAGACAGGTGTAGCTGGGATTACTAGGTGCTAGGTGTGTAAACATTTATTTTGTTGAGGTCCTAGTCTGGGGGAGGGGGGGTCTGGTCTTGAGGATCTCTTTTTTCTTTTATTATTATATTTTTTTTCGGGGGGGGGGGGGATTAGAGAGGGGGGGTGGTTTATTTGATCTGTAATTCTTAACTCTTTCACTGCCACACGACAGAAGGTTAACCCTTTACTATCACACAACCGACGGCGATGCTCCATCATTAGCATCATTAGCCGGTTGTGTGATAGTAAAGGGCTAACCTTCTGTATTGTCACAGTGAAAGGGTTAACTGGCTGTCGTGTGGCAGTGAAAGGGTTAATGAAGCCTTGGGGTGAAGGGGAGGGGGGAGGGGGGAGGGGAGTGGGGCCGTTTGCAGCATTTTCTGATTTGATGTTGTCTGATCACTGACTGTGTACACTGATGCTGTAAACTGAAAAAAAGAAAAAAAACACCACTAAACATATTGTTAAAAAGAAAAAAAGTGTGTCACGTTTGGTGCAAATAGGAGAAAGTGTTCACTAGTGACACGTCACCAGAGTCCTTTCTAACCAGACGTGCTCACGTCCTGCAGTGCCAACCTCACCCGCGGGAAGACATGTCATGATGGAAAAACCAATATTATGGCGGACATGGACGCGGTCAGTGTCAAAGTTGCAGAATAAGGTTAGGTGGCTCAAAGTATCATGTCAATCAGACTTACGGCGTATGAGTTATGGCTTTTTCAAGCTTTTAACGTCACAGTGACCAAATGCGTCCACATTTTTATAGGATTCTATCACATTTTCATCACAATAGCGAATATTACTTACCCTGCGCCGTTCTCATTGAGGTTTCTTACAAATTAACGATGTTTTATTTGTCCTTTATATGCGGATAACGTTTAAAATCTTAAATTGTACCATTTAGTTTCCCTTTAGACAACAAACATTATGCTAATGATGCACTTTTGTTAAGATAATTAGTTTACCATTCGCGGTCACTGTACTGAGGTCGCATTAATAGTTTACCGCTGTTCAGATCGTGTCAAAGAATAGACGCGTCCCAGTGACCTGTGACCTGTGCTAAAGGTCTTGTGAAATGTATTCATGTAGTTTTCAACATTTTCACCTTTTAATTTTAAACCAATGCTGCCATCTACTGACAACAGAAAGTGATGTGTATCGTCAACTTGAGAGGCTGCCCTCGCACTTCCGTAAACACCGTCGCCCAAAACCCACTCTAGAGATTCCCACTTTTTACTGGGAATGGGGCGTGGCCGAGTTTGGTCCCAGACAATGAGAGTGACTGCGATCGGTCTACGTTCCGTTACATTTCGGATTATAGTGCCACAATCTGGCCAATTGGTGTGATATTTGTTGGTGTGATACATTGGCACTCATTGTGGCCATTTTCATGTCCCTACCATGAAACAAACACCTATTGTAATGATTTCTTTGCTACCCTTTATTTTGACTCACGTCAGTCGATTTACTCTATAGTGTGTCTTTCCTCTCTCTTCGCCCTCTTCCAGAATGTTCCACCCCAGAACGAGGAGGATCTGCGACGGGGGGGGGGGGGGGGGGGGGGGTTCCTCCGTGTATAATCCCCAGGCTCTGTGCTCTTCTTTAAATCCCTATTCTACATACCGCTGGTCTCGTGCTCGCTGGTCTGAGAGGAACATGCTGGAATGCAGAGCGGTAGCAGGAGAGAAGAGAAGCAGCGACCGATCCAGCCGTCCTCCTGCTCCTCCTCCTCCTCCTCCTCCTCCGCTCGCCTGTTTGACTCTTAAGTGGAGGAATAAAACGCCTGGCCATGCGTGTCGACGACACAACACAGGGCCGCGGCCTTTGAGAGGTTTGAAGAGGACAGAAGCTACGAGACGGTGCCTAATGCAGTAATCCTGGTCGCGCTGCTAGACGATGGGGAGTTAAAATAAGGTCTCGGTACAGTGGCACAAGGGGGGGGGGGGGAGACGACGACGACAATGGTGGCTCTGTGAGGCAGACAGCTGCCCCCCCCCACCCAACACCCCCCTCCTCCCCCAACCCCCCCACCCCAGCGTGGCTTTGTTCCACTAGCTTAAAGACCACAGACCCAGGGCTTCCCCCGGCCCTGTGATGACATCATCTCCCAGCTGATAGGAAGCAACAAAGGGCCGCGCATATAAACGAGGAAGACTTCTATTTATAAACCGTGAATGAGAAGAAGGAGCGCTGGTGAGTGATTTCACCCACCCCTCCCCCCCCCCACCACCGCCGTCGTTCGCGGTGTGACTTGGGGTCAAAGCGGTGCATGAGAAACAAGAAGGGGGAGGAGAAACGCCAGAGAGGATCTGAGATGTATGTGCAGGGGAAATGGTATAGTGTGCTGCAAACACAATGGCCTAAAAAGACCATGTTCCTTTAGAAGAAGAGGAAACGGTCACCTAAAGTCAGCTAAATAGGGAGGTGTAGTGGTTACTTACTGGTCTATAGGGAGGTGTAGTGGTTACTTCCTGGTCTATAGGGAGGTGTAGTGGTTACTTACTGGTCTATAGGGAGGTGTAGTGGTTACTTCCTGGTCTATAGGGAGGTGTAGTGGTTACTTCCTGGTCTATAAGGAGGTGTGGTGGTTACTTCCTGGTCTATAAGGAGGTGTAGTGGTTACTTCCTGGTCTATAGGGAGGTGTAGTGGTTACTTCCTGGTCTATAGGGAGGTGTAGTGGTTACTTCCTGGTCTATAGGGAGGTGTAGTGGTTACTTCCTGGTCTATAGGGAGGTGTAGTGGTTACTTACTGGTCTATAGGGAGGTGTAGTGGTTACTTCCTGGTCTATAGGGAGGTGTAGTGGTTACTTCCTGGTCTATAGGGAGGTGTAGTGGTTACTTACTGGTCTATAGGGAGGTGTAGTGGTTACTTCCTGGTCTATAGGGTGGTGTAGTGGTTACTTCCTGGTCTATAGGGAGGTGTAGTGGTTACTTCCTGGTCTATAAGGAGGTGTAGTGGTTACTTCCTGGTCTATAGGGAGGTGTAGTGGTTACTTCCTGGTCTATAGGGAGGTGTAGTGGTTACTTACTGGTCTATAGGGATGTGTAGTGGTTACTTCCTGGTCTATAGGGTGGTGTAGTGGTTACTCCCTGGTCTATAGGGAGGTGTAGTGGTTACTACCTTCTTAGGCTTGTAGCCGAAGAAAGAATAATAGTCAAGCTAGCTTCCACGTTTTTTTTTTCTCTTGGAACTCGTGGCGGGGAAGTGCAAAAAGGAATGGCGCTGTACAGTCTAGAAACGGGACTGGTGTTTGATGAGACGATAGAGACATTTGAAGCCTATGAAGAGAGACTTCAGCAGGCCGGCAAAGGGCTGTGTTTCTCTCCGTGCCCAAAAACACCACAGAGTTGAGGGCGTTTCTGTCTTTGTTAACCTACTATGGGAAATTCATGCCTTCTTTATCTACTCAGATAAAACCTATAACAGAACTACTACAGAAAGGACAGGAATGGGTCTGGTCAAAGCAGCATCAAAAGGCTTTTGAGAGAACCAAGAAGATGCTGACAGCAGCACCAGTGCTAGCGCATTTTGACCCCCAGTTACCAGTGATAATGGCCTGTGACGCTTCCCCATACGGGATAGGGACGGTGATATCACACAAGCTACCAGATGGCAGTGAGCAGCCAATAGCATATGCCTCACGGACCCTGTCCAAGGCAGAGGTAAATTATGCGCAAATAGAGAAGGAGGCCCTCAGTATAATTTTTGGAGTAAAAAAGTTCCATGAATATTTGTATGGTCGAAAATGTACCCTCTGTACAGACCATCAGCCACTGGTCAAGATCTTAGGACCTAAGCCAGGTGTTCCCACATTAGCAGCAGCAAGACTGCAGAGATGGGCCCTAATTCTAGCAGCCTACCAGTACGATATTCAGCATAAGGCTGCCCTGACACATGGGAATGCGGATGCATTATCTAGGTTACCGATGCAGGCAGAGGCACAAGAGTGTAGCCCGGACTTCAGAGTCTGTTTCTTAGATGAGATCCCTATCTCTGCTAGAGAGATCGCAGAGCACACCAAGAGTGATGCCGTAATGAGAACAGTGAAAGATTTCACACAGAAAGGGTGGCCTAAGCATGTCACAGAGGAGGAACTAAAACCATACTGGGTGAGATGTACAGAACTGTCTGTAGAGAGTGATTGTGTGATGTGGGGTTTTAGAGTGGTCATTCCTCCCGTACTGAGGTCACAAATGTTAAAAGAGTTACATGACGATCACCTGGGTATAGTGAGAATGAAGACCAGAGCACGTAGCCGTTTTTGGTGGCCAAACCTGGACAGAGACATTGAAAACCTGGTGGCCACATGTAACCCTTGTCAACTGACTAGAAACACACCACCGACGGCTCCGGTGCATGCATGGACTGGTGCAGTGAGACCGTGGCAGAGGGTCCACGTGGATTTTGCAGACAAAGGCAAACATAAGTTCATGGTGTTAACAGACAGTTTTTCTAAGTGGCCGAAAGTGTCATTGATGATGACAACGACAGCGGAGAAAACAGTGGAGGTTCTGAGGGGGTTCTTCGCAAACTATGGACTGCCAGAGGAACTGGTGTCAGACAATGGCCCCCCATTTCAGTCACGGACATTTCAGGACTTTCTCAGGAACAATGGGGTGAAACACACACGGTCGCCGCCGTACCACCCTGCCTCTAATGGGGCTGCAGAGCGCCTGGTGCAGAATCTGAAAAAGGCGCTGGAAAAAGCAAAGAGTCAGAGTATCACAACGCAGCACTCTATTCAAGACTTTTTGTTTTGTTACAGGAGCACCCCCCCATTGTGTGACGGGTAAAACACCGGCAGAACTGTTCTTGGGACGGAAACTGAGAACGAGACTGTCGCTGATACAGCCCAGCGGTGCAGAGACGGGACAACAGAGCACACAGCGGAGCCCGGAGGGTCCGCAGAAGAGGGTCCGATCATTCCAACCTCACCAGCGGGTGTTGGTGAAAAACTATGGGGGAGGGGAAGGAGAAAAGTGGGTTCATGGGAGGATTATGAGGCCATTTGGCCCGGTTACATACATGGTTGAGGTTCAGAACAAAGTATGTAAAAGACATGTGAATCAAATGGTGTCAACTAAGTTACCACAGCCTGAAACGGAAGAGCGAGTAATACTAGGGCCTGATGGTCCTCAGGTCAGGGGAAGTAGTAGACCAAAACGAAATGCAAAACCCCCAGACAGATTAGATCTGTAATCACAGGAATCAGGGTAGGGGAGGAGTGTAGTGTAGTGTAGGACTACAACTCTCAATGTTAATGTGTCACGTGTCTTGCTTATGATTGGTTACTTTACGTTAACCAGAGGCGCCTCGGAGCGCTCTGTGTCAGAGTAAGGTAGCAGCCAGAGGGACTGGCTGCGGTTTAACTGTTTACCTGCATTAATACCAACTGTGAATAAAGCACAACTGAGCACTACCACGGTCTCTTCTATTAAGATATTACAGTGACGAACGCAATCTCCGTTACGCCACCTGACCGCCAGTGTAGTTCTTTTTTAACGACAAATTAAAAACCTTATAACTACCTTTATTTCAACCAAAAATGCTTAAACAATAATGTTAGTGAGAGAAGGGAACTCATTTTGTACAAAAATGGGAAGCTTGCCAATGTTCATGAGGCACAATTATTACAATAGCCAATAATAAATGTTCCCAATGATAAATCCCTATACGGGCGGGACCGCGCGGGAAACTAAAGTGACGTCAGACTACACCTCCCTATAGCCATAGTGACTACACAACGTGAACATGCCTGCGTTTTAAATCACACATACCAAACAGACTCCTTCCCAGGCTAGACATTCTTCTTACTTCCCCACAGAATAAGGTCAAGTGTTTAACAGCCTTTTTTAAGCTGGTTGGAGATTGGTACAAAACAGCTTGTATGACAGTTTTGACACAGTTTCAGATTTCTTATTTTTTTCTTTCTTTTTCTTTTTATGGAACCAGATGACTGGCTTCAATAACCCGACCCAGCTGGGAGGGTCAGCATGCTCAGGATTCAAGGAGCCTGTAAAAGAAGTGAGCCTGGAGGTATTCGCCCCCGCTCTCCAAAATACAGTACAGGAGGATAAATACAGGGTCCAGGTGGAGTCTGCTCCTCTTCAATTACCTTACTGTACACAGAACAGAGGTGAGGAAGGTGAAGGTTAATCGATAAAGCTCATCTTCCCAGAGTTCTCCTGGCTGGGAGATTGTACAGCCAGCCCAGCCAGCGGCTGCTCTAAGGACCTACCAAGGGAATTCACACCGACTTCATCCAGTCAATAGGTTGTCGTCAATTATTCTACTTTATCTTAATATTTTGAGGTACTGGATTTCAGGTGGCTTTCCAGAGACAATGATTTAACTACATTAATTCATTTCAGATCTGTATTTCACGATAAACCCTGTACTTTTTGTTGACTCAAGTTGACATTATGTCGTGTGTGTCGGACACTGAACCCCCTAACTTCTCCTGACGAGCAGACTGGTGCCTTGCATGGTTGCCTCCGCCATCTGTGTGTGTGTGTGTGTGTGTGTGTGTGTGTGTGTGTGTGTGTGTGTGTGTGTGTGTGTGTGTGTGTGTGTGTGTGTGTGTGTGTGTGTGTGTGTGTGTGTGTGTGTGTGTGTGTGTGTGTGTGTGTGTGTGTGTGTGTGTGCGTGCGTGCGTGCGTGCGTGCGTGCGTGCGTGCGTGCGTGCGTGCGTGAGACATAACTTGTAATGCTGCTTTGGATCAAAGCGCTATTTAAATGCAGCCCATTTACAATTTACAAATATGAATATGACCTTACCCCATCTGGCCTGGAGGAGGTGCTTTATGAGACTAAATTGGCTATAACTCTGGGGGCGTTTTGTCCAAACATCATGGAACGTGGCGCATGCATTTAGCACATGTACGAGACGATGTCTGCAAAGATGATTTCACATATAGGCCACAAATGCCATGAAGACGTTTATCTCTTAATCTGTTGAGGGAAGGGAATTGAGTTTACATTTGCTACTTCGGTTATAGTCAAGGACCAAGGCATCAAAATCTAAAGTCTTCTTTTGAAAAACTGTGTCATATGCATGTTTTAGGCATGCTTTATAGTTTGAACCCTTTCACTACCACACTACAGAAGGTTAACCCTTTCACTACCACACTACAGACAAAGGTCTTACCCTTCTGTGTTGTCGCGGTGATAGGGTTAACCCTTTGGTAAGTGTGGTAGTGAAAGGGTTCAAGTGTTTAGATATCGGCCTGTGGGCTGTTAGTCTGTTACTGCTTTGACCGCCATGGTTTCACACCATCTATCTCTATAAAAACGTTCTAAAAAGCAATTAAAATCAAGTGCACATGTAGCTCATTGCGTTAGGGCGGGACTCGATCTGAACACGGAACGGAGACAACAGGAGAACCGACAGTGATGTGGGATTATTTAAAGATCAATCGTCGTTTTTATTGGACGGACGTTCTATTTGTATGCTCCTCCGAGTGCAGGATGGATGAGTGAGCACATGTTGCCATGTTCCCGGAATGGAGATGGATGGACTTTGTATCTAAAAATATCATGAAGAACATGCCATTTTTGTTACTAGTTTGGCATGCGGCAGTAAGTACACATCTGTTCCACTGTTAAAGGAACACGTTCCACTGTTAAAGGAACACGTTCCACTGTTAAAGGAACACGTTCCACTGTTAAAGGAACACGCCAAGGAACACGTTCCACTGTTAAAGGAACACGCCAAGGAACACGTTCCACTGTTAAAGGAACACGTTCCACTGTTAAAGGAACACGCCAAGGAACACGTTCCACTGTTAAAGGAACACGTTCCACTGTTAAAGGAACACGTTCCACTGTTAAAGGAACACGTTCCACTGTTAAAGGAACACGCCAAGGAACACGTTCCACTGTTAAAGGAACACGTTCCACTGTTAAAGGAACATGTTCCACTGTTAAAGGAACACGCCAAGGAACACGTTCCACTGTTAAAGGAACACGTTCCACTGTTAAAGGAACACGTTCCACTGTTAAAAGACGGAACACGTTCCACTGTTAAAGGAACACGTTCCACTGTTGAAGGAACACGTTCCACTGTTAAAGGAACACGTTCCACTGTTAAAGGAACACGTTCCACTGTTGAAGGAACACGTTCCACTGTTAAAGGAACACGCTCCACTGTTGAAGGAACACGTTCCACTGTTAAAGGAACACGTTCCACTGTTAAAGGAACACGTGTGGTAAATATTGAGTTGAATTTCATAAATAATAGGTGTGAATAATTAGGAAACCATAACATTATGCCTTGTATACTGTTTAAGCAGAAGTGGTTGCAGGGCTAAAGGAGGAATGAGACGCAGGGACAGTTGGATAGACAAAGGTCACACCTAATGTGACCAGATTAGTACTGTATGGTAATGGCCCAAAAGGTCAAAGAGTATTCACACCCCCCCCACCAGAGGACATCATGCCAGCCCCCACTCGTGAGACAAGACCCAACACAGCGACCACACGGACGGGGGCCACCGGCGGAACCCCTCTGTGCTCAGCGGGGGACCACACCGACGGGGGCCACCGACGGGCCCCCTCTGTCTCTGTCCCATCGCGTCGCCACGGCCCGGAGGTGGGGGCTGCCAGCCCCCACAGGAGATCGCACACAGGAGACGCATGATTGGATCAACTGTGTTGGTGAACTGTATTCTATTATTGGCTAGAAATTGTAGTATATAGGAGGAGACAAATTGGTAGTTCGGGAGCCCCAGACCAGACCGACCCCAGGGGTCTGTTGGGCTCCACCGCTCCTTCCACCAGAGAGACTGTGCTGCTTTTTATGTGAGTAAATCATGGACCCATGGTTGGTTAGAATAGAATGTAAAGATACTTATCTTAGAAACCAGGCTTACTCATATAAAAAGGGGCCTACAGTAAACAATGTATGTTCAAATTATGTTACCAAGTGACTGTTTATGTACATTATTGAGGTTTGAGAATGCAAACCTGATTGTAATTTCTGTACACAGATAGCCCTGTTAATGTTTTCTGATAATCTTTTGTCCTATTCACCTTGGTCTCCTGGCTCTGATCAAATAAATGTTGAATTGGACTATAGTTCATGGTTTGTCTGGCCTACACGTTTATTCCTCATCTGCTTAAGTCAGATGAGGAGATCAACAATTCTATCACGTAAGATCCCTTTCTCCTCCTTCCAGATAATCAATCTCATTTGTGCTGTACTACAATAACCTCAAATTATTGTAGAAGTTCTGTGGGAATTTACCACACACGTTCCACTGTTGAAGGAACACGTTCCACTGTTAAAGGAACACGTTCCACTGTTGAAGGAACACGTTCCACTGTTGAAGGAACACGTTCCACTGTTGAAGGAACACGTTCCACTGTTAAAGGAACACGTTCCACTGTTCTGTTAAAGGAACACGTTCCACTGTTAAAGGAACACGTTCCACTGTTGAAGGAACACGTTCCACTGTTGAAGGAACACGTTCCACTGTTAAAGGAACACGTCAAGGAACACGTTCCACTGTTAAAGGAACACGTTCCACTGTTAAAGGAACACGTTCCACTAGGAACACGTTCCACTGTTGAAGGAACACGTTCCACTGTTAAAGGAACACGTTCCACTAGGAACACGTTCCACTGTTGAAGGAACACGTTCCACTGTTAAAGGAACACGTTCCACTGTTGAAGGAACACGTTCCACTGTTAAAGGAACACGTTCCACTGTTAAAGGAACACGTTCCACTGTTGAAGGAACACGTTCCACTGTTAAAGGAACACGTTCCACTGTTAAAGGAACATGTTCCACTGTTGAAGGAACACGTTCCACTGTTAAAGGAACACGTTCCACTAGGAACATGTTCCACTGTTAAAGGAACACGTTCCACTGTTAAAGGAACACGTTCCACTGTTAAAGGAACACGCTCCACTGTTAAAGGAACACGTTCCACTGTTAAAGGAACACGTTCCACTGTTAAAGGAACACGCCATCTACCCTGGAGTTAGACAAGCAGATATTACCCTTTGTATTTTTTTTTTTTTTTTTTTTTTTAAATGAATTAGAATGGGATTTTTGGAACCTATGGAACCCATTCTAGTGATTGGCTGGTCCTTAAGGAACAGGGTACATCTGCATTTCACCATGATGCCCCTCTAGCGCATGGAATGAACTCAAACAGTCCTTAACCCTTTCACTGCCACACGAATGATGGAGCATCGCCGTCGGTTGTGTGATAGTAAAGGGTTAACCTTCTGTCGTGTGGCAGTGCTTGCGATTCTCCCCTCTATGTTGCAGAGTTTACGATCTTGATCTCCAACCTTTGTCAATCAAGTTGTACGTGTTTCAATTGATTTGTTATCCTTGCTTTTGTTTACCCTCGTCTTGTTGTCTCGTTGTATATGATTTGTATATGTATGCTGTATGTGATGTCATATGCTTTTATGCTTATTTCTCTATGTACACTCGACGTGACCATAAATGAGGGAAACCTCAGTTGCCTTTCCAGTTTAAATAAAGGTTTGAAAATTAAATTAAATATAGGCTTTAGGGTAGCAAGCCCTTTGCCTCAATTAGTCTTTCAGAGCTAAACTTGAAGAATGCTTTCCGAGGAGATCTCTATATTTAGCATATTTACCAAAGAAGAACTTTGTGTCAGACATCATTTATTTCCCGCTCTAGTTATGAACATCGGACCCCGAGATCTTCCACCAGTCGGACCCTGGTTCTGACATGCCGAGTTATTAACCCTTTCACTGCCACACTACCAAATGGTTAACCCTTTCACGGCGACAATACCGAAAGTTTACCCTTTCACTGCCACACGACAAATGGTTAACCCTTTCACTGCGACAGTGCAGAAGGTCAACCCCGTTCACTGCCACACGACAAAGGGGTTAACCCTTTCACAACCGCCCCCTACAGGAGGTTAACCCTTTCACTACCACACTCTACAGACCAGTGAAGGGGTTAACCTTCTGTAGTGTGGGTAGTGGAAGGGTTAAGAGCCACAGAGACGACTTCTACACTTCCTTGTTCCCATCTGCCTCCGTGTTATTAGTTTTCAAGCAGTTTCCGCAGCTCTCCCAGCTCCGCGCACTCCCAGCGGACTCAGAGAAAACACAGGCTTTGCTCGAACGGGCTGTAAATTTATCCCAAATTTCACCAGAGTCTAAAACACAATTGCAGAGACGAGGAGTGGGAGGCAGACAGGCAGGCAGCAGACGGGAGGCCCAGACGAGACATCCAGACACATGTAGCATGGAGCCGCTGACCTCTGGAGCACGGCGAAAACACATGACATCACCCCCCCCCCAAGAAGGCCGTCCCCCACAGCCACTTTACAACACTTATCTGGTCATTAGCGAATTTCGCAAAATGTCGTCCCGCGGGACAAGCCGATGCCAGGAGCCACTGTATAATATAGGCGGGCCGAGACTGCAGAGATCATCCGTGGAGTGAAACCAGAATAATATTCTCTTCAAATACTCTCTTATACGTTCTCTCATTGTGCTAACTTCTAGTAAATCACTTTTCTGACAACCGCGTCACCGCATTTACTGCGTGAATGTTCAGACCAGCTTGGCTTTTTTGGTTATTTGTGATGCACCCAATTCAAAGTTATAGCCGCGCTTTCTTTCAAACTATTTTGGTCACGGACCAGATTTGGTACAAAATGTTTCTCTCTTGGGCAGAGAGATGTTTAGCAGGCTGTGACGTACAGACAGAGAGATGTTTAGCAGGCTGTGACGTACAGACAGAGAGATGTTTAGCAGGCTGTGATGTACAGACAGAGAGCTGTTTAGCAGGCTGTGACGTACAGACAGAGAGATGTTTAGCAGGCTGTGACGTACAGACAGAGAGCTGTTTAGCAGGCTGTGACGTACAGACAGAGATATGTTTAGCAGGCTGTGACGTACAGGCAGAGAGATGTTTAGCAGGCTGTGACGTACAGACAGAGAGATGTTTATCAGGCTGTGATGTACAGACAGAGAGCTGTTTAGCAGGCTGTGATGTACAGGCAGAGAGATGTTTAGCAGGCTGTGACGTACAGACAGAGAGATGTTTAGCAGGCTGTGACGTACAGACAGAGAGCTGTTTAGCAGGCTGTGACGTACAGACAGAGAGATGTTTAGCAGGCTGTGACGTACAGACAGAGAGATGTTTAGCAGGCTGTGACGTACAGACAGAGAGCTGTTTAGCAGGCTGTGACGTACAGACAGAGAGCTGTTTAGCAGGCTGTGACGTACAGACAGAGAGATGTTTAGCAGGCTGTGACGTACAGACAGAGAGCTGTTTATCAGGCTGTGACGTACAGACAGAGAGATGTTTATCAGGCTGTGACGTACAGACAGAGAGCTGTTTAGCAGGCTGTGATGTACAGGCAGAGAGATGTTTAGCAGGCTGTGACGTACAGACAGAGAGATGTTTATCAGGCTGTGATGTACAGACAGAGAGATGTTTATCAGGCTGTGACGTACAGACAGAGAGATGTTTAGCAGGCTGTGACGTACAGACAGAGAGATGTTTAGCAGGCTGTGACGTACAGGCAGAGAGATGTTTAGCAGGCTGTGATGTACAGACAGAGAGCTGTTTAGCAGGCTGTGACGTACAGACAGAGAGCTGTTTAGCAGGCTGTGACGTACAGACAGAGAGATGTTTAGCAGGCTGTGATGTACAGACAGAGAGATGTTTATCAGGCTGTGACGTACAGACAGAGAGACGTTTAGCAGGCTGTGATGTACAGACAGAGAGATGTTTAGCAGGCTGTGACGTACAGGCGTAGAGACAGCTCTGGGTGGGAAGGAGTGTGATTCAGCTACACTAAGAACCGCAACAAAATAACTAGTTTTTCACTTTGTAGAGTGAAACCAAAGATCAGAATAGTCCTTCTCTTATATTCTCTCGTGGTGCGAACTGCTAGTGAATTAAGTGAACACAGTGAAAATTAGACAATTTTTCTTTTTTCGCTGCGGACCCCCCCCCCCCCCCCCCCCCCCCATGGAAGCGACATCCCGGGCCCCTGGGGGTCCCCCCCCCCCCCCCCGATCCCCGTTTGAGAGCCGCTGCACCGGAGCTGCTACAGTATAACGTGACACTACCTCCAGTGTCCCCGCTCAGCGCTCAGTGGGTTCGGGGGTTAACTTTGATTAATGGTCGCAATTAAACAGATGAAAAGGACCGAGAGCGTGTAATGAATCCATCAGCCTCTGTTTCAGGAGCGCGAGGGGGAGGGTTCCGAAACCCGGTCCCAGTGCCTTGCGCTGCTAATGTGATAGAATAAATCACAACCGAGGCTTCAGTGCTGTTAGTTACCCCCTATTCAGCCCTGATGGTCAAGGGGACACGCCGTGGAAATGGGCCCAATTAGTCCCTGCAAAGTGTGAGAGTGTAATCTATAATGATTAGCATATGTTGACCTAATTGTGGTCGCTGATGACTTAATTTGCACGATCCAAATGTGTCAGGAATATGTATAGCCTACAGGGGGGAAAGAATCCATTAAATGACGCACAATGATAAATTGGATTTCATATCATTCATATTAGGGCCAGGGGGGAGGACTACGCATATTGTATCCTGCTGGATGTCCTTGACGTTAATAACTCCCTGGCTCTCTGATTCAAAAAGCAGAGCGGAAGGAAGACTCTTTAGAGATGACTCTATAGTCATATTCATCTCGTAACAAAGAGGATTATTTCACCCTCTCTCGAGACTTTCGGTACAATGACAAAACTATTTAATTTGAGAGGAAGTGGTGCCTGGGAACTAGAGATCCATCATGAGAGTTGGTGATTCTCCTTTATGCTGTTGTCCCTTCTCCTCCACAGACAGACCCTGAGGTGGCTGCAGGAAGGATGACGCTCTCAGTTCATTATCGTCTAACTTCTAACTATAAAGGAAGGCTGGCTCAGTGACTGGCCTCCCTCCTGATTCCTTGGAGATCATTATTGCCAAGCGAACTAGGACTAAATTGAACGCAATTCTATCTTTTGAAGGCCACCCTCTGTACAATATATTTGATGCTTTGCGAAGCTCATCTTAGTGATAGGTTTTTGATGCCTCGATGCTCTACTGAGCCATTGAGAAGGTCCTTTGTTCCTGCTGCGGTTAAATTCTTTAACGAACACCGCTAGCTCTGTGTTGAGAGGCTCTCTTCTTTTTACTGTGTTATGTAACTTGTACTGTATGTAACTTGTACTGTATGTAACTTGTACTGTATGTTACTTGTACTGTATGTAACTTGTACTGTATGTAACTTGTACTGTATGTAACTTGTACTGTATGTAACTTGTACTGTATGTGTTGAGAGGCTCTCTTCTCCTCTTCGTTTTACCGTGTTATGTAACTTATTCTGTATTGTATGTTATTGTTTCTTGTTTGTGTATTTGTATTCACTCTGGTGGCAAACCATGTTTCCCCTCAGGGATTAAGAATAAAACCATACCATACCATGCCATCTCTGTCTGTCTGTATGTGTGTCTGTCTGTAGTTCGCATATCTCAAGAACTGCTCATCCGATTTACTTCATGCTTGGTCGAATGTGGTGCCATTTGGCCAGATGGTGGTGCTAACACGACAAACTTTATACACATCTCAGGGACCGTTCATCCGATCAACTTCACACTTGGCGGGTATATTGCTGAGGACCGGAGGGGGTTCAGTGTCGAATTTGGTACCATTTGGCAGGATGGTGGTGCTGTTACAACAAACAATATGTTTTAGGATGTAACCTAACCCTTTCACTACCAAATGGTTAACCCTTTCACTGTGACAATACAGAAGGTTAACCCTTTCACTGCCACACGACAAAGCCCTTTCACAACCACACTACAGAAGGTTAACCTTTCACTACCACACTACAGACGGTTAACCGTCTGTAGTGTGGTAGTGAAAGGGTTAACCTTCTGTAGTGTGGTAGTGAAAGGGTTAAGGAAAGGGGTTGTTTTGCCTAAGGGGATGGGAACAGGGACCAGAGAGCTGTTCCAGACAGGCATACGCTCCAGACGGCCACGCTTTGAACGGGCACTGCACTAGTCGTCTATGATTAACCTAAACCTAAATCAGCTCAAATTTACACTAATGGGATACAATCTGATATTGATACATTGAGTTCATATTCTATTTAATTCCAAACAAACCACTGTTGCCACTGTTGACGTAAAATGTATCACTTGCAGGTGATTTATCTGTATGCTGGTCAGCAGAGAACTGATTAACTGCCCATAGTTCAGCCGATAACTGATTTAAACTGCCCATAGTTCAGCCGATAATGAAAGGTTATCCTATAACCTAGTTATATGAATACTGGCTGAGCGTCTTGCTCCTCGCCATTATGAGATATCTCTTAGCTCCTAGCACATAATGTGCTCACGAAACAACAAATGCACTCACATGCATGTGACCAGGCCACGCCCCTGCATCCCACTATATGACGCCGGACATGGTCACACTCACCCTTCCTCAGAAAGATTTCCAACACTGAAAACCCATCCAAGGGACCTCAGGGCGCTAAGAGCGAGACGCTCAGCCAGTATTCATATAACTAGGTTATAGGATAACCTTTCGTTATATTATCATACTGGCCAATGGCGTCTCGCTGCTCGCCATTATGAGGTATGGGGCAGAGCAGACGCGTGGCCTGACAAGTGTACCCCCTGAGGGCCCGTAAGCCCCAACCAGGGAGGAGGGGAGTCCCGTCCACCCGCCCGTCCTAACAAAGGGGGGGAGGCAGTCAACTTCACCAAAGTGCGAAAAAAGGGGGAACCAGACACCCCTGAAAATGCACAGCACAGGCGGGACCACGTGTGACACAGCACCCCGTGGCACACACCCACACACCCCTGCTAGCCCACCAAATGGTGGGACGCAGGAGCGGTCCCAGACTTCAGAACCGCCTGAGAGACAGAACCCCCAGTCACGTACACGAGGTAAAACCCTAAGGGACCCGGGGAGGACCAGGAGGCCGCAGCACAGATGTCCTCCACTGAGGCCCCTCCTAACAGGGCAGCAGAGGCCGCCACTCCCGACGCCCCCGGGGGGGACCTGTCCAGCCAACGTGTAGCAAAGGGCAACGCCCTCGCACAACCAATGTGACAGGTGCTGCTTGGACAGCGCCTTACCCGCGCAAGGGCCACCGTAACAAACAAACAGTTGAACGGAAGCCCAGAGAGCCCGAGTCCTGAGGGAAACCCCCAGTGCATGGACAGGACACGACAGGTGAAAGCCCGCCTCCAACTCACTAGTGTGAGGAGGCGGACGAACGCCTGAACCACAATATCCCTGGAGCGAAAAGAGCTCCGGATATTCTTTGGCACGAAGACCAGATTAGGCCTCAGAGTCGCACCACTATCGGCCGAATAGACAGGCACTCAGGCCGCTCCGAGAGAGCACACAGCTCACCCACGCGCTTAGCGGAGGTGATGGCCAAAAAGAACGCGGTCTTAAAGACAGCAAATCCAATGGTGCCTGCTCAAGAGGCTCAAACGGGGCCTCCGACAACCGGCCCAGGACCAGTTGGAGGTCCCACTCGGATACAGAGAACGTTCCACAGGCTTGAGACGCCGAGCGCCAAGCAGGAATGTTTCACAAGAGGGTGGCTGAACAATGTTCTGCCCCCACACTCGACCATACGCCACTCCCCAGCGTAAGCCGTGGTAGAGGACGGAGCGCGCGCATACCGGATAGCATCAACCACAGAATAGTCAAGACGCATCCCCACCAGATTCACAGTCAGCAGCCAAGCCTAGAGGCTGCCCCAGAACAGGAGGCAGAACAGAGTTCCACGTGCCTGAGAGAGGGCCCGTGGTGACCACGGAACAGGCCACGGCGGGGCCACCAAGAGCTGAATCAGGGCCGGGGACCACACAGCTGAGCCCCGGCCTGGCGCGACCAGGATCAAGTCCCGCGCACCCGATGTACCCGCCCCAACAGCTGAGCTATCAGGTGTAAGGGGGGGAAAGCGTACAGAATCCCGGGCGGCCACGAAATCGGTCCCAGACCTGTCCGACTATGTCTGGACGTAGTCCCCACTCGTCAGGGTGAGGACCGCCCCGCGACATCACATCTGCACCCACATTCTCCCTGCCGGGGATGTGGAGAGCCCTCAGGCTGCACAGATGGAGAACGCCCATAGCCAGAGCCCGACCGCCGCCCGGTGCAGATGTGGGGAGCGCACTCATCCCTGTCTGTCAATATACGACGCTGACGTCGCGTTGTCCGTCCTGACCAAAACATGCCTGCCCACCACAAGGTGGCCGAGCCGTTTGAGGACCAGAAGGACTGCCTTCAATTCCAACACATTGAATGTAGCGCAGACCGGGCAGCATGGTCTTGCCAGCTGCCCCCTACTGCGTTGGCCCGACACATCCCCCCCCATCCCATAAGGGAGGCGTCGGTGAAGACCGTGACGTGTGACAGCCTGCTGCCCCCAGAGGACGAGGTCCCCCAGTACTGACATGGGAACCTTCAGCCGCTTCCACATGTCTCACACCGGGTCCATTTCCATACTGGAAAAACCACCTCTGTATCCTCCTCATGAAGAGGAGGCCAAGAGGGACCACAACAGCAGGCGCATCACGGACAGTGCCGTAACCGTCCTAGGACGGAACCTCCCGAGCACGCCGAGAACCATCCACTCGCCGCCGCTCTGAGAGGGATGCCCAAATAGACCTTGAGCTTAGAAAAAGCCCAAGTACTCCACCCGTTGACTGGGAAGAGGAGTACTCTACTTCCAGTCTACAGCAAAACCCAGGCTGGTGAGGCACCACCTGCCTGGTATGAGACCTGGCGATCTACCCTGACCAGCCAAGGGCCAGAACGTCGTCCAGGGTAGAATAAAATTCATAACCCCCGACAACGCAGAGGCCCCAGCGCGGTCTCCACGCACTTGGTGAAGATGCGGGGAGCCAGATAGTAGCCGAACGGCAGCCTCTGGTACCCGTATGCTAAGCCCTGCAAAGGAAGCGTAAGTAAGCCCTAGGATGGAAGATCGGGATGCGAATACGCATCCTACAGGTCTATGGAGGTGAACCAAACCCCCACCTGACAGTGCCTAACAGGCGGGAGACGGTCAACATTCTGAACCTTACATGGGACAGGTCCAGTATGGGTCTGACACCCCCCCCCCCCCCCCCCCCCCGATTTCTCAGGCACCAGAGAATACCTGGAGGAAACGCCACGCATCGCGTCCTCCTTTGGGACCACGACGATGGCTTGCTTCGCCAACAGAGATTGGATCTCGTCGGCCAGAGCTGTCACCGCTGTTGACCCTGACAATAGGGTCTGTACTAAACCTGAAAAAGGAGGGTGGGGTTGTGCAAACTGCAACACAAGCCTCCGCCTCAATGTTCTCCCCATCCACCTCGACATATGGCACTGATGTAGCCATACATGATGATAATCCCAAAGCGGCCCCCGCCGCCAACTGGCGCTGGTCCGCCAGGAACTGTAGATAGGAGGGCCGGTCCCACCCGCTGTACGTTGCCAACCCTGGACTCGCCAACCGCGCAAGCAGGGCGTCTCACAGAGCCAGGATATTGCACCCTGACACTACCAACGAGGCAATCGCACCCAAGGGGGAACCCGACAGAAAGGGCCGGTCTGATACGGGGAGAGTGGCCATCACACTTGGTGACATAAGCTCCCCCACTGAACATCTCCCCGGCATGGACTGCTGAGAATCTGTTCTACAGCTGGACATGCAAGGCGCGTGGTCCCCACACTGCCCGATAGGGTAGGTTCCTACACACCGTAGCCCTGCAGTGATATTACTACCACCCAATCCACGCGTGCCTGACTGACCACCGCCGGTCTTCCGGCCGTGGGAGGCACTAACATGATACCCGGCCTGGCGAGGGCGGGGCTGGGGTAACTCACGCTGCGACCTCCTGGGCCTCGAGTTCCCCCGCTGACAACCTTCATCGTTGACAGACACAACACCAGGCTCACCAAACACAGACGCAGAATGTGTGGCGTGGGAGCCGCTTGACAGCACAGCATTCTCACGGACAGACCCAGGCCTAGCCAGCAACTGGGTGTCAGCCCCCGTCCCCATGAGAAGCGAAACGTGGGGCCGCTTGTGCTTCACTGAAGGCACGCGGCCCGCAGCCAAAGGGAACAAATCAGAGCCCGTATCCCGCTGGTGTTGGGGGGGGAGTGACCGGAGAGCGTGCTAGACACAGCTAGACGGCAAAAAAAATGTAGGGCCTGCTTATCTAATGTAGCCGATCCCTCGGCCGCCAAGGCTGTCGGCCTTGTGATCACCTGTTGTCTTTGTGCCCAGGGTACCTCAGGCGGGGAAACATGGCCGCTGGCTGCGCGTGTGAAGCGGTGTGGGGCCTAGGTCAAATACCGCCTGCGCTCCCGAGGAAAGACCAAAAGTCCCTCTGCGGAGAGGGGAGCCCCGAGGAGAGAAAACCTTCTCTCCTCCTCAAGGGGAGACTGTTCCAACCAAAGATGTCTGTGAACAAGCATTGACAGCATCCTAGCCCTCCCTGTGGTTATAGCTTGCGGCTAGGTTAAAAGCTGAGTAACCTCAAAACCTTGCGCGATGTTTTGACGTCAGCTAGCCCTAAGGCCCCACCACCCGACACCATTTTTTACAGAAAAAACAGCAATTTGAACAATGTTGCCAGTCGCTACTAATTCTATACCGCGGCGGTATAGGCTTTATCAGCCCACCAGCCACCTGCCAGGCCGACTCGCCTCATGGCGTCGGCCGGGCGGCGTGTATGCTTTCCGCAACGCAGTTGTGTTTCCCGGTTCCCGTTTTGCGCTCTGATTAGCCGAGCGTGCGCATGCGCATGAGCCGCGACAAGCCCTTCAGCCAGGCAGGAATACTCAGCTCCGCTTAACGCAATTTATACAAATGGAAGTATTGATTTAGCCGTAACGAATCATTAAAAAAATATACCGTTAACTGGAATATGTTGTTTCTTTACACATATGTTGGATTATGTAATTGGTTTGTCATGACAAACCAATACAAAATCGCGAATTAACCGGTGGCTACAACAACACACAGTAACTACATGCATCATTGTTTACAATGAACGGTGGGGCTAATCGAAAGGACTGGACACGAACAAGTTAAACTAACCTAAATTTTGTTGTTCACCAACAATCTACAGACACAAACAAACACAGAACCGGACTGTTATATTAAATTAATTGATTGCTGTTTAACTTGTCCGTGTCCAGTCCTTTCGATTAGCCCCACCGTTCATTGTAAACAATGATGCATGTAGTTACTGTGTGTTGTTGTAGCCACCGGTTAATTAGCAATTTTTTATCGGTTTGTCATGACAAACCAATTACATAATCCAACATATGTGTAAAGAAACAACATATTCCAGTTAACAGTATATTTTTTTAATGATTTGTTACGGCTAAATCAATACTTCCATTTGTATAAATTGCATTAAGCGGAGCTGAGTATTCCTGCCTGGTTGAAGGGCTTGTCGCGGCGCATGCGCACGCTCGACCAATCAGAGCGCAAAACGGGAACGCGGAAACACAACTGCGTTGCGGAAAGCATACATGCGGCCGGGCGGGACACCGTTCCACCATGTCAGAGGCAAAGGACTGATGCCACCTGCTTCACTAAGCACGGAGCACCAGTGGTGGCTGCAGACCAAAGTCTACTACTAGTGAAGCACTGCCTCACTAGTAGGCATGCAGCAACCTCCACTGTGGTGTGTACCCATGAAGGGGTAAATGAATAAATGAACGAAAACTCTATTAACACATTGCAGAATGGGCTAGCCCATACACACAATTGTCAAGGGGATGCAGACCAGAGAAAAACACCAAGGACCCCCATTTTCAATTCATAGATTCACAAAAAGCACACCAGCCCTGAGCCTCAGCCCATCCACCCATGTAAATGGTAAACAAGCCCCCGTTAAACCCCCAACATTAGACACCGATTGACCGTCAGCATGAATGGTTAAGAGGAGGGAAGACCTTTTAGAAAAGACAGCCCTTGGTGGGGAACAAAGGAACGGCGTCCCAGAATTGTAGCATTAGCATTAGCTGCACACTCTAGGATAGCTGGGAAAACACTCAAAACAGAGTCATGACGACCATGTTTTCCCAAATATCCTGCCCCTCACACCAATACATCACTCGGCTGTCTCACGGGACAACGAGCAGTATTACTCATGCTAGTATCAATGCCTGACGGTGTTGTGCTAGTTACTGAAAAATAGTAACTCAGTTACTTTACTAGTTACTCATTTCAAAAGTAACTCCGTTACGTTACTAGTTACTTACACCCAAAAGTAATGCGTTACTGTGAAAAGTAACTATTTAGTTACTTGAAGAAGAAAAAAATTGCTCCCATGCAGCCAGATACAGAAACTCAAATCGGTTGATCAACTTGACAGTTTCCATTCACATCACTGACTGAACTCTGCTAAGCAATGTGGTCTAGAATATACAAACACAAATCTGACACAAACACAAATGGCCCGACGTAATAAGAAATGCACCGTGCCTAATTGCTCGGGGAGGTTGAGCGCAGGCACGTTTAGGTTGCGCGCATGCACGTTTAGGTTGAGCGCATGCACGTTTAGGTTCTAGGTTGAAAATAAGTGCTTGAGGAACAGCATTGATATCTGTCGCCGGAGCGTTTCATTATAACAGTCTTGCAACGTTGTTTAAGATATCAATCGTGCATTGCAACGTTAGAATAGTTAGGATATCAATTGTGCATGAAAGGACTATATTTATATTGTTTGATTAGTATTGATGAGATTCCCTGGCAGATTTGTAGTCAAAATGCGTTGACTTGATCAACTTGAGTTTCCATTCATTTACATTCACATCACTGCACTCACCAGTGTCTGTCGAGATGTAAAGTTAGTCCAGCAGCCCCTTAAACATTTTCTTTGTTTCATTTCCATGTTGTACTGTATATTCTCTCTCCAAGTAGTTGGAAAAAGTTTTCCGTCCCATTTGCTGTGTGTCGCCTCGTATCATTCTACGCGGGTGGCGAGTGGATTTGGATGAGTCCTCGTAGTTAACGTTAGACTCCAGTATCTTTGAGCCAAAACACAAATGACATAACTAAAACGTTATTTTCTTTTCGCTCGACAAAAGAGAAATACGCAGTAGCTGCCTGGGCGCTGCCATTATCAGTCAGGAATCTCAGGAATAGTAAACAAAACACGCCCCCAGCATAGCGTTCCCCGCAGCCAGGCAGACAGGATATGAGGATAATAATAATAATAATAATAATAATAATAATAATAATAATAATAATAATAATAATAATAATAATAATAATAATAATAATAATAATAATAATAATAATAATCACTACCGCTCGCTATCAATCTACGCCGTATATAACGCAAATAACGCAGTGACGAACCATTCAGTAACGTAAGTAGCATTACTGAATTTCAAAAGTAATGCGTTAGAGTACTAGTTATCGCCAAAAGTAACTTCGTTACTGTAACGCGTTACTTTGTAACGCGTTAGTCCCAACACTGCTGACAACGCAGGCCTTACCTGTGCACGACTTAGCTCGACTGCTAACCGTCGCGCGACGTCCCTCAGTCCGCTGTCACGAGACGAGGAAAACTCAGGACAGGCCCGTTGTGCTGTTTAGGATGTGCCGAGAAGATTCCAGTGGCTGGTGAACTGGCGAATACCCAACATTGTGTAAATTCTCCCTGCGTTTCATAACAGCTAGTTCACGGAGTGCACTGCTACTCCCGTGTTGGAAACAAAAAGAGGAAGGGTGAGTGTGACCATGTCCGGCGTCATATAGTGGGACGCAGGGGCGTGGCCTGGTCACGTGCATGTGAGTGCATCTGTTGTTTCGTGAGCACATTATGTGCTAGGAGATAAGAGATATCTCATAATGGCGAGGAGCGAGACGCGATTGGCCAGTATGATAATATAACTGATTAACTGCCCATAGTTCAGCCGAGAACTGATTTAAACTGCCCATAGTTCAGCTGAGAACTGATTTAAACTGCCCATAGTTCAGCAGAGAACTGATTTAAACTGCCCATAGTTCAGCCGATAACTGATTTATACTGCCCATAGTTCAGCAGAGAACTGATTTAAACTGCCCATAGTTCAGCAGAGAACTGATTAACTGCCCATAGTTCAGCCGATAACTGATTTAAACTGCCCATAGTTCAGCAGAGAACTGATTTAAACTGCCCATAGTTCAGCCGATAACTGATTTAAACTGCCCATAGTTCAGCAGAGAACTGATTTAAACTGCCCATAGTTCAGCAGAGAACTGATTTAAACTGCCCATAGTTCAGCAGAGAACTGATTAACTGCCCATAGTTCAGCAGAGAACTGATTTAAACTGCCCATAGTTCAGCCGATAACTGATTTATACTGCCCATAGTTCAGCAGAGAACTGATTTAAACTGCCCATAGTTCAGCAGAGAACTGATTAACTGCCCATAGTTCAGCCGATAACTGATTTAAACTGCCCATAGTTCAACAGAGAACTGATTTAAACTGCCCATAGTTCAGCAGAGAACTGATTTAAACTGCCCATAGTTCAGCAGAGAACTGATTTAAACTGGCCATAGTTCAGCAGAGAAATGTAGTTTTATTTGCATCAAGTACCAGTTTAAGATTAATATGTGTACTCTGTAGAACATAAAAGGCAAGTTGCAGGTTTTCAATGGCTAGTTGTACAGAATCAGCAATACAATAGTGTCATCAGCATAGAGATGGACTTGACAGCCACTGAAAGAAGAGACAATATCATTAATTTAAATTGTAAAGAGGACAGCACCCAAAATGGATCCCTGCGGAACAACTTTTGTTACCAGCAATAATTCGGACTGGGCACTCCCACACTTCACACACTGAAGATAAATACATTCTGAAACCAAACACAAGTCTATCCATCTAAACCAATATTACATAACCTTTGTAAGAGCACTGTGAGGATTGGTCCATTACCACACGCTTCCAGGTACCAATTACCTCCACACACCTGAAGGGAGTTTCGAATCAGCTCGAAGGGGGCCCGTATATACTCGGGGTTTCTGAAGGTTCATTGTCGGGTCGTTTTGCTTACCTCCGCTTGCAGCTTGTTCCTCCTGTGTTGTTCTCCATCTGTTTCTCCAGTACGCCTTGGAATTCGCCGCTGTCGCCCCTCTCTGCTCCCGTGGACCCGCGCCCCGTATCTCACCTTGCCCCTTGGTGAGTTTTTGGAAGTGTATTTTTTGATGCTCTGTTTTTCCTCGTTTTTTCCTGGACTCAAGATCTATCTGTTTTTTGTGTGTTTCGTTAACACTGAAGAGGTATCGCCTTTGTTATTTCTGGACTCAGCTTTATTACTGGACTGCCTCGTAATCCCTGCGTTCGGTTGTTGACATTCCTCTTTTTCTCTGTTCCTCTCCGAGTGGATTGACAGTAAGCTGCAGAGCCGCAGAGCCAGTGGCAGGAGTCCCAGCCAGATCACCACCCGCCGCCGCGACAGACCCTGCACCTCCCGACCTCGCACCTCGGGAGCCCCGTCTCTCCAACCCACGATTGTTCGACGGTAACTTCGAGGACTGTGCCACGTTCATCATGCAATGTCAGTTGGTTTTCATTCATCAATCCAGCCGATTTACGACAGAGGGAGCCCGAGTAGCTTACATGACTAACCTGCTCACAGGCTGAGCAGCACTGTGGGTTACTGCTTCCTGGTCAATGAGGGCTGATTTTTGTTTTTCATATCCAGACTTCGTGGCAGAGCTCCAAAGGGTTTTCCACCACCCAGCTCGTGGCCAGGACCCGGGAGCTCGGTTGGGCACCTTCCGGCAGGGCAGTGGCAGCGTCACCGACTACGCGCTGGAGTTCAGACTGGCCGCAACCGAGAGTGGTTGGAATGATCGGGCGCTTCATCTCACCTTTCTGAAGGGGCTCAATGACGCTGTAAGGGACCAGCTCGCGACCCGGGAGGAGCCCGATTCACTCGAGGCCCTAATCAGCCTCGCCATTCGCATCGACGGATGCCTCCGGGAGAGAAGGCGTGAGAGAGCCCGACTGGGACCCCCAGACGTTCCCCAGACCCCCCGTACTCGTGACTGGACTGCTGACCGTCCTGCCTCCTCCGCGACTGGTGGTCTCTTTCCCTCCCGATCTGTGACCAAGGAGGAACCCATGCAGCTGGGACGCACACACCTTAGCCCGGCCGAACGGGAGTCCAGGCTCAGGTCCGGCCTTTGTCTCTACTGCGGCCGGGATGGACACCGTATCTTCAATTGTCCTACCCGGCCAAAAGACTAGGCTTGCTGGGACCCCGGGAGATCCTGGTGAGCCGTTTTTCCTGTTCCCACACCCATGCACCTCCTAACCATCTGACGAGCGTCACCCTGGCCTGGGTGGACCAGCGGGCGACGGTGGGTGCACTCGTTGACTCTGGTGCTGATGAGAGTTTCCTGGACGTTGAGTTTGCCACCCAGGCCAACATTCCACTTGAGAACCTCGAGAGGCCCTTGGAGGTTTTCGCGTTGGATCAGCACCGCCTGGCTGACATCACTCAATGCACCTGTCCTGTCCTCCTCACCATTGCTGGTAACCACGTTGAGAGACTCCAGTTCTTTATTACCAGATCCCCTCTTGTCCCAGTAGTCCTGGGTCGGCCCTGGCTCGCGCTGCATGAGCCCCACATCGCCTGGTCCTCCGGCACCATCATGGGGTGGAGCTCCTCCTGTCATGCCCAGTGTCTTCAGGCGGCGTCCAGTCCTTCGCCCCGGAGTTCCCCTTGTGTGCCGCCCTCGGACCTCTCAACTATTCCCCCCGAGTACCACGACCTCGGGGAGGTTTTCAGCAAGTCCCGGGCTCAGGCCCTTCCTCCTCATCGGCCTTACGACTGTGCCATCGACCTCCGCTCTGGGGCTCCCCTTCCCGGCAGCCGCCTCTACAGTCTGACCGTCCCTGAGAAGGCAGCGATGGAGGAGTACATCTCTGAGTCCTTAACAGCAGGCCTCATTCGGCCCTCGTCCTCCCCGGTGGCGGCCGGCTTCTTTTTTGTTAAGAAGAAGGACGGAGATCTTCGGCCCTGCATTGACTATCGCCAACTCAACGAGATCACCATTAAGAACAAGTATCCTCTTCCTCTCATGAACTCCACCTTCGAGCCCCTCACCCAGGCTACCATCTTCACCAAACTGGACCTCCGGAGTGCCTACCATCTGGTCCGTATCCGAGAGGGCGATGAATGGAAGACCGCCTTCAAGACTCCCAGGGGTCATTACGAGTATCTGGTGATGCCGTTCGGCCTCACCAACGCTCCGGCGGTATTCCAGGCGCTCATGAACGACGTCCTCCGTGACATGCTCGAGGAGTTTGTGGTGGTATACCTTGACGACATCCTCATCTTCTCCAAGACTCTCGAGGAACATGTCCAGCATGTCCGCCGGGTACTGGAGCGCCTCCTCCACAATCGGCTCTTCGTCAAGGCAGAGAAGTGCCGTTTCCACTCCGACTCTGTCGATTACCTTGGCCTCATCGTGGAGAGCGGCCTGACCCGAGCCGACCCTCGCAAGATCCAGGCTGTGGAGGAGTGGCCGGAACCCTCCTCTCGGAAGGAGCTACAGAGCTTCCTCGGTTTCGCAAACTTTTACCGGAGGTTCATCCGGAACTACAGCCAAGTGGCGGAACCGCTTACCAGACTGACCTCTCCCTCCCTGCCGTTTGACTGGTCTCCAGCGGCCTGCGCTGCGTTCCGTTCCCTCAAGAAGAGGTTCACCACCGCCCCGGTCTTGCTCCACCCAGACCCCAAGAAGCAGTTTATTGTGGAGGTGGACGCCTCGGATACTGGACTAGGGGCTATCTTGTCTCAGCGGTCGGCGACGGACCAGAAGGTCCATCCGTGCGCCTTCTACTCTCGTCGTTTCCTTCCTGCTGAGAGGAACTATGACATTGGCAATCAGGAGCTGCTGGCGGTAGTGGCTGCCTTGGAAGAGTGGCGTCATTGGCTGGAGGGGGCCGAGGAACCGTTCACCATTTGGACGGACCATAAGAACTTGACGTACATCCGTGCATCCAAGCGCCTCAACGGCCGGCAAGCAAGGTGGGCCAGCTTCCTCAGTCGGTTCGACTTCTCGTTGACTTTTCGCCCTGGGTCCCGCAACACGAAGGCCGACTCTCTGTCCCGGTTACACTCCAAGGGGGCTCCAACCACTGAGGATCCGACTCCCATCCTCCCAGAGGTCAGGGTGGTGGGAGTGGTCACCTTGGGCATCGAGACCGTGGTCAGGCGTGCCCTATGTTTCCATCCCGCTCCCAGCAACGTACCTTTTCGTCGCCTCTTCATCCCCGACTCAGTCCGGTCCCGGGTTCTCCAATGGGGCCATACCAGCCGGTTTGCCTGCCACCCCGGCGTTCACCGCACCTTCTCCTTCCTGGCTCGTCGATTCTGGTGGCCCACCATGAGGAACATTTACATTTTTACATTTAGTCATTTAGCTGACGCTTTTATCCAAAGCGACTTACAAGTTCTGTACGACAAGCCATCAGGAAGGGCACAACTCTATCAGCTGAGCAACAATGTTCATCAAAGTGTTGAGTGCTACAGTGTAGGTTAGTTTATTAGGACAAGTGCATGACAGTACGGTTAGTTAGGGTTAGATTTTTTTTTTTTTTTATTCAGATAATGGTTGAAGAAGTGCGTCTTTAGTCGACGGCGAAAGATTGGACGTGATTCGGCTGTCCTAACTGGGGTGGGTAGTTCATTCCACCATTGTGGGGCAAGGACTGAGAATAGGCGACTTCTCTTTGATGACCCTCCCGGAGCTTGGATAGGAGTAGGTCTGAGGCGGCCAGAATATGCAGAGCGTAGGGGTCTTGAGGGTGTGTAGTTAGAGACCATTGACCGGAGGTAGGCGGGAGCGGTTCCCTTTGCCGCACGGTATGCTAGGTCGAGGGCCTTGAACGACGTCAAGGAGTTTGTTCTGGCCTGCACGGTCTGCGCCCGCAGCAAGGCCTCCCACCAGGCACCCTCCGGTCTATTACAGCCACTTCCCATTCCGAGCCGCCCTTGGTCCCATGTGGCGTTCGACTTCGTCACTGGTCTTCCACCATCCCAGGGAAACACAGTCCTTCTGACTGTGGTGGATCGTTTCAGCAAGGGGGTTCACCTCGTGGCCCTTCCCAAGCTTCCCTCAGCTTCCGAGACAGCGGACCTCCTGACAAGCCACGTGTTCCGCCTCCATGGTTTCCCCCAGGACGTCGTCTCGGACCGGGGTCCCCAGTTCACTTCCCAGGTATGGCG
This sequence comes from Notolepis coatsorum, assembly GCF_963971535.1. Classification (NCBI taxonomy): domain Eukaryota; kingdom Metazoa; phylum Chordata; class Actinopteri; order Aulopiformes; family Paralepididae; genus Notolepis; species Notolepis coatsorum. Next base: position 121,087,697 of record NC_140165.1, read on the forward strand.
GGCCTTCTGCAAGGGATTGGGGGCTACTGTTAGTCTTTCGTCTGGTTACCATCCACAGACTAACGGACAAACAGAGAGAATGAACCAGAGCGTGGAGTCTGCTCTCCGTTGTGTTGCCGCCAAGAGACCTGCTTCCTGGAGCCGGTTCCTCCCCTGGGTCGAGTACGCCATCAACTCCCTGGTCAGTTCCGCCACCGGCCTCTCGCCGTTCGAGGTATCCCTGGGCTACCAACCCCCTCTTTTCTCTGCACAGGAGTCGGAAGTGGCAGTTCCCTCCGTGCAGGATCATCTCGACCGGTGTCGTCAAGTCTGGGAGATCACCAGGACTGCGCTGCTCCGGGCATCGGAGCGCGCCAGTCGGGGAGCTAACCGATGCCGGATCCTGCGCCGACGTACCAACCTGGGCAGAGGGTATGGTTGTCCTCCAAGGATCTCCCGCTTCGATCCTCCGCCAAGAAGCTTAACCCCCGGTTCGTCAGCCCTTTTGAGATCCAGAAGGTGCTCAGTCCCACGGCGGTGAGTCTTAAGCTTCCTGCGTCCATGCGCATTCATCCTGTTTTTCATGTGTCCCGAGTGAAGCCTGTCTCTCTCAGTCCCCTGATGCCTCCTGCTCCAGATCCACCTCCTCCCGAGATGGTGGACGGACACCCCCAGTGGAAGGTCCGCCAGCTCATGGATGTCCGACGGCGAGGACGGGGGTTCCAGTATCTGGTGGACTGGGAGGGATACGGTCCGGAGGAACGGAGCTGGGTCTCCCGCCAGCTCATCATGGATCCCGCCCTGATCACCGACTTCCATCGGTCCCATCCGGGGAGGCCGAGGCCGGGCAGGTCGCCGGGTGGCTCCCGTGGAGGGGGGGGTACTGTGAGGATTGGTCCATTACCACACGCTTCCAGGTACCAATTACCTCCACACACCTGAAGGGAGTTTCGAATCAGCTCGAAGGGAGCCCTTATATACTCGGGGTTTCTGAAGGTTCATTGTCGGGTCGTTTTGCTTACCTCCGCCTGCAGCTTGTTCCTCCCGTGTTGTTCTCCATCTGTTTCTCCAGTACGCCTTGGAATTCGCCGCTGTCGCCCCTCTCTGCTCCCGTGGACCCGCGCCCCGTATCTCACCTTGCCCCTTGGTGAGTTTTTGGAAGTGTATTTTTTGATGCTCTGTTTTTCCTCATTTTTTCCTGGACTCAAGATCTATCTGTTTTTTGTGTGTTTCGTTAACACTGAAGAGGTATCGCCTTTGTTATTTCTGGACTTAGCTTTATTACTGGACTGCCTCGTAATCCCTGCGTTCGGTTGTTGACATTCCTCTTTTTCTCTGTTCCTCTCCGAGTGGATTGACAGTAAGCTGCAGAGCCGCAGAGCCAGAAGCTGCAGCGCCACAGAGCCAACTCTGCTCTGGGCTAAGCTGCAGAGCCGCAGAGCCAGAGGCCGCAGCGCCACAGAGCCAACTCTGCTCTGGGCCGATCTGCAGAGCCGCAGAGCCTACTCTGCTCCAGGACATTCCCCCTGAATGCTTTATGTTGTTTTTTCGCTCTTTCTGTTTGAAAATAAATATGCCCTTAGTTTTTGGCTAACTCTGAACTACCTGTCTGTGTCGTGCTGTTGGGGTTGTTTACAAACCATAACAAGCACAGGATGATCAAATCAAATCAAAGGATGATCAACTGTATCAAATGCTTTTGACAGATCCACAAAAAAAGCAGCACAATGTCTCTTATTGTCTAAAGTGGATACAATATTATTTGAAACAACTGTAATGGCTGAAATAGTGCTGTGATTAGCTCTGAAAACAGAGTGAAATGCCTTGAATTGGTTATTTACCAGAGATTCCAGGGTGTAGTTAGGCATGGTAACTTGGAGATTGGTCTGAAATTATTTACATAATTTCTATCACCTCTTTTATTACGTGTGCCGATTTCCAAAAACTAGCTCTGTGATAAATCGAGCAGTTGAGAGGATCATTTATATGAAAGATATTGAGATTATTACTTAAATCCAGTATTTTAGTCACTGGCCTAAACAAATTAGGAGAGCCCACTTACTCTAATATTCAATTGTTAAATTTTTCAATCACATTTAACAACTCACCCTAACCAAATCCACTGAGCTCGTTCATAATGCTCAACGGGTTGTGTTCGCCAGTGTCATTATTTGCCCAATTAATTGCAACAACTACAACAACGACTTAATGTGTGCCCACGACCCGTGGACTTTTGCCCTCTAAATCTCAAAAGCTCCATTGTCTCGGAAAAACACGAGGTGTCCCTCGGGATCACTGAGTGTCTCTGGTTATTATGGGATGGACATAGCCAATCTGACCTCACACAAGAAAACATCCCCCCGTCCTTATACTGCTGGGCTTGTATAAGAGAAGATGTTAGCAGAAGCAAAGGTGAAATACCCCAACTGGGGCCGGAGGAGTCCCTGAAGAGCCGGCTATATGAGGCAATAAAGAGGTCATTATTTGCTGGGAAAGACAGAGGATCCCCTCAGAACAGGGAGCCTTTGTGCTCTAACCACACACCGCTGACCCCTGACCTCTGCGGTGTGCCACATGGCTGGAGGAAGTCAACTAATATTAACATGCGGCGAACTCACCCACACCGCCACTCCACTGTATGTTTACAAAGAGCAATGTGCCGTGCGGCCGCCCGCCGTTTAACCGTCTGTAGGGTGGTAGTGAAAGGGTTAACCTTCTGTAGTGTGGTAGTGAAAGGGTTAACCTTCTGTAGTGTGGTAGTGAAAGGGTTAACCGTCTGTAGTGTGGTAGTGAAAGGGTTAACCTTCTGTAGTGTGGTAGTGAAAGGGTTAACCTTCTGTAGTGTGGTAGTGAAAGGGTTAACCTTCTGTAGTGTGGTAGTGAAAGGGTTAACCATTTCACTTCCACATGACAGATGGTTAACCCTTTCACTACCACATTACATAAGGTTAACCCGTTCACTGCCAAACAACAAATGGTTAACCCTTTCACTACCACACGACAGACGCTTAACCATCTGTAGTGTGGTAGTGAAAGGGTTAAGTTGAGCGACAGCATTGGAATTTGTAGCAAAAAATAATTCTACAACAGTATGAGGGACAAGCTAAAGGAGAAACCACTGGACAAGCTAAAGGAGAAACCACTGGACAAGCTAAAGGAGAAACCACTGGACAAGCTAAAGGAGAAACCACTGGACAAGCTAAAGGAGAAACCACTGGACAAGCTAAAGGAGAAACCACTGGACAAGCTAGAGGAGAAACCACTGGACAAGCTAAAGGAGAAACCACTGGACAAGCTAAAGGAGAAACCACTGGAGAAGCTAGAGGAGAAACCACTGGACAAGCTAAAGGATAAACCACTGGACCAGCTAAAGGAGAAACCACTGGACAAGCTAAAGGAGAAACTACTGGAGAAGCTAGAGGAGAAACCACTGGACAAGCTAAAGGAGAAACCACTGGACCAGCTAAAGGAGAAACCACTGGACAAGCTAAAGGAGAAACCACTGGACAAGCTAAAGGAGAAACCACTGGACAAGCTAGAGGAGAAACCACTGGAGAAGCTAAAGGAGAAACCACTGGAGAAGCTAAAGGAGAAACCACTGGACAAGCTAAAGGAGAAACCACTGGAGAAGCTAAAGGAGAAACCACTGGACAAGCTAAAGGAGAAACCACTGGACAAGCTAAAGGAGAAACCACTGGACAAGCTAAAGGAGAAACCACTGGACAAGCTAAAGGAGAAACCACTGGACAAGCTAAAGGAGAAACCACTGGAGAAGCTAAAGGAGAAACCACTGGACAAGCTAAAGGAGAAACCACTGGACAAGCTAAAGGAGAAACCACTGGACAAGCTAAAGGAGA
>NC_140165.1:121101532-121124032 GCF_963971535.1 Notolepis coatsorum
CAAGCCCCCCTCCAGGTCCAGGGGACGGAGGGAGAGACAGACAGACAGACCGAGGCCCGACCGCAAGGCTCTCTGGAAGAAATGAATGTTCTCTATAATGGTTATAAAAACCGGGTCGGAGAATGGAGGCATTGTAAGAGAGTGGATACCATGGGCCCACCAGCCACACACACACACACACACATACACACAGAGACACACACACACGCTCACACACACACACACACAGAGATACACTCACAGAGACACACACACACACACAGAGACACACTCACAGAGACACACACACATACACACAGAGACACACACACACACGCTCACACACTCACACAGACACACACACACATACACACACACACACAGAGAGACACACACAGACACACACTCACACACGCAGAGAGACACACACACGCAGAGAATGTACCTTTGGGCTTTTCATATACTGTATCTGTGGAACAGTAAGTACCTGCAGAGTGACGTCTCATTGTCTTTTCACCGCCACACTTGGACTGACCGGTACTGGTAGACTCTGCTCACTACAATCTGGTCCATTATATAGAACCATGTGGATTAGGGGTGTAACGGTACACAGAAGCCACGGTTCGGTACGTACCTCGGTATTGGTGTCACAGTTCAGTGCGATTTCGGTACAACGGGAAAAAGATATTTATAATTATTATTATTAAATAGAATGATATTCGATAGGCTTGCCGTGGTAGTCAGTGATACTGGTGTCATTCTGTGTTCAGGCATCCAATGAGTAAATTAATTGCCTACTGCCCCCTTAACACTTTGAGTGCCAGCGACGTGTATTGTCGTCTTTTCATGCCCCCCGTTGAGTGCCGACGACGCGAATTGTCATTTGATTTTTTTATCAACGATCTGAATTCATATTTCATAAACCGAGTCTCCCGTTGGTACAGCAGACCCTCTAGGACAGCGGTTCCCAGACTTTTTTGGCCGTGCACCCCCTGTCACCTCCCGACCTAGCTGACGCACTCCCCAATGGGTTTCTGTTAGAAAAAATTGTTTTTATTTTATTTAATTTTTTATTTTATCTCTTCCCACGGCGACTATGGATAGGGAATTTCTTTATTTAATCATAATGTTCACGACAACATGGATGCATGTACTCTGCCAGCATGTTTAATATCCATAATACTAAAGGTTTGACTAAGATTTTTATGAAATTTTATTGTAATTTTTTATTTTATTTTTTATATATTTTTTTAATTTACCACCATTAGCCTTTTCATGTCACGCACCACCTAGAGGGCGCTCGCGCACCACAAGGGGTGCGCGCACCACAGTTTGGGAACCACTGCTCTAGGAGCTCAGATGGGAAAATACCGCCCCCTATCGTCTATCCCTGTGTAACTGCAGGCCATTCGATTACACTGGTGGATGTGTGGTGGATGTGTGTGGGGGGAGCCTACTGGCTCCAGTATGCTGGCGAGCCGTCTGATCAAGAGGGAAGTGATCGCGAGATGGAAATATATATATGGAATATATATTTACAGCAGCCAATAATCAATCAATTAACGTGATCGATATTTGGAATGGAATCAGGAATTGGAATAACATCTGATCTAAGGTAAGGAATCTATGTTACCAGTCTTGGGGTAATCGGAGCTGTTTTGACCTATATCTCAGCGTGTCCCGTATGTGTGTGTGTGTGTGTGTGTCTGTGTGACGTTGAGGAAATGAGAGAATCGATTTCCCAGCTCGCTTCTATAGCGTGCATAAGTACACATATACTATCGATAATCTAGCGTTTATTTGAAAACTATTCATAAATAGACAGACAAATGACAACGTGTCTAGTGTATTCGAGAATATTCCAATAAATGCCGTTTATGAGGGAATATTTCTATTTTCCGGAAATTTTCGAGAAAACGATAGCTTTTCTAAATGCTATAAAAAGGATATGAACCGATTAAAAAACAATCCATCCCTAGATTTCAGTTCAAGGATCGAAATCATTAAGATGAACATATTACCAAGGTTACTATACCTATTTCAATCCCTACCTATATTAATACCACAAAAACAATTTAGGGAATGGGATAGACAGATATCAAGATTCATTTGGGGGGGGGAAAGGCCAAGGATCAGATATGTGACTCTACAATTACCAAAGGAGAAAGGAGGGATGGCAGTACCCAGTTTAGAAAGCTATTACTATGCAGCACAGCTTAGAACAGTAGCATGCTGGTGCAATGTGAACTATGAGGCCAAATGGAAAGATATAGAAACCAAAAGAGAGGGATTCAAAGTGCAGGCACTGATAGGAGATAGGGAGCTGTTCAGAAGACAGGAACAACTACTAGATCCAATTACCAGATTCACTATAAACATATGGAACACAATAGTAAAGAAATACAAGCTAGAAAAAGAATCTAAGATACTGAGATGGATAGCACACAACAACAAATTCAGACCAGGGATAGAAGACCATGGGTTCAAGAGGTGGGAACGGGGGGGGTATAACAGCAATGTGCACAATGACAGAAGGAGGGGAGATGCAGACTCTACAAAAATTGAAAGAAAGATACGGACTAGAGAATAGGGACCACTTTAGATATTTACAGATTAGGGACTACTATAACAAGGAAATAAAGCAAGACAGAGACAAAGAACAGAATGGGGTAATTAAGATAATGGTAAAGTCATACGAAGGACGGAAGGGGAGGGTGATATCAGCACTATATCAGGCAATAATGGACAGTAAGGGAAATACAACATTGTATGTGAAAGAAAAGTGGGAAAGAGAGTTGGAAATAGAGATAACAGAGGAGGAATGGTATGACACATGTAAGACACAACAAACAACCACAGGATCAAGGATATGGAGGGAGTTTGGGTGGAAAAATATAATTAGATACTTTATAACACCAGAAATACAGGGCAATTACACACCAGCAAAGAAAACATGTTGGAGGGAGTGTGGACAGGAAGGGGCGAACCATACACACATATTCTGGGGATGTCAGAAGATAAGGCACTACTGGGAAGAGATAGGAGGGATAATAAATGAAATAATAGGATACGAAATACCCCAGGGAGGCCAAGTGTTGTATTTGGGGAATCTGTCACAGGAAGGAATCCAAGGAGAAGACAAATATTTGATTAAGATATTGATAGTGGCAGCCAAGAAAGCTTTAACTAAACTGTGGTACAAGGTAGAAGTGCCGACAAAGGATCAATGGATAGAGTTGGTAGAGGGGATACAGGAAATGGAGAGAATCACACATCTGCTGAGGCTGCAAGAAGAAAAGTTTGAATGGAAATGGGGAAAATGGGAAGAATACAGGAGGGGAAGTAACGACACCACAGAGGTTTGAAAAGGATACAAGGAAATGAATAAAAATGTAAATAAATAATGCAAATGTAGAATGGACCGAAGGACCCATGTCACACTTTTTCTTTACTCATTTTTTGTCTATTTGTTTTAATTTATGTACTGTGTATTGTCTATGAATGTTGTCTATGTATGTTGTTTGAAAAAATGAAAATAAAAATTTAAGTTTAAAAAAAAAAAAATCCGTTTTAACAATGTTGACTGCAAACAAGTCATTGATAAGCGACGGGGCAGATTAGACACATAGCCATAATTTAAAACATAGATTATGCGTTTTAAACGCTAACATTGAAGTGGGTGGCGGCATTCAAGGGGGTAAAAAGGGAAACACGGCCGACATTGAAAGTGTTAACAACTTATGCAACAACTTAGTTTCAGTTTCACTTGTAGAGAGGATTTAACTTCATGTGAAGCTGAGACTGAAGAAGACTAGAGAACAGATGACATGTTACACAACAATGGCAGAGGATTTATCAACATTTTGGATTTAAACACAGTAGCAGCAACTGGAGAGGAGCTCAGATGATCAGTCCAAAAGTATGTAGTGCTTTAATTTTTTTTTATCAGCTGTGACTGAGAAAGTCCGCGGAGAAAGTCGGCGTGTGTGTTGGTGACACACCAACTTGGTGTGTGTGTCTTTCCATTGGTTAACATTATTGGGCGAACAAGAAAACGAACGAAAATTGTAAAATTGTAATGACCCTGCTGTATTACAAACATGATATAATTAATTCATAGTTTTGTTTTAGGGACACCCGACACCTGTAGTAAGGCAGGGGAGGGGGGAGGGGAGAAACAGCCTGCAGTGCAGAGGGTCAGTGCACATTGTTTATTTGTTCTGTGCTTGTCATCGTGCGTGCGTTTACACGCTTAAACGTTTTATTCATCATCTACATTTGGCAATACAAGCAACAGGTCCTGCATTATTATTATTATTATTATTATTATTATTATTATTATTATTATTATTATTATTATTATTATTATTATTATTATTATTATTATTATTATTATTATTAATATTCAACGTTAAAGATCAATGTAAGCCAGTGTAAAGTAAAGTAAAGATATTGAGCATAGATTTGTAAAATGTGCAACCCTAGTTCTGCATCATAGTGGCTCCGCTCGGCATCACTCACTCATGCACTATCTCGCATATGTGCACGCGCACTGAATAAAATTCCACAATGTACCTTCATCCCAGTATTCGTCTGACCACACCCCTCGTTAGCTTACCTTCATAAGCAGGTGTGTGGTCACCTGCTCTCCTCTTTCTCGCTTTCACCACAAAGAAGTGCCTTCGGTAGTACCCCACTTGACGTGTTGTTAGTTGAAAAGAGTTGAGACGTGTTTACATTGTGCTTAGTTTTTTCTTCTCTCATAACCATTCAAAGGAAAAAGCTAAGTCATAATGTCTACTTCGGAGAGTAGACCTACTCTCCACCAGCGGTTCTCCATTCCCGCCTCTGTCGTGCGTTCTGGTGCGGGGCTGCTGCCACTTTCGTGGTTGCCGACCCAGCCCAGGAGACAGCCGATGGATAGTTTGCCTCTCCGAGGAGCCGAGGCATCGGTGCCGTCGCCCCGGCGATGGCATGATCTCGACTCTGGTTCTTCTGGTTCCAGGGAATCGTCCGTTGTTGGGCGGATGGCTCTTTTGGTTCCGGAGGATTTGCGACGCAAGCTTTTCGCGTCTGCCCGTTCACGTCGCAAGATGGTGGCATGCAGACGCGAACGGCCTGGGTTTGGGGAATTGCTGGAGACCAGCGAGGATGCGTCGGGCTCTGCATGTCCGATGGAAACTGAGGATTTCATGGAAGAGTCGGACGGATTCTTGTTTGAAGGTCCTGTGGAGGCGAGTATCCCTCCTATCCAAGAAACACCGGAGGGGGGAGAAATGTCTCCTTGGGACGCCTTGTTTGAGGATGTCGGGGAACCACCTCGGCCTCTTCAGCAGGATGCCCTGCTATCAGCCACATCAGACTGTGGCTCCTCAATTGGTCGAAGCCTGCTGCATGTGAGGGATGCGGGTTCGGTGGAGGAAAGTCAGCAGGGGGAACTGCAGGCTTTGTTTCCCGAGCTCATGGCGGTAGCTGCCGCTGCAAACGGTGTGCTGCTGCCGCAGCCATTGCCTGCTCCTGCCCCTGATGATCTCATAGGTCATCTCTGGCAGTGTCGCCCGGTGAGAGGGGTGGACGTTGTCTACCCATTTTTCCCCTCAATGGGGGCCTATGTTCGTCAGGGCCAGGCGGTGTCCCACATCATGGGACTTACCCCCGCCTACGTACCAGTTACGCGGGTGTTGGGGTTGGTCAAAGGTATGAGAGAGGGCGTGCCACGGCTTGATAGGCCGATGGCCGCTCTCCTCTGTCCGGATGTGGTGTGGGAACCATTATGCAAGCCGGTTCTCCATGGAAGATCGGCTAGGCGATTGGCATATTGGGGTGACCAGTCATTTATCGCTGGTACACAATCGCTGGCTGCGGCTTCTAACATCGCCCACCTGGCTAGATTTGTATCGGGGATAATGACGGGCGGCACGGGTCTGACCGAGTTAAAATGCGATCAGATCACCCAGGCGGCAGGAGCTGTCCTGCATCTTACCCAGGTGCAGGCCATAGCCTCGGGGAAGACGCGCGCCCTGGCCACCCTGACCCAGCACCACCTTTGGCTGGAGCAGGCTCAAGTGCCGGAGAAGAAGAGAGCCCCTCTTCTGACGGCCAACCTCTCCGATGCTGGGTTGTTCGGGAAGGCCCTGCAGCTGATGACCTCAACGTGCAGAGAGATGGCAGAGGAGAGATCCGTTCTCCAACCCCATTTTCCGCCTCCCGTCCTTGCCGGTGGAGTCAGAAGGCTTCCACGACGTCGAACTCCCTCCGCCGTGCCTACCACTGCCTCCGCCGCCACTGCTGGCCCCTCCAAGAAGGCCAGGAGGAGAGACAGCGATTCTGCTGTCGCCGGCCCATCCACGACCGGAGGAGACGGTAGGGAACGCCGTGACCAGCAGCCGATTCACTACCGTCCCTCCGGGGCTTCTCGGGGTGGGAAAACCTGAGCGGCTCGAGGCGGCAGACGCCGCTGAAAGTGACTTTTCCCCCTGTGGTCCCCTCTACACCCTCCCCGGCCCCCTCATGATTTTGTGCCGTAGATAATGAATAAAAAGTTCCCTTAAAAAGGGGACTATATTATTGGCCAAACAAACTGTGTGTTTATTCACTAATACATATGATGGGGTTGCGAAATGTGAATCTGCATTATTACATTGAGAGATGTGTCGTGTTGTGTTACGATATTAGGCAAGGTCTGCAAGCATACACTCAGTCATAGAAGGGTTCTATTTAGCCTGACGCTCCACATGCAGGTAGAAGCTGGTGGTATGTTCCGTTGCTTAAACAAAGTAATGTTGAGCCACAACACTGTTGTGTTAATTGCAGTAATACTCGTGCACACACGTTCCACGGCTTGGCCGTTACTCTCTGTCAGTGTTTTGCTATGTACGACATAGAAAGCGGGTGTAGGATTCACACACACACGACTTGTTTTGTTGTAAATCCTGTTCACATTCCGTGGGTAGCGGGCATTGTATTAGCTTTTGCTATACTTTGGCTTTCTACCGAAGGTCTCAAAATGCTACAGTTGTTTTTTGGTGTGTACGGAAGAAGGGGTTGTGTGAGGGGGTGCCGAATAAACCCCTCCTTCCCACTTGATTGGTTTAGGGGATTTTTTCTCATTTCTGCTAAACCAGTCGGGGCCGAGCCGTTCAAACGTCTTGGCAGGGGGGGGGGGGGGGGGTTGTCTTGACACAACTCCTATTACAAACAGGAGTCGTGTACAGGGTTTCCCCCCGTCATAAACTTGAGTCAGTTGGTCATGTGACTCACAGTTGACATGTCTTTTTCATAACCGCGACTCGTGTGGGAAGGCTTCTGGGAAGTTCGGTCTATACTCTTTGACAAAAGGAGTGACTGGATGTAAAAATATAAATCAGTTTTTACTCCCAGCTGTGCAGTTGGGTTTGTACTGTTGATGCTTCTTCTTTATTATTATAAAGAGTTGGAGTTGGTTGCATCTCACCCCTCTTGTCGTTCCCCTGGGCGCCTTGGGGATTCAATGAAAGGTCTAAATAGCCTATTTATTGATGTGGATATACCCGCCGCACACATAGTGCTAGTTCGGGATGTTCTATTGGACATTAAGCAACTGACTGGCGCGCCTTGGTTGCTTGGGGTTAAAACAGCGTTTTTATAAAGCAACTGGGATGGGGGGTTTTTCCTCTTCCGACGACCGGTGTGGTTGTCGACGGATTCTCGTTCATATCGGGGGATGATGACAGAATGGATCTGGACATACGTAGAAGGGTTTCACGCCCTGGGGGTGGGCCGCCGGGCGCGGTTCGCACCGAATGTCTGGGTGGCGCCTTCTTTTCATGTTTAAGATCAACACGCATGTCTGCCCCTTCTCCTGGGGTTGGCAGACCGGCGTGGTTAGGGCACGGGACTGGTTCTGGACACGCTGGTCCGGATCAGTTGCACCTGTTGTCCGCCGGGGATGCAGTTCTGCTGTTCTGGTACCCTGAGGGACTTGGGCTTTTTTCAGGGGGAAAAATGCCAGGTCGGTCCGGGTGTCACAGGGTTAAGCGCTATGGAGCCCTTGTTGGGTACATTGTATTCTACACTGTCGTAATGGCTTACGGCCGTGCCAACCTGTACACGCCCGATCTCGTCAGATCTCGGCCGCCACGCAGGTTGGTCTTGGTTAGTACTTGGTTGGGTGACCTCCTGGGAATACCAAGTACGGGGTGTTGGGGCTGGTTCTCCATTTCTTTCGCTCTTCTCTTACGCGTGGCGAAGAGGGGCCTGTTGGGGTCGTCTTGACCTCCTCGGGGGATCCTGTGCTCCCCGTATCGCCGGGCCCGGTCCGAAGTAATGTTTCGTCGACCCGTAGGCCTGGGTTAACCCTTTTTTGAAAACTGAAACACTTGTACTGTGTATACCCGCAGGTATGTTTTGGAGTTTTTTCTTGAGGGGTTATGGAACAACCACCGCATTGGGTAACACCAAGGTGGTTGGTTCCCTGGTGTGTTGGAGCAGTGTCAACTCCCGGGTTACCTGGTTGAGGGTGCCCCTGCGCGTTCATGACGTCTGCCAATCATGTCAGCCTTCTCTGCCTCAACCCCTCTGGGTGGGTTTTTTTTTAATGGAGGCTTGGTCATGCAACAACGCCAGCATACGCCCCTTCCGCCGGGGCGGCTGTGTTCAGCTGTCCCCTCTGGCGCCTGTCTCGTCCGCAGTCTCCAGGCTCGGGTTAACAGCCTGTTGCCTGGTTTTCCCCGGTGCGCTGCCTGCTTCGGTTGGTTAACTTTTTGTGTGCTTACGGCCATGCTGACTGCCTGTTCTGCAGGGTCAGTGTGCCAGGCGGTGTACTATTGGGGGGACAGGGCCCGCTCGGCTGAGGCGCCTTTGTCCGAATACGCTGGCGATGTGGGGGGCGTGGTCACTAAGTGCCCACCTGGTGGGGTCTTGATGCTGGCATCATGGACTTCTCCGGGCCCCCGTTCCAGGGGGTCCAGTCCCTTTGGTGGGTCTGGGCCTTCCTTCGCGCTCCGCTGCTACGGCCTTGCCACGGGGTTGGGTTTGCCCTTGACCCTGTGTTTCTGGGGGCAGTAACGAGGTTGTTCACTCCGTTCGTTCCCGGGTGGCATGCGGGTTGTGCGTGTGTGTAGTCGTGGGGTCAGGCCACGGTCTGCTCACCCTGTGCGTTGAGTTGCTTGAGTGCCTCTTCGCACGGTCGGGTCCGTCGCCCTCCCGGGAACCTCCAATAGGGGGGGTGCCCTCCATTAGGGGGGGTCGGGGGGGCTCGGCCCTCCCTGTTCTGATGGTTGTGGGGGGCTGTCAGCGGGGTGTATTTGTCGGCCGGTGGCTCCGCTCGGCCTCCCTTGTGCATGAGTGATGCCGAGCGGAGCCACTATGATGCAGAACGATAGGTTATGACTATAACCAAGTTCTGTCAATAGTGGTGACACTCGGCATCCGACGCCGCTGCAGCCCTTGATCTCACCTTGTGGTGAAAGCTTGGGAAGGAGGAGAGCAGGTGACCACACACCTGCTTATGAAGGTAAGCTAACGAGGGGTGTGGTCAGACGAATACTGGGATGAAGGTACATTGTGGAATTTTATTCAGTGCGCGTGCACATATGCGAGATAGTGCATGAGTGAGTGATGCCGAGCGTCACCACTATTGACAGAACTTGGTTATAGTCATAACCTATCTTTTCACCTAGTGGTATGAGACGTATTCTTCGTATGGCTGCACGTATCACACCGTCAAGTCTGTACCGTAAATCCGTGGGACGAATACACGTACTGTTACACCCCCTGGATACATGTATGTGTAACAATTATTTCATGAGAAGCTGCAGACCCAGCTAGGCGCTCGGATGGCGTAGCAGAGATTGCGCTCGTCACCAATGCAAGCGGCTGTGGTCTCGACTCCCGGAGTCAGCATTGCCTACGGTTTGGGCCGATCGTCATACTAACTCGTTTGGCTGAGTTAGCGGGAAGGAAGTCGAGGGTGGTAATCTGGCGTTGTGGACAGCGACACCTACAGGTCAGGTCTGGGCGCCTGCTCAGCGAAAGGCAGGAAATGGTGAAGGCAGCGTGACCTCCCACGCGTTACGCTTCACCAATGAGAGTCCTCGCTGCCAGGTGAAAAAAGAGCCACTGGCTGTCTCCACATGTGTCGGAGGAAGCGTGTGGTAGACTTCAGGGTTCCCTTGTACCGACCAGTAGGAGGAACATGCGCACAACAACAAGGTAGGGGAGGGGGGAATTGGCATAACGACAAAATTGGGATGGGGAGATTTTTTTTAAATCAGGCAGAGAAAAAAAGGATAAAAAAGAGAAGCTGCAGAGCCGATACCTTCTTTCTCTATGAAGGTCAATCTAATATTTTTTTTAGTATTTTCTCCTTTTCTCCCATTCCCCAATTTAGTCGTTATGCTGATTCCCTTCTTGGTCGTTGCGCTGCCCTACTGTCGGTCTGGGAAGGGTGTAGACTACACCACATGCTGCCCTACTGTCGGTCTGGGGAAAGTGTGTGTAGACTACCACATGCTGCCCTACTGTCGATCTGGAGAGGGTGTAGACTACCACATGCTGCCCTACTGTCAGTCTGGGGAGGGTGTAGACGACCACATACTGCCCTACTGTCAGTCTGGGGAGGGTGTAGACTACCACATGCTGTCCTACTGTCGGTCTGGGGAGGGTGTAGACTACCACATGCTGCCCTACTGTCGGTCTGGGGAGGGTGTAGACTACCTAGTACCACATGCTGCCCTATTGTCGGTCTGGGGAGGGTGTAGACTACCACATGCTGCCCTACTGTCGGTCTGGGGAGGGTGTAGACTACCACATGCTGCCCTACTGTTGGTCTGGGGAGGGTGTAGACTACCACATGCTGCCCTACTGTTGGTCTGGGGAGGGTGTAGACTACCACATGCTGCCCTACTGTTGGTCTGGGGAGGGTGTAGACTACCACATGCTGCCCTACTGTTGGTCTGGGGAGGGTGTAGACTACAACATGCTGCCCTACTGTCAGTCTGGGGAGGGTGTAGACTACCACATGCTGCCCTACTGTCAGTCTGGGGAGGGTGTAGACTACCACATGCTGCCCTACTGTCTGTCTGGGGAGGGTGTAGACTACCACATGCTGCCCTACTGTCGGTCTGGGGAGGGTGTAGACGACCACATGCTGCCCTACTGTCGGTCTGGGGAGAGTGTAGACTATCACATGCTGCCCTACTGTCGGTCTGGGGAGGGTGTAGACTACCACATGCTGCCCTACTGTCGGTCTGGGGAGGGTGTAGACTACCACATGCTGCCCTACTGTCGGTCTGGGGAGAGTGTAGACTATCACATGCTGCCCTACTGTCGGTCTGGGGAGGGTGTAGACTACCACATGCTGCCCTACTGTCGGTCTGGGGAGGGTGTAGACTACCACATGTCTCCTCTGTTGGTCTGGGGAGGGTGTAGACTACCACATGCTGCCCTACTGTCGGCCTGGGGAAGGTGTAGACTACCACATGCTGCCCTACTGTCGGTCTGGGGAGGGTGTAGACTACCACATGCTGCCCTACTGTTGGTCTGGGGAGGGTGTAGACTACCACATGCTGCCCTACTGTCGGTCTGGGGAGGGTGTAGACTACCACATGCTGCCCTACTGTCGGCCTGGGGAGGGTGTAGAACTACCACATGCTGCCCTACTGTCGGCCTGGGGAGGGTGTAGACTACCACATGCTGCCCTACTGTCGGCCTGGGGAGGGTGTAGAACTACCACATGCTGCCCTACTGTTGGTCTGGGGAGGGTGTAGACTACACCACATGCTGCCCTACTGTTGGTCTGGGGAAGGTGTAGACTACACCACATGCTGCCCTACTGTCGGTCTGGGAAGGGTGTAGACTACCACATGCTGCCCTACTGTCAGTCTGGGGAGGGTGTAGACTACACCACATGCTGCCCTACTGTCAGTCTGGGGAGGGTGTAGACGACCACATGCTGCCCTACTGTCGGTCTGGGGAGAGTGTAGACTATCACATGCTGCCCTACTGTCGGTCTGGGGAGGGTGTAGACTACCACATGCTGCCCTACTGTCGGTCTGGGGAGGGTGTAGAACTACCACATGCTGCCCTACTGTCAGTCTGGGGAGGGTGTAGACTACCACATGCTGCCCTACTGTCGGTCTGGGGAGGGTGTAGACGACCACATGCTGCCCTACTGTCGGTCTGGGGAGAGTGTAGACTATCACATGCTGCCCTACTGTCGGTCTGGGGAGGGTGTAGACTACCACATGCTGCCCTACTGTCGGTCTGGGGAGGGTGTAGACTACCACATGCTGCCCTACTGTCGGTCTGGGGAGAGTGTAGACTATCACATGCTGCCCTACTGTCGGTCTGGGGAGGGTGTAGACTACCACATGCTGCCCTACTGTCGGTCTGGGGAGGGTGTAGACTATCACATGCTGCCCTACTGTCGGTCTGGGGAGGGTGTAGACTACCACATGCTGCCCTACTGTCGGTCTGGGGAGGGTGTAGAACTACCACATGCTGCCCTACTGTCGGTCTGGGGAGGGTGTAGACTACCACATGCTGCCCTACTGTCTGCCTGGGGAGGTTGTAGACTACATCACATGCTTCCCTACTGTCGGCCTGGGGAGGGTGTAGACTACCACATGCTGCCCTACTGTCAGTCTGGGGAGGGTGTAGACTACCACATGCTGCCCTACTGTCGGTCTGGGGAGGGTGTAGACTACCACATGCTGCCCTACTGTCGGTCTGGGGAGGGTGTAGAACTACCACATGCTGCTCTACTGTCAGTCTGGGGAGGGTGTAGAACTACCACATGCTGCCCTACTGTCGGTCTGGGGAGGGTGTAGACTACCACATGCTGCCCTACTGTCGGTCTGGGGAGGGTGTAGACTACCACATGCTGCCCTACTGTCGGTCTGGGGAGGGTGTAGACTACCACATGCTGCCCTACTGTCGGTCTGGGGAGGGTGTAGACTACCACATGCTGCCCTACTGTCGGCCTGGGGAGGGTGTAGACTACCACATGCTGCCCTACTGTCAGTCTGGGGAGGGTGTAGAACTACCACATGCTGCCCTACTGTCGGCCTGGGGAGGGTGTAGAACTACCACATGCTGCCCTACTGTCAGTCTGGGGAGGGTGTAGAACTACCACATGCCTCCTCCAATACATATGGAGTCGCCAGCCGCTTATTTTCACCTGACAGCGAGGAGTTCCACTGGGGGGAGGTTCACACAATATCTCCCACAATAGATCCCCTCCCTGCTGAACAGATCGACCAGTAGGTGTAGCTGTTGCAACGACCAGAACCCCACTAGATTCCCACGCGCGCAAACACTGCCATTTTGTGTTCGTAGGGACGACTGACCGGAAGTACCGCTACTGGGAATGTGACCCGGGTCTCTGTGCCGGTCGGCGAGTGCCTCGACCTCGACACTACCCAGCCGCACGCCAGGTGAAATAAATCAATTAAGTCAATACCGTCCTGGTCCATTAGCGGGGTCCGGTACACATGCGGGTTCTCATACGGGCAGGGGCTGATCCGGGAGAAGAGACGTCAGAAAAGCAGGGGTCGATACACATGCGGGTTCTCATACGGGCAGGGGCTGATCCGGGAGAAGAGACGTCAGAAAAGCAGGGGTCGATACACATGCGGGTTCTCAGACGATCGGGGGTTACAGCACACAGCAGTGGCCTCCTTCCAAAAGCAGATAAACAGCGCATTGGTCACTTGGTGATTGCGCTAACCTGTCCCGGGCGCGTCTGGCACGGGGCGGGAGTCCCTCCGGAACTCCTAATATGGGCATATGCCCCAGTACCTTGGCTGACACATAGCGGCCGTCTATTACCACGCCAGCCGGTCTGCCACAGTGTGAATGGTCATTCCCCTATTCCACTGTTCACAGTAGCAAGGTCTGTCCGCGTCAGACCAGGGGGCTGTTATCTCTAATCATCACAGTCGCGGCCCCACGTGTTCTGCCATTATAACCGAGTCAATCAAATGTTACGTAAGAGGCCATCTCTCCATCACGTTTCACGTTTGGATAATAATAATAATAATAATTCATTACATTTATGTAGCGCTTTTCTCAGACTCAAAGCGCTTTACAATGTAGGGTGGAAATTGCCTCCTTCACCACCACTGGTATCACCCAACCTTGGGCTACGCAGGCTCAATGGCTGCCATACACTGGCACCCGGCACACATCACACTACACACTGACTACCATACACTGGCACCAGGCACACATCACACTACACACTGACTACCATACACTGGCACCAGGCACACATCACACTACACACTGACTACCATACACTGGCACCAGGCACACATCACACTACACACTGACTACCATACACTGGCACCAGGCACACATCACACTACACACTGACTACCATACACTGGCACCAGGCACACATCACACTACACACTGACTACCATACACTGGCACCAGGCACACATCACACTACACACTGACTACCATACACTGGCACCAGGCACACATCACACTACACACTGACTACCATACACTGGCACCAGACACACATCACACTACACACTGACTACCATACACTGGCACCAGGCACACATCACACTACACACTGACTACCATACACTGGCACCCGGCACACATCACACTACACACTGACTACCATACACTGGCACCAGGCACACATCACACTACACACTGACTACCATACACTGGCACCAGGCACACATCACACTACACACTGACTACCATACACTGGCACCCGGCACACATCACACTACACACTGACTACCATACACTGGCACCAGGCACACGTCACACTACACACTGACTACCATACACTGGCACCAGACACACATCACACTACACAATGACTAGCATACACTGGCACCAGGCACACATCACACTACACACTGACTACCATACACTGGCACCAGGCACACATCACACTACACACTGACTACAATACACTGGCACCCGGCACACATCACACTGACTACCATACACTGGCACCCAGCACACATCACACTACACACTGACTACCATACACTGGCACCAGGCACACATCACACTACACAATGACTACCATACACTGGCACCAGGCACACATCACACTACACACTGACTACCATACACTGGCACTAGACACACATCACACTACACACTGACTACCATACACTGGCACCAGACACACATCACACTACACACTGACTACCATACACTGGCACCAGACACACATCACACTACACAATGACTACCATACACTGGCACCAGACACACATCACACTACACACTGACTACCATACACTGGCACCAGGCACACATCACACTACACACTGACTACCATACACTGGCACCAGGCACACATCACACATCACACTGACTACCATACACTGGCACCAGACACACATCACACTACACACTGACTACCATACACTGGCACCAGACACACATCACACTACACACTGACTACCATACACTGGCACCCGGCACACATCACACTGACTACCATACACTGGCACCAGGCACACATCACACTACACAATGACTACCATACACTGGCACCAGGCACACATCACACTACACACTGACTACCATACACTGGCACCAGGCACACATCACACTACACACTGACTACCATACACTGGCACCAGGCACACATCACACTACACACTGACTACCATACACTGGCACCAGGCACACATCACACTACACAATGACTACCATACACTGGCACCCGGCACACATCACACTACACACTGACTACCATACACTGGCACCAGGCACACATCACACTACACAATGACTACCATACACTGGCACCAGACACACATCACACTACACACTGACTACCATACACTGGCACCAGGCACACATCACACTACACACTGACTACCATACACTGGCACCAGGCACACATCACACTACACACTGACTACCATACACTGGCACCAGGCACACATCACACTACACACTGACTACCATACACTGGCACCAGGCACACATCACACTACACACTGACTACCATACACTGGCACCAGACACACATCACACTACACACTGACTACCATACACTGGCACCAGGCACACATCACACTACACACTGACTACCATACACTGGCACTAGACACACATCACACTACACACTGACTACCATACACTGGCACCAGACACACATCACACTACACACTGACTACCATACACTGGCACCAGACACACATCACACTACACAATGACTACCATACACTGGCACCAGACACACATCACACTACACAATGACTACCATACACTGGCACCAGGCACACATCACACTACACACTGACTACCATACACTGGCACCCGGCACACATCACACTACACAATGACTACCATACACTGGCACCCGGCACACATCACACTACACAATGACTACCATACACTGGCACCAGGCACACATCACACTGACTACCATACACTGGCACCAGACACACATCACACTACACACTGACTACCATACACTGGCACCAGGCACACATCACACTACACACTGACTACCATACACTGGCACCCGGCACACATCACACTACACAATGACTACCATACACTGGCACCAGGCACACATCACACTACACACTGACTACCATACACTGGCACCAGGCACACATCACACTACACACTGACTACCATACACTGGCACCAGACACACATCACACTACACAATGACTACCATACACTGGCACCACACATCACACTACACACTGACTACCATACACTGGCACCCGGCACACATCACACTACACAATGACTACCATACACTGGCACCAGGCACACATCACACTACACACTGACTACCATACACTGGCACCAGGCACACATCACACTACACAATGACTACCATACACTGGCACCAGGCACACATCACACTACACAATGACTACCATACACTGGCACCAGACACACATCACACTACACAATGACTACCATACACTGGCACCAGGCACACATCACACTACACAATGACTACCATACACTGGCACCCGGCACACATCACACTACACACTGACTACCATACACTGGCACCAGGCACACACCACACTACACAATGACTACCATACACTGGCACCAGGCACACATCACACTACACACTGACTACCATACACTGGCACCAGGCACACATCACACTACACAATGACTACCATACACTGGCACCAGGCACACATCACACTACACAATGACTACCATACACTGGCACCAGGCACACATCACACTACACAATGACTACCATACACTGGCACCAGGCACACATCACACTACACACTGACTACCATACACTGGCACGAGGCACACATCACACTACACACTGACTACCATACACTGGCACCAGGCACACATCACACTACACAATGACTACCATACACTGGCACCAGGCACACATCACACTACACACTGACTACCATACACTGGCACCCGGCACACATCACACTACACAATGACTACCATACACTGGCACCAGGCACACATCACACTACACACTGACTACCATACACTGGCACCAGGCACACATCACTCTACACAATGACTACCATACACTGGCACCAGGCACACATCACACTACACACTGACTAGCATACAATGCAACCCCATGGTTCCGCCCGGCCTCTGGTGTGAGCGGGACTTCCCCCTCCGGACCCTCCAGGCTCTGGGACTTCCCCCTCCGGACCCTCCAGGCTCTGGGACTTCCCCCTCTGGACCCCCCCAGGCTCTGGTGTGAGCAGGACCTCCCCCTCTGGACCCCCCCAGGCTCTGGTGTGAGCAGGACCTCCCCCTCTGGACCCCCCCAGGCTCTGGTGTGAGCAGGACCTCCCCCTCTGGACCCCCCCAGGCTCTGGTGTGAGCAGGACCTCCCCCTCTGGACCCCCCCAGGCTCTGGTGTGAGCAGGACCTCCCCCTCTGGACCCTCCAGGCTCTGGTGTGAGCAGGACCTCCCCCTCTGGACCCCCCCAGGCTCTGGTGTGAGCAGGACCTCCCCCTCTGGACCCCCCCAGGCTCTGGTGTGAGCAGGACCTCCCCCTCTGGACCCTCCAGGCTCTGGTGTGAGCAGGACCTCCCCCTCTGGACCCCCCCAGGCTCTGGTGTGAGCAGGACCTCCCCCTCTGGACCCCCCCAGGCTCTGGTGTGAGCAGGACCTCCCCCTCTGGACCCTCCAGGCTCTGGTGTGAGCAGGACCTCCCCCTCTGGACCCCCCCAGGCTCTGGTGTGAGCAGGACCTCCCCCTCTGGACCCCTCCAGGCTCTGGTGTGAGCAGGACCTCCCCCTCTGTCTGGACCCTCCAGGCTCTGGTGTGAGCAGGACCTCCCCCTCTGTCTGGACCCTCCAGGCTCTGGTGTGAGCAGGACCTCCCCCTCTGGACCCTGCAGGCTCTGGTGTGAGCAGGACCTCCCCCTCTGGACCCTCCAGGCTCTGGTGTGAGCAGGACCTCCCCCTCTGTCTGGACCCTCCAGGCTCTGGTGTGAGCAGGACCTCCCCCTCTGTCTGGACCCTCCAGGCTCTGGTGTGAGCAGGACCTCCCCCTCTGGACCCTGCAGGCTCTGGTGTGAGCAGGACCTCCCCCTCTGGACCCTCCAGGCTCTGGTGTGAGCAGGACCTCCCCCTCTGTCTGGACCCTCCAGGCTCTGGTGTGAGCAGGACCTCCCCCTCTGTCTGGACCCTCCAGGCTCACACCAGAGGCTGAAAACCCGCGTTTCGTGCCAGACGACGGGAGCCTCATCTCGGATCGGATTTTTCCGACGAAGACCCCCAAATCATGGACGCCCCGAAAAATTTAAAAAACTCAGAAAAGTTTTTTAATATGTTTTTTTTTTAATATTTTTTAATTTTTCATAAAAAAACGTTTTTTTGACAAAAAAAGTCAAAAACTTTGTATTTCGGTCCCATTCGGGGGAAAGTGGTCCAGGGTGGTCGGATCGACCCGGGGACAAAACCGACCACCCCGGCCCGTCGGCGCGGAGCCCCGGGCCCCAGTGAACGCATCGGACACCCACACAGATCGAATGGAAAACGTGACCTGCCTTGGGAGGGCCCCTGCCGACGCGGCCTAACAGTGTGAGCCTCTTGAGAAGCTCTTTTTTTTTTGCACGACTATTAAATACTGGCTTTCCTCACTTGGAAAAGGTTCTTTACCAATGGGCCCATTCATATCTTACAGTGGAATTGTGGCATAGAATACGACCCGACTCCCAGAAATACTTCCTGCTTTCCTTTCACACACAGTGTACATTTAAACAACAGGGCAAAGTTGGTATCTGCTTTGTCACATTCAATTACGTTCCCTGTCCTAAGTCACAAGGCTATCAATCATACTTAGGCATGTGGTCTGGAGCGGGTTGTGTTTTAATCTACTGTAACGATGGAGGAAGAACCGCTCATCCGGTCCACGTCACGCTCCACGGGTGTAACTGTTACTGCAGAGGACCACGTCACGCTCCACGGGTGTAACTGTTACTGCAGAGGACGCGAGGAAGTGCAGTCAGTGTCTTTGGTGCCGTTTGGCCAGATGGTGCAGGGCTGACCTTCGAAGCTTTTTTTGGCCGTCGAAGCTTCTGGGCCCAAGATTCGATTTTAATTCGATGCTTCGACAATAATTTAAAAAATATTATTATTATTATTATTATTTTATTTTTTTAAAGATTTATTTGTATCTTATGTTGTGGGACTTGTACAGCACTTTGGTCAATTTTTGTTGTTTTTAAATGTGCTCTATAAATAAAGTGGATTGGATTGGATTAATTAATTAAATTAATAATGAGTCTGGGCGGCTGCTCTCCGTTACACAGCCAACAACATTACATTACATAATTATGTTGCAACCTTCGTCTATAAAGCAAACAATTATATAAATATTTATATGTAGTTAATAGAGACAAAGGCAGAATTCGACTTAATTAAGCACGTTTTATTAAGACATGTTTGTATATGGGTCGGGACACTGCTGCTGACTGGGTGTCTTATCAAACACAGGTAAAACTAAAAAATACTATAGAGAATGGTCAGTGCTGTAAAGTTTAAACCTTTTTAAATCTTAGACAAACGAAACCCTTTGCTTTTATGAAATATTGTAAGCCGTCATTTGAGGCTTTATAAAAGCAGCAAGTTGTATTCAACACAGAGAGGAGTTAATGAGAAATCTCCATGTGCTTGTAGTTAACAAAGAGAGGCGGAGTCAATGAGGCGTATGACGTGTGTTGCATTGGAGGTGCCCGTCGAATCCCGTGCCCATCGAATCCCGTGCCCATCGAATCCCGTGCCCATCGAACGAAGCTTCGAAGTATTTAAGACAGCCTGTGCTATAACCATCAACTTTAGGCATATCTCGAGAACCCTTGGTCCGGTCCACTCCACACTTGGCGGGTGTCCTGCTGAGGACCCATGGGAGTGCAGTGCAGTGGTGCCGTTTGGCCTGATGGTGGTGCTATAACGAGGAACTTTACACAGATACTCGAGAACCGCTCAGCCAATCGATTTCACACATGGTGAGTGTATTCACGCACAGATTATGACACAATGAGCCATCTAAAAGCCCTGGTCGATATTGCGTTCTCTAGCTAGCAGACTAAGTTCTGAACATGTGGGCCGTTGCATGCTAAGAGGTTTTAATAACCTGTATTGGTCAAAATACTATAGGCTACCATATCTAATACCAGAGACCTTATACTCTATGTAGAACTAAGGATGCACCAATGCTTTCATATTGGTGGATCCTTACTTGTAGTATAAGATATTGGTGCATCCTTAGTTGTAGTAAAAGGAAGTGATAAGTAGGCGTGTTTGAAACAGACACCTGTCAAACTAATTATGACAGAGAGGGTCTGGTGTCCAATAGCCTATTTAATGAACCTAGATGACTAATGAATCTTAGATAAGGATATAGATCCACACTTTCCCAGAAGGGAATTCTACATTTCCTATAGTGCAGTGCCCGTTAAAATTAAAATAAAAAAAAAATGCAGAACTGGCTGAGTGCTTGGTACCTGGAAGTGCTACTCGCAGTGTTGCGTTCAGAACGTACCCCCTCAGAAGCCTGAAACACACCGTTTCTTGTTAAGCGTGCCACCATCCAGCCTAATGGCACCACATTCGACACTGCACTCCCTCGGGGTCATCGGCAATACAGGGATGGATTACCGCACGGGGGCCCCAGGGGCTCAGGGGGGCCCCTAAGCCAGAGACTGCGTGAAGTCGCTGTTAATAACTATTAAAATAATTCTTGCCATGAAGACGAAGGGCTTAATCATTTGTGTCAATAATAGACCCCCAAGAAGATGTGACAGGAAATAAGCCACTATGACACCTTAAACGTGGGTGTTTATCCCGTTGAGATACAGGCGAACCTCTGGAGTCTAAGCCCTTTGTTGGAGTCTGTGGATGACTGGGGGAGGGGATTATTGGGGGGAGGGGATTATTGGGGGAAGGGGCTCGAGGTCAACAGCAGCGGTAAAGCGAGAAAATCTGGGCACGAGTCGTCTCTGGGCCTTTCTCCCATCCCCTGCTGCGATTCATACACTCCCTTTAGTAAAACCCTTTCATTATGTAACTCTTTAATTATTTTTTTGGATTATGTTTTTGGTAGATTTTTATTGGTTTTATTGGACAAGTCCGGCAGAGAGGAAAGATGGGAGGAGATATGGGGGAAGACATGCGGCAAAGGTCGCCGGGTCCGGGAGTCGAACCCTGGTGCCCCATTATGTAACTCTTTTAACCCTTTCACTACCACACTACAGAAGGTTAACCTTTCACTACCACACTACAGAAGGTTAACCGTCTGTAGTGTGGTAGTGAAAGGGTTAACCTTCTGTAGTGTGGTAGTGAAAGGTTAACCTTCTGTAGTGTGGTAGTGAAAGGTTAACCTTCTGTAGTGTGGTAGTGAAAGGGTTAACCGTATGTAGTGTGGTAGTGAAAGGTTAACCTTCTGTAGTGTGGTAGTGAAAGGGTTAACCGTATGTAGTGTGGTAGTGAAAGGGTTAACCGTCTGTAGTGTGGTAGTGAAAGGGTTAACCGTCTGTAGTGTGGTAGTGAAAAGGTTAACCGTCTGTAGTGTGGTAGTGAAAGGGTTAACCGTCTGTAGTGTGGTAGTGAAAGGGTTAACCGTCTGTAGTGTGGTTGTGAAAGGGTTAACCATTTTGCCGTGTGGCAGTGAAAGGGTTAACCGTCTGTAGTGTGGCTGTGAAAGGGTTAACCCTTTGGCCGTGTGGCAGTGAAAAGGGTTAACCTTCTGTATTGTCGCAGTGAAAGGGTTAACCCGTTGGCCGTGTGGCAGTGAAAGGGGTGACTCTGGACCCCTGAGGGCCCTCTCCCAGACCTGGGGCCCTGGGGTAGTGAGCTCCACCTCTCCACACACGTCCACAGCCCTGGTCAACGGTAGGCGCCACATCCAAGCGCCCTACAGGCCTACACTGGCAGGAAGCAGGGACCTTATAAGGGATCATCAAGTGCCCTACAGGCCTACACTGGCAGGAAGCAGGGACCTTATAAGGGATCATCAAGTGCCCTACAGGCCTACACTGGCAGGAAGCAGGGACCTTATAAGGGATC
>NC_140165.1:121126532-121131532 GCF_963971535.1 Notolepis coatsorum
GTTGTTCTACACAGATCTAGGCTACAGGGCCACTGCTGTACCCAGGTCTCTCCATGTTGTTCTACAGAGATCTAGGCTACAGGGCCACTGCTGTACCCAGGTCTCTCCATGTTGTTCTACAGAGATCTAGGCTACAGGGCCACTGCTGTACCCAGGTCTCTCCATGTTGTTCTACAGAGATCTAGGCTACAGGGCCACTGCTGTACCCAGGTCTCTCCATGTTGTTCTACAGAGATCTAGGCTACAGGGCCACTGCTGTACCCAGGTCTCTCCATGTTGTTCTACAGAGATCTAGGCTGCAGGGCCACTGCTGTACCCAGGTCTCTCCATGTTGTTCTACACAGACCAAGGTACCCATGTACATGTCAAAATACTTCCCAAAGGTCAGTGAATACCACGATCACAACACCAGAGGGAGCTCCACAAATCATGTTAAACCCAGATTCGGCTCAAATAAGGGACTAAACACGTTTCGCAATTATGCCACATCAATGTGGAACGCCCTACCCAAAGCTGTAAAGGAATGTGGATCACTACCCACTTTCAAAACCTCTCTCAAGGGACACCTACGAGAGACTGCAATTCAACACTGGCCCCTGTAAATATCCTAACCCAACCCCCTCCAATGTACAGTCATTTACCTAGTATGGTTTTGTCAATAGTTCAATGTACAATTGTGTTTGTTTGTACAGTGTCTCCTCCCCCCCCCCCCTCAATGTACAGTGTTACTTGTTTATACAGTGTGCCCCCCGCCCCCCCCCCCCCCCCCCCCAACCACCTCCAATGTAAATTACCCAGTATGGTTGTCAATATCCCAATGTACCCAACCCCCCCCACCCAACCTCCTCCAATGTACAGTTTCTACGTCAAATGTATATACTCCCTTTTCTTGACTCCTTCTGTATCACAAACAGTACTGTATTTGCAAATCTGGTATGTCATAAATGTATAGATGTAGCAGTACTGACTATCTGTATGTCATGTATGTCATATATGTCTATATGAATTGAAAATGGGGGACCCTGATGGAAACAAGACAAACGTCTTTCTCAGGTCTGCATCCCCTTAACAATTGTATGTATTGAGCCGTACTGTATTGTACCCATTCTGCAATCTGTTAAATAAAGTTTTCATTCATTCATTCATTCATTCATCTAGGCTACAGGGCCACTGCTGTACCCAGGTCTCTCCATGTTGTTCTACAGAGATCTAGGCTACAGGGCCACTGCTGTACCTGGGTCTCTCCATGTTGTTCTACAGAGATCTAGGCTACAGGGCCACTGCTGTACCTGGGTCTCTCCATGTTGTTCTACAGAGATCTAGGCTACAGGGCCACTGCTGTACCTGGGTCTCTCCATGTTGTTCTACAGAGATCTAGGCTACAGGGCCACTGCTGTACCCAGGTCTCTCCATGTTGTTCTACAGAGATCTAGACTACAGGGCCACTGCTGTACCCAGGTCTCTCTATGTTGTTCTACAGAGATCTAGGCTACAGGGCCACTGCTGTACCCAGGTCTCTCCATGTTGTTCTACAGAGATCTAGGCTACAGGGCCACTGCTGTACCCAGGTCTCTCCATGTTGTTCTACAGAGATCTAGGCTACAGGGCCACTGCTGTACCCAGGTCTCTCCATGTTGTTCTACAGAGATCTAGGCTACAGGGCCACTGCTGTACCCAGGTCTCTCCATGTTGTTCTACAGAGATCTAGGCTACAGGGCCACTGCTGTACCCAGGTCTCTCCATGTTGTTCTACACAGATCTAGACTACAGGGCCACTGCTGTACCCAGGTCTCTCCATGTTGTTCTACACAGATCTAGACTACAGGGCCACTGCTGTACCCAGGTATCTCCATGTTGTTCTACAGAGATCTAGGCTACAGGGCCACTGCTGTACCCAGGTCTCTCCATGTTGTTCTACAGAGATCTAGGCTACAGGGCCACTGCTGTACCTGGGTCTCTCCATGTTGTTCTACAGAGATCTAGACTACAGGGCCACTGCTGTACCTGGGTCTCTCCATGTTGTTCTACAGAGATCTAGGCTACAGGGCCACTGCTGTACCCAGGTCTCTCCATGTTGTTCTACACAGATCTAGGCTACAGGGCCACTGCTGTACCCAGGTCTCTCCATGTTGTTCTACAGAGATCTAGGCTACAGGGCCACTGCTGTACCCAGGTCTCTCCATGTTGTTCTACACAGATCTAGGCTACAGGGCCACTGCTGTACCCAGGTCTCTCCATGTTGTTCTACAGAGATCTAGGCTACAGGGCCACTGCTGTACCCAGGTCTCTCCATGTTGTTCTACAGAGATCTAGGCTACAGGGCCACTGCTGTACCTAGGTCTCTCCATGTTGCAACCATAGGCGCCTGGCCATAAGAGCACTGGGAGCAGCTGCTCTCCCACTATTGAACTTGGGGGAGCAAGGGTATGATCTTGCTCCACCACTTTTTGATCATATGAAAAATATGATATACCCCCCCCCCCCCCCCCCCAATATATAAATCTAACCATAACTACGTAATTTCAATCAAATTAATAATACGCAATGACACTTAATAACAAGTTTTTAAGTTTCCAAAGATTGCGAACCCCCCCCCCTGCCCCATTATGGTTTGATCCAGTGCCTCCCATCTCCAGCGCATAGACCTTGGCGCACAGCGCTGCAGTCTGGCTGCAGGTAGGCTGAGTGTAACATCAAAGCCCACAGAGTGTGTCATAATATTGGTGGCAGGCAGGCAGGCTTTTCCAGTAAGTTGTTCAAATAAAAGGATTATGTTAGACATAAGTTACTATTGAGTGGTAGTAGAACTTCTACGGTTCTACCACGCAATACAATAAAAGTGTTTCACGGTCCCGAATTGCGATCTGGTCATACGGTTTCCTCGAATAAATAATAATAACGTTTCCCTCTGGTTGGCGTTAGCTTTAGTGCTAGCCGCTAGCTAACGTTATCTAGATATGTGGTGTGAGCTGGATGACGTTGACTTCATTTGCAAACGTTAACGCTATCTATATGGCAGACGAGCAGGGCCGTATTAACGACGGCCGCGGCCCGTGGGCCTATAGTGACGAGGGGCCTCCATTTTTTCCTTTTTTTTCCCTTTTTTTTTTCTTTCTTTTTTTTTCCTTTTTTTTTTTTGAGATCGATGTCATGATTGTGCACTGCAGACTCAGGGAGGAGGCAGAGAAGGAGAGAAAGAGACACAAGATTTCCAGGTAATGGAAATATATCTTTTTTCTCTTTCTTATTAAAAACTTGGCCTATTTGAAAGGAGATTGATTTAATAAAAATGAATGAGCGAAAAATCAATATACAGTGTATATACAGTATATATATATATTAATATATTATTATTATAGTAATTGGCTATCATACTGCAATATAAACTGAGTTTTATAGTGAAAAGAGCAGCTTTATTGGTCAAGATTGAAGGCTCTATATTGCAGGAAATTGCACGTACAGGTTCATTCAATTTAAAAAAAAATCTGCCATGGAGGGGGTCGTGCCGGACCCCCTCCAAACCACGCCTTGCCTGTCAAAAAAATTTAAAATAAAATTATAAAAAATTCTAAAATAAAATCGCACCCCCACTTTCAACTATAACTAGGCGGCCATGGTTGCAACGTGTCATTTTGTCAGTACATTTGATTTGAAATCTTTATTTCGAACATGTAAACAATACAAACAATATAAAACAAAAACAAATCATTGATCTCTAGCAATGAAATGGATTTTTTTTTAACTATAAAAGAGAACATAACTCAATGTTTGAAAAGGAGTAGGAAGAAGTATACACTTATTTAATCCTACGCCTTTTCCACTACTCAAAATGAATGTACTCATTTAAAACCTTACAAAACAAATATATATACAAAACATAAAAAATATGTATATGTAAAACATGAAAGAAATCTACTATAAATGTAAACACCTGTGAATGTCAAATCCCGTCCTCTTCCCTGTACCTCGTGAAAATGATTTCTTTATAACTCAGTTTGAATTGTCTCATGTTTGGACATTGCTTTAGCAAACATAAGAAGTATACACTTATTTCTGTTTAACATAACATTAAACATACAACTCACTGCAGCAC
This sequence comes from Notolepis coatsorum, assembly GCF_963971535.1. Taxonomy (NCBI): domain Eukaryota; kingdom Metazoa; phylum Chordata; class Actinopteri; order Aulopiformes; family Paralepididae; genus Notolepis; species Notolepis coatsorum. The sequence goes on from NC_140165.1 coordinate 121,130,626, forward strand.
CCACTTTAACCACTTTAGTACACCTAAGCACACTTTATATTTATCGGTAAAGAATTTGCACTACAACCCATACCTCATTACACCTTACTGTAAATTATATTGTACCTAAATTGTACCTCATCCCACTTCTGCTTTGCACTGTATAGTATATTGTATGGTAACTCAGTTACTTATACTCTACATAGAGCATTGTATATATGTATATACTGAACATTTTTTTCTACGTACTTGACTTCTATTTTATACTTGCTATACTTATTTTATTATCTATTTTTGTCTAGCACAGTCTCTGGAGCGAAACAGAAAGAAGCATTTTGTATAAAAGTATTCTGTACTTCTGTATGACAACTAATAAAGAAACTTGAACACCACATTCAGACTGTTCTACAGTGTCACTCCGCATATGGCAATGCAGTGTCTGTAGGAAAGCCTGCTAATAAGACTACTTTGTTCTGTAATAGCCCTTCATATGTTGTTGTTGACAGGAAAGGGTAATTGATTCATGCCTGTGTAATCGTTCAGTGTGATGTGCCCCGATCAAGTGTTGCACTCTAGTCTTCTGATAACGTTACTGACCATTAAGAGTTCTCTCCCTTTAAGTGAGCAAGCCGGTCTCCGTGTTACTGCCTGACGACTACTTCGTTCTGTACCTGCCCTTTAAGAGTCCCTCCCCTTTAACGTGCACGAGCTATCCTCTGTGTTGCTGCCTGATGGTCGGCTGCTGTAGCAGTAATGTCCGTCCCTTTGGGATAACGTGTGCGTCAATGAACGTGAGTACATTACCTGTGCTTAGTTCTGCCTAATCCATTCATTCAGCTTACTCTACCTTTATAGTGTGTCTCCGCTGTTCTATTCCTGTCGACGTCATTCCCTCTGTTATTGAAACACCGCGCCGTTAGCTTAGCTA
>NC_140165.1:121136532-121274032 GCF_963971535.1 Notolepis coatsorum
AAAACAGTGTTGTTGACATGTTGGCTCGGGCTGCCTGCACCCAGACGGCGCGACCAGCCTGTTGTACAGGGAAGGAGGATCTGCAGCGAACACTTCATTGCCTCGGATTATGTTGTTGGGGTGGGATGTTTGTCCAGAAGACCACTAATCAGCTGAAGCCGGACGCGGTTCCCTCGGTCTTCGACAGACAGACCGGCGTTAGCTCTCGGGGCCCGGCGTTAGCTCTCGCTAGCTAGCGTTAGCAACCGGAGCGTCGCGGAGCATTCAGCCTGCTGGCTACACAGCTTGTTGAAGTGGGTCTAGGTAGCCAGCAGGCTGAATGCTCCGCGACGCTCCGGTTGCTAACGCTAGCTAGCGAGAGCTAACGCCTGGCCCCGGCTGGTGCCAACTAGCTCCCGAGAGCTAACGCCGGTCTGTCTGTCGAAGACCGAGGGAACCGCGTCCGGCTTCAGCTGATTAGTGGTCTTCTGGACAAACATCCCACCCCAACAACATAATCCGAGGCAATGAAGTGTTCGCTGCAGATCCTCCTTCCCTGTACAACAGGCTGGTCGCGCCGTCTGGGTGCAGGCAGCCCGAGCCAACATGTCAACAACACTGTTTTTTTCACTGGTAGTTTGTGGAAATTAACCAACTTTCCTCTCTCTCACATGGTAAAATTAGTTTGAACAGCCAGGAGCAATACAAACAGAACCACCGCGGTCCCGTTGTTTTGTAGGCAACATTTTATTTGCTGACCGACCCATTCAATATAGGCAGCTAACCAGAGTGTATACACCCAAGCCACGGTATGACGTCAGCCATGACGTCAGCAACAAAATGGCGGCGCCCATGTTGAAAACAGGGATATTATATTATATTTTTCAGACAAATAAGATAGATTTCACATTTGATTATAGAACCCTGTCTTACACAAGGTACACAACAAACAAACTAGGATCACATTGCTCACTGCTTCATCTCCACTTTAACCTTAATACAATATATAGATCGAATTAAAGCCCTATTTATTGCCTGTCGACAGCCGTTTCAGGCGACAAAATCCATTCAGCGGTTCTCGAGTTACATGCCGATATGCGCCAAAGTTAGGGATGGGTATCGTTAGGATTTTATCGATACTGCTTAACACATTGGTTGCCAGCCGGATATGGCGATTTATCGCTTCGATGCCACCACGTTAATGAATGGGAGGACGAGCACATTTGCGAACGCATAAACTATATCTTAAATTATGTGTCTAATACACCCGTCGCTTATCAATGACTTGCTTTCAGTGAACATGTACGAAACAGATTGTTTTTTCATCAGTACATTTCCATTTTATACCATTTTGAATACGAGTATAGTTTCGGAGAGTTCTAGAAATTCCGCGAAAATAGCCATTTACTGGAATACACAAAACACGTTGTCATTTTCCGGCTGATTTATGAATAGTTTTCAAATAAACGCTAGATTATCGAGGGTATTTGTGTTCTTATGCACGATACAAAAGCGGGCTGAAAATCATTTATTCGTGCCACGCTTAGCGCCTAGGGTTGTCACGATACCAACATTTTAGTTTCGATACTATACCAATATTAATTCCGATACTTTTCGATACTTTCGATACTTTTCCTCAAAATCAGGGAAACACTCTCAGATGTCATTATTGTTCTTTATTTTAAAACACAACAATGAACAATGACAGGAATAAATAAATTAAATTAAAAGCAATGGCATTCAAAATGCTGGAGAACTTTTTTTGCACTCAAAACAGTTGCTGTACAAGGTTTCTGAACCCAGCTTTCTCAACTGTATATATATTGGAACTTGGTCCATACAGATGAACTCTGCGACTGCCCTGTTGATCCTTTTATCATCTTTGGACTCATTTGTGTACTGCTGTACTGTAATATGCTGCTAAAAATAAGCTGGGAGGTTAGGTTGCTTCTGAGAGGGGGAGTCACTCTGTGAGCCAAATGCAGCAGACTTCTGTAGTTAAAAAAAATTCAAGGGGTAGAAAAAGTATGGTTGTATTATTATTAGAGCTGGGCCGTTAACGGCGTTAATGTGCTGCGTTAACGCTATACTAGTATCGCGCGATACTATAATTAACGCATTAATCTAAAAAAATAAAAAAAACTTTTTTTTTTTTTTTACATTTTTTTTTTTTTACCTTTATTTACCCAGGGTAGGTTCTCTGAGCACAGATGCTCTTTTTCAGGAACGCCCTGCTTCACATTCACACAGTTCCATTCACACCTGGGAGCTGCCCAGTACAACCACAGTTGACACCATTGACCACTGAGCAACTCCACTGGAGCAGTTGATTCAAGCCATGTCACATAGTTCAAGTTTGAAATTATTCTTTCTGTTTTGCTTCTGAGAGTGCTAGATACTGTACTGTACTGGTAATATTATTTATTTGTATTAACTTCTGAATAAAACAATTTATTAAACACAAGTACATCTTATTGAACATTATTTTGATATTTCATTACCAATTATCATAGCAAAACAGCTTTTTCAAACAGTCTGTAATGCATTTTGGAAACGGGAGATGGGCTCATGGTGTAATGGGCCACCTGGCCTGAGAAACATAAGGAGGAAAGAAAAAGTAAGGACTTACTTCTGGTCATTATTTGGGTAGAACACACATATTTTGAATGCCTTCGGCAGTTTTTTTTTTCTTTTTTTTGAGCCATTTTAATCTAGATTAATCTAGATTAAATCCAGGATTGCAGATAGATTAATCTAGATTAAAAAAAATAATCTATGCCCACCTCTAATTATTATACATTTGTCATAGCAGAGGGCCTAATTAGTTTGAGATACCATAAGTTACCTAGAAAACATTTTTATGAGTGAGACTGATTATAGCCTATCATAATCTAGAACTAGGTTATGTCATATTGTAGGCTGTTTAACAAAAATAAAATAGATTTCCGTTGTCTTTATACAGTATGTATGAACCATTAATGGGCAATTGTCAAATGTCTCTGTATAAATCACGTTTGTGACTAAGCCATAGAGATGCTGTGTTTACTAGCTTTCAGCACGGCAGTTTAGGCTATGTATAGCTTATTATTAGGCTTTTCAATTTATTTTCTATTCTTGCAAATAGCATTGTGGACATTTTCTAATGCTCGTATAAGGAACTGTAGTCACGAGAGCCAGCATAGCTCGTCCAACGAATGTTGGCATCAATGACATGACTACAGTACTGATAGGAGCTACTGTAGCACGTAACGTTAGTTATCACAACCATCGACAATCGCAGTGAGGATTTTTATTGATTAACGTTAGCTAGCTTTAACTAGAATTATAGTTCGCTAGCTATATAAGGTAACGTTAGCCGAGTTTATTCTATGCAAAATGTGCTAGCTAGCTAACGTTAATCAATAAAGATCCTCACTGCGATTGCCGATGGTTATGATAACTAACTAATCGCAGTGAGGATCTTTATTGATTAACGTTAGCTAGCTAGCACTTTTTGCATAGAATAAACTCGGCTAACGTTAGCTTATATAGCTAGCGAACTATAATTCTATTAATCAATAAAGATCATCACTGCGATTGCCGATGGTTGTGATAACTAATGTTACGTGCTACAGTAGCTCCTATCAGTACTGTAGTCATGTCATTGATGCCAACATTCGTTGGACGAGCTATGCTGGCTCTCGTATCAACTAGAGTTTGTTGTTCTTCATTCCAGAAGGTTGCTTCCGGTAAACTAGTGCAACGTCACCACTGACAGCAGCGCTGTGCTCCAATAGGAAGGCATTCGCATGCATAAATGAATTTATTTTATTTTTATTTTTTTAAGTACAGTTTTTTCCCAAACGCAGTATAGTATAATTTCGAACACTCTAGTACCGCGGTACTATACTAATACCGGTATACCGTGCAACCCTACGCCACACACACACACACTCACACACACACACGTTGTGAAATCTGTGAAAAACAACTCTGATTAACCCAAAACTGGTCAAATAGATTCCTTACCTCAGATCAGATGTTCTGCAAAAAGATGAATCCAATTCCAAATATTGATCGCGTTTATTGATCCAACGTTATAGTCTGAAACGCATGACCCAAGCTGCTTCCAGCCTCGCCAGTCTATCTGGTAACATGACACTGCTTTCCAGAGGTGGGGAAACCCTGGGGCGGAGTTTTTTTCTGATGCATTTTCCCATCGACTCCAATCCAATGATGTGCATTACCATCCGGGAGATGATAGGGGGCGGTATTTGCCCTTTTCGAGCTCAGAGCCATTCCCAATGATAATGTCAGGCTGGATGGATGAAAAATGTATGGATATCGCTAATAAAAGAAATAACGATTAAATAACGAGAAATCTTGTTATTGGCAACCAACGCATGGCGGCCAACAACGAGATATCAATGTGTTAACGGTTTGGTACTTTATCGATACTATTTTTTTGATTTTTTTTTGTTTCAGATTTTTTCTCTGATTTTCTCCCCGTCCCAATTAGTCGTTGTGCCAATTCCCCCCCCTCCCCTACCTGGCGCTGTATGCATGTTCTCCTACGAGTCGGTACAAGGGCGTCCCGAGTCGATTGCACGCTTCCCCCGAGACGTGCGCCGACAGCCAGTGACGTCTTTTCACTTGGCAGCGAGGGCTCTCATTGATGAAGTGTAACGCGTGGGAGGGCACGCTATCTCCACCAAGTCCTGCCCCGCTTAGCAAGCGCCGAGACCTGACCTGTAGGCGTCGCTGTCCACAACGCCAGATTCCCACCCGCCAGCTTTCCCACCCTCTAATACTGCCAATTGTATTAGTATGAACGGCCAGCCAAGCTGGTGACAACGCCGGGAGCTGGATTCGAACACGCGAATCCAGCATCTCCGGCGTTGGTCACGAACGCAATCTCCGCTACGCCACCTGACCGCCCCTTTATCGATACTCTTATCGGTTCTTTTAGATTATTATTATTTAAAAAAGAAATGTATACATTTATTATTTGAACGGCTATATCTGTACTTGATGTTTGTTTGTTGTGTTGCATATTTGAAATAAACTTCAATCAAATCAAATCAAACCCCCCCTCTTAAAAACAAAAACCTGTTTAACCTATCCATCTATAAAACATCATGCTAAAACTATGAAACAAATGTCCTACTCCCCTAAAGAAAGAAATACATAGCAAACATGACTCAGTTATGCAATAGTGCTGCTGTTTTTTATTTTGTTAAAATCTTTTAGTTAATAAGACTAAAAGACTACAATATGACTACAACGATTTCAGGGAGGGTCCTGTCCTCGCATTTCCAGTTTAGCAACACAGAAAGCAAAGGCGTCGGATACCTAACTTAACGTTACATTTTCAACAACAGATTGCTGCTAATTAAACACTTCATGGAAACGGAGTAACGTTAACATTATGTCCAGTTCATAGGTGTAGTGCAGTATGAACTCGACATAACATTAACGTTACTCCGTTTCCATGAAGTGTTTAATTAAGTCCATGGAGTTTCCAGTGTTGCTGCCACCGTTCCGATGCGTCGCAGATGGATGGTACACTGTTAGCTCCGTAGCTTATCCGCTCCTAGACTACCGATAGCTGATAACGTCGGAGCTTATCAATACTCTGTTTTTTTCTAATTTTAGTACTGGTTCCCGTTTAGAACCGGGTTTCGGGGGGCATCCCTAGCCAAAGTATATGGCAGACTTTTTATTTCTTCAAATACCACTCCTGACTCTCGAGCCTCTACAGTACCTCCGTCAATCATTTGGCAATCTCGAAGATTATTGGACGGGGTTGTAACCAATGAGTAGTGCTTGCCAATGGTACCCCAGGTGGGAATCGGGGATCCAGGTGAAAAGTCACAAGAAAAAACAGGAAGAGAATTCTCCGTCGAATGCATTGAAGTCTATGAGAAAATAGTTTTCTGAGCTCTCTCACTTTTTACCAAAACCGCTTCTAATCATCCGTTAATAAAAATGTCAATCAATCACCGCGCAGGTGATCAGACCACCACCTACTAAGCGCTACTCTCAAGTTGAAACTGAAGAAACACTGGATGGAAACAACATCAAAGAAACAGATATTCAACATCCACCTCTTAAAAGACACACAGATAAGAGAAGTGTTCACACTGAAGCTGAAGAATAGATATCAAGCCTTGCAAGATCTAAGCAGTGACAAAGGAGACCAGCAAGACCAATGGGAAAGGATAAGGGAAACTCTCGCAACAACATGTAAGGAAGTGATTGGAATAAAGAAGAGACACCATAAAGAGTGGATATCAGCCGAAACACTACGCAACATAGAAGAAAGGAGACAGAAAAAGGCAGAAGTTAACAACAGCAGAACAAGGGCAACCAAGGCAAAAGCCCAAAGAGAGTACACTCAGGCAAACAGAAAGGTCAAAAGAAATGCCAAGAAGGACAAGCGAAACTACATCGACAACCTGGCTAAAGAAGTAGAAGAAAAGCAGCAAAAGGAAACATGAAGGAACTGTATGACACCACCAAGAAACTGTCCGGAAAGTTCAGCAGACCAGAACGACCAATCAAAGACAAGGAAAGAAAGACCATCACAAGACTGGACCAACAGCAAGAGGGATGGGGAGAGTACTTTGAAGAACTCCTGAATAGACCGACACCACCTAACCCCCCGGACATTCAACCTGCGGAGACTGACATAGTCATCAACTGTGGAAAGCCCAGCAAGCAGGAAATCCAACAGGCCATTGCACAACTAAAGAATAGTAAGGCAGCAGGACCAGACAACATCCCTGCGGAGGCACTGAAGGCAGACATAGACACCTCGGTAGAGATGCTACACCCTCTGTTTGAGAAGATCTGGGAGAAAGAGGAAGGGCCAACAGACTGGAAAGAAGGCTACTTGGTCAAAATACCTAAGAAAGGAGACCTCAGCCAATGCCACAACTACAGAGGAATCATGCTTTTATCAGTGCCAGGAAAAATCTTCAACAGAATCCTCCTCGAACGAATAAAGAAAGCGGTGGATCTGCAGCTAAGAGACCAGCATGCAGACTTCCGGCCCAATAGATCATGTGTGGACCAGATTGCAACCCTCTGAATCATAGTCGAGCAATCATTGGAATGGAACTTCATAGACTATGAGAAGGCATTTGACAGCCTCCACAGAAACACCCTCTGGAAACTGCTTCGACACTACGGCGTACCAGAAAAGCTTGTCAACATCATGAGGAATTCCTATGAAGGAATGACCTGCAGTCATACACAGCGGGCAGCTCACACGAAGCTTCCAAGTGAAGACCGGAGTAAGGCAAGGCGGTATACTGTCCCCTTTCCTCTTCCTCCTGGCCCTTTGTTCCATCGCTTTGGTCTCCTGAGGCTTGCTGAGTTTAACATGCACCAAAACGCATCAATTATGTACCAAGTTGTCAACAACATGAATCACAGACTGTCTGAGCTTGTCCCAGTCTGCCGTCCACTGCACATCCACAACACAAGAAATAGGCATCTTATATTTGGCAAGAGGAGAAAACTCAAATGTGCCTAAGCATAGCATGCAGGGGCCCACAGATCTGGAACGAGCTCGACGAGAGTCTGAAACTGTCTAAATTCTTCAAAACATTCAAGAAAATCACTGAAAGAGGAACTGCTTATATCATATCTCTAAATAGAATCATAACTTAGGTATATAAATTGTCTGTATATATGTATCTATGTTGTATGTCAGTTAGTAGGTAGGTGTGTAAGCCTACCCACGTTGTATGTTTTGTTTTTAGTTTTTAGTTTTTGTTGTTTATATTTTGTCTATATTTGTGATCAGGCTCCCTCCAAAAGCTTTAAATAGCTTCTTGGGAGACCTGGCACATGCACACAATAGCGTTGTTGTTGTTGTTGTTGTTGTTGTTGTTGTTGTTGTTGTTGTTGTTGTTGTTGTTGTTTCACATGAAGATATGTACATGTAATATATGGTGTGTGTGTGTGAATAAATTCATTCGACTGGATATTGAAGACCACAACAGCACAGAGGAGAAACGGGATCCAGTGGACACTCACAACACAACTGGACGACCTAGACTTCGCAGACGACCTTGCCCTACTATCCCACAGTCGACAACAGATGCAGGAGAAGACTAACCTACTGGCAGACACCTCAACACAACTAGGCCTCAACATCCACCAAGCAAAGACCAAAATACTCAAGATCAACACAAACAACAAAGACCCAGTAAACCTGGAGGGAACAGCACTTGAGGAAGTAGAATCCTTCACCTACCTAGGTAGCATCATAGATAAGAAGGGTGGCACGGAGGCAGATGTCAGAGCAGGAATCAGCAAGGCAAGGGCCTCATACATCCAACTAAAGAACATCTGGAGCTCCAAGGTAATAAGTCAGCAGACAAAGATCAGACTCTTCAAATCCAACATCAAGCCAGTACTCCTATACGGATCAGAGACGTGGAGGACAACCAAGACCACAATGACTAGAGTGCAGTCATTCATCAACAGATGCCTGAGGCGGATCCTGAACATCCACTGGCCAGATACCATCAGTAACAATGATCTCTGACAGAGAACGGGCGAACAACCAGTGGAAGAACAAATCAAGAGAAGAAAGTGGGGATGGATGGGCCACACACTACGCAAACCAAACACCAGCACCACCAGACAGGCCCTTAGATGGAACCCCCAAAGGAAACGGAAGAGAGGCCGGCCCAAGAACACCTGGCGCAGGGACTTGGAGACAGACATCACACAGAGCGGACTGACATGGAAACAGCTGGAACAGATGGAAAGTATGTTTTGTCCAACGACATCAAAGTAATGTCTGATACTGTACTGAAAGTGGTATCGATGTGTCCGCACTACGAACACTTTGTGTAGATGTTTAGATATCAGCAGTGAGAAAGTGGTATCGGTGCGTCCCCACTACAAACACTTTGTGTAGATGTTTAGATATCAGCAGTGAGAAAGTGGTATCGGTGCGTCCCCACTACGAACACTAAAATAGAAAGTATTGCATTGTATCTTAGTACCTTTATCATGTATATTTTATTTTATTATCTATTCTATTTTATTCTATTATTATTTGTATTCTTTTGCACAATCAAGGCGAACATGGCCACCTTCATTTCACTACGTGTCTCGTGTATGTATGTGTCAAATAAATCTCTTGGATCTTGAAGGGCCCCGGGCCTGATGGTATTTATCCACAAACCCTAAAGGTCTGTGCTGACCAGTTGTGCCATGTTTTTCATTCTCTTTTCTCTCCATCTCTGTCTTCACCTGCTTTTCCTCCAATGTGGTTAACATCATGTCTCGTCCCTATTCCTAAAAAGAACAATGTGCATAAGAGCCTCACTAACCTGAGACCTATTGCTCGGACATGCCACATCATGAAGTGTTTTGAAAGGGTTGTGCTGGGCCACCTCAGGGAGCAGGTGGCACCTTATTTGGACCCCTCGCAATTTGCATACAGGAAGAGTGTAGGAGTCGACGATGCACAGATTTGTATGTTGCATCGAATTTATAGCCACATTGAATCGTCTGCCAGCTCTGTTAGGGAAATGTTCTTTGATTTTTCTAGCGCCTTCAATACAATCCAGCCACATATCCTAGCAAACTAAATGATTCAGCTTAAACTGCATAACTCAACCAGCACCTGGTGCATGAAATATCTTGTTCCTCTGCCTCAGTTTGTTAGGCTGGATGACATAGTATCAGATGTCATCTGGACAAAAACTGGAGCCCCTCAGGGAACAGTTTTGGCTCCTTTTCTCTTTGTTCTTTATACTGCATACTGCAGACACAGCGAGGCCATGTGCCATATGCAGACATTCTCAGATGATACTGCTCTGATCGGTCGCATCAACAAAGGCGATGACCGGGCCTATAAAAAGGAGATTGACTCATTTGTCCACTGGTGTGATGCCAATTTTTTACAACTTAATGTCGAAAAGACCAAAGAGTTAGTCATCAACTTCAGTAGGAAGACGGTGAATGTCTCTCCTGTCATCATTAGGGGGCAGGAGGTGGAGATAGCCCAGTTCTATAGGTATCTTGGTGTCCACAAGGACAGCAAGCTGGACTGGAAGAAGAACACAGATTCTGTGTTCAAGAAAGCCCAGTCTCTGCTTTTTCATTTGAGGAAGCTTAGATCCTTTGACATCAGCAGGTCACTTCTTCATGTGTTCTACCAAGGTCTCCTTGCTAGTGTCCTGTTTTATGCTGTGCTCTGCTGGGGGGGGGGGGGGGGGGGGGGGGGGGGGGGGGGGGGCAGCATCACGGTCAGTGACACAAACCGTATAAATAAGATCATTAAAAAGGCTGGCTCAGTGATTGGCCTCCCTCCTGATTCCTTGGAGATCATTATTGCCAAGCGAACTAGGACAAAAATTGAACGCTATTCTATCTTTTGAAGGCTACAATATATTTGATGCTTTGCGAAGCTCATCTTAGTGATCTTAGGTTTTTGATGCCTCGATGCTCTACTGAGCCATTGAGAAGGTCCTTTGTTCCTGCTGCGGTTAAATTCTTTAACGAACACCGCTAGCTCTGTGTTGAGAGGCTCTCTTCTTTTTATTGTGTTATGTAACTTGTACTGTATGTAACTGTTACTTGTACTGTATGTTACTTGTACTGTATGTAATGTAACTTGTACTGTATGTTACTTGTACTGTATGTAACTTGTACTGTATGTAATGTTACTTGTACTGTATGTAACTTGTACTGTATGTTACTTGTACTGTATGTTACTTGTACTGTATGTAATGTAACTTGTACTGTATGTTACTTGTACTGTATGTAATGTTACTTGTACTGTATGTAACTTGTACTGTATGTAACTTGTACTGTATGTAATCTAACTTGTACTGTATGTTACTTGTACTGTATGTAACTTGTACTGTATGTAATGTAACTTGTACTGTATGTTACTTGTACTGTATGTAACTTGTACTGTATGTTACTTGTACTGTATGTAACTTGTACTGTATGTAACTTGTACTGTATGTACTTGTACTGTATGTAACTTGTACTGTATGTAACTGTACTGTATGTAACTTGTACTGTATGTAATGTAACTTGTAATGTATGTAACTTGTACTGTATGTTACTTGTACTGTATGTTACTTGTACTGTATGTAACTTGTACTGTATGTAACTTGTACTGTATGTAATGTAACTTGTAATGTATGTAACTTGTACTGTATGTAACTTGTACTGTATGTAACTTGTACTGTATGTTACTTGTACTGTATGTAACTTGTACTGTATGTGTTGAGAGGCTCTCTTCTCCTCTTCGTTTTACCGTGTTATGTAACTTGTATTGTATGTTATTGTTTCTTGTTTGTGTATTTGTATTCACTCTGGTGGCAAACCATGTTTCCCCTCTGGGATTAAGAATAAAAACCATACCAACCATACCAACACTTTGTTTAGATATTAAGGTATCAGCGGTGAGAAGGTGGTATCGGTGCGTCCCGACTCCCCACTAAGAACCCGTCAACATGTTTTTCATGTCAACATGTTTTATAATCTATGATGAAAGCAAAAGCTGGACCGAATCCTGCGCTTCACATCCAGTTAAATCTTTTGACCCCTTCCGTCTCTCCTCAAGAAGATCTGACACGAGCCTGAAGATGGCATGAGGATGCCCCATGACGAGGTCCATAAATCTATTAGGGCAGTCTGTCCTGCTCCACAGAGGCCGTGGTTGCCTAATGCTCGACGGGGGGAAAAATGAATTCATTTGAAGCTGGGGGGGGGGGCGGCAGTGGCTCGGGCGGTAGAGCGGTCGTCTGGTAATCCGGAGGTTCCCGGTTCGATTCCCCCTCCTCCCGGGGGAGCGTGTCGAAGTGTCCTTGAGCAAGACACTTAACCCCTAATTGCTCCTGATGAGCAGGTCGGCTCCTTGCATGGTTGCCTCCGCCGTCGGTGTGTGAACGTGTGAGTGAAGTGTGAGGAACAAATTGTAAAGCGCTTTGGATAAAAGAGCCATTTACCATTTTACCATTTACCCTTGCTAATCTAATCAAGACCCATTCCATCTAGCCATGGTCTTTTAAATAAAACAAACAATATGCTGCTCTGAATCACTGTCTCCGCCAATGTACTTTAAGTGAAATCCTACTGTACTGATCCACTGCAGATATAATATTGCAGAACAATTTCATTCAAAACAACGGGCAAACATTCTGCACACAGACCCCCCCCCGAGACCCTCAGTTCCTTGGCTTGTTAGGAAGTGAAAGATGGCCATGTGGGGAAATGGGACTAGAGCTGCTTCCCAAAGGCTCTCGACAGCCTCTTTATCATCCCAAAGCCCCAGAGACGCGCCGCTCACATTCAACAATAACCACCCCGAGCTCCAAACCCCATCCTTCTCCCTATACTGCTGCCCACAACGGCCTGGCCAATCAGATACCGAATAATCTCGTGGGGGGGGGGGGAGAAAAAAAGAGGAAAAAAGCCCCACGCCACCTCTGGCCCCTTCTTTATGGGTCTGTGCAGTGATACGGCCGCCTCAGCAGGGTGATTGGTTGTCATCCGATAGCTGTGCTCTCTCCGGGGAGCCGCCGGAGATATTTGAAGTGAACCCTAACACTGACCCCGGCCTCACCTCCCGCCATCTGGTTCTACTGGCCCGTCAGCTGCCACCGGGTCGGCAGGGAGGATGCCCAGAACCAACACCACTAGCCAGCAGCTAGAACGCCCGGTCAGGGAGAGCGCCAGGCTGGGGAGGAGGGAGGAGGGAGGAGGGGCTGATCTGATCGCTCCGTTCTGTCACAACGTTGTAGAAGTACGACGGGGGGGGGGGGGGGAAACGAAATAAACACAGTGTTTGCACCCAAAAGCCTAGTACATTCACACTTCATTTCGTGTATCGGAAAAAAAACGTCACAATCTCCAGGCACCCGGTGTGGGGAGACGCTCACCGCTGGTGTTGCCATGGTTCCCGAGAACAGGATGTTAAGACCGAGCAGATTTCCTAAGGTGTGGAAGGGATCATCAGACCTCCCATCATCATCATCATCGTGCCGGTCTGTTCCGTTCCCAGGGGCGGCTGACGGCGCTGTGCATCTGTTTCGAGTGTGTTAGGTTTGCGTTAGGGGTAATGAAGGACAGTAGGAAAGTGTGTGCGTGTAGTTTCTCTCCACAGGAGCCCAGGGAACCACAGGACGACGTCTGGAAGTGAGCTCAGCCCGCTCAGAATGTGGCTCCTACTGTTAAAAAGCACCACATGAAAGTGGCTCCTCGGGGCTTCCCGTGATGTTTCTTCCTCCGTGGGCGTTTTTCTAGCCGCGGCCCCCGTGTTATTAATCACGGGATAAAGAGTTGTCAGTGAGTGACGCACTGGCAAATATGCCCATTCAGCTACTGTGTGTGCATGTTGTGTTATCTGTAGACCTCGCAGTGAGCACGTGTGAAGGCAGTGGAGTCGGGCGTCACGGTGTGTTACGTCTCGGAGGGGACCACCCACATCTCGTCCGGCATAACGTCTGCGGAGAGCAAGGAGGCGATGTAGGTGGTGTGGGACTCCATTGACATGGCTGCTTCTATTCCCTGAAATGGCTTTTGTAGCCATGTACAAAAACAAACAATGACATATAACATACAGGAAATATATATATATATACATACATACAGGGCTTTTCCTAAACAATGGTATAACATTTAAATTAGAATTGCAGAAAGCCTGGGGCCCAGTATTGTCTAATAATACATGATTGCTTGTTCCACTGTGTGTGTGTTTTCGTGTTCAACATTAAATTGAATGTTGAAAGACTTTGTGACCCAATATAGCACAGCAGCGGGACACGTTAAGCGCATCATTAATGCGAACTGGCCCATTATTGATAGTGACCCCACTCTCAGACAAGTGTTCCCTCAACCTCCAGTTTTTTCTTTCAGACGTGCTCCAACATTAAGAGACAAATTAGTTCATAGCTAGTCTTGGCTTAGGAGACCTATTGGAACCTACAAATGTATGAATTGTCCACACTGTGTCAACGTCATACAAACCAAGACATTCACTGACTAAAGATTAATGACTTTATTAACTGTAATACCACTCATGTCATTTATCGCTTGTCATGTACTTGTCCTGGCATCTTCTATGTAGGTCGTACCAAGCGGCGTCTGCGGGATCGTTTAGCTGAACACAAATACGCCATCAGAACCAAAAATCATGTTTATCCCATAGCCAGAGATTTCACAGAAGTACACAACAATAACGACTCTATACTGAAAATTGTGGGCATTGAACATATCAAACCTCTTATTAGGGGCGGAGACCGCATCCGCAAACTCAATCAGAGGGAAACATTCTGGATTCATAGCCTTGACGCTCTTAATGCCCCTGGGCTAAATGAGGATATTGACTTCATGTGTTATCTTTGATTTCTATCTTATATGTTTATTGCCTTGTATTGTATGTATTCTTTGTACCTTACATAGGCTACATAGGCTATTATATTTTTCTGTATATTGCTTACTGATTATTTCTCTATGCTTATACTTATAGCCTGTTTGATATATATATATTTTTTATTTTTCTACACTGTCACTGATTGATGGCTCCGCCCTTGCGTGTGCCTTCCAATCATCACTCGGTTCAATCATTTGGTGTTTATTGCTTGATTGTTTCACCTGACACTCACCTGTGGGTATGTAAGGGGGTGATGTGTTTGTACATTTCACTCTAATCCTGATGAAGACCGCTATGGTCGAAACATGTTGATTAGATTTTAAATGACTTAGCCACCTTCAATAAAGGCCTTTTAACCATCTTCCCTCTGGATTTTACATCTTTTTGAGTGCCTGGATCGACTCTCAAATAACTTGTGTTATTTTATTGAAATGATGTTGATGAAGTTGCAGGATATATAGGTTTTCTTCCGCCAGAGGTTATTCTTCCGCCAGCAACGATATATATATATATATATATATATATATATATATATATATATATATATATATATATATATATATATATATATATATATATGTACCCTCTCTCCTCCTCCCACCCACCCGAAGGGATAAATCAAATAATATTTTATATGTGTCGTGTCACCGTGCCCAAGGTCAGACCAAGAAGATGGAAGCCACAGAACATGCACTGCAACAGTGACCTCTCCCCCTCTCACCCTGTCCACCAACCCCCGCCGGGAGAGCGTATGGCGCAGAGGCCCACGCCATCCCCCCCTATAGCCCCTCCCTGCTGAGCAGGCGTCCGCAACCAGTAGGGGGTGCTGTTGCAACGACCAGGACTCACCCCATCTGTGGTGCTGAGACCTCTACACTAAACCAGTAGGAGGTGCTGTTGCAACGACCAGGACTCACCCCCTCTGTGGTGCTGAGACCTCTACACTAAACCAGTAGGAGGTGCTGTTGCAACGACCAGGACTCACCCCCTCTGTGGTGCTGAGACCTCTACACTAAACCAGTAGGAGGTGCTGTTGCAACGACCAGGACTCACCCCCTCTGTGGTGCTGAGACCTCTACACTAAACCAGCCGGCCCGACACCAACACTTCAAACCACCTGGAGAAACACCATTTTCATTGGACAGAATCTTTAACCCTTTCACTATCACACTACCAAAAGGGTTAACCCTTTCACTGCGACTATACAGAGGGTTAACCTTTCACTACCTCTGCAGATGCAGGGTTCACACAAGGTCCTGGAAGTGCTTGATTTTTTTACCATAAAAAGTCAAGGCCTGGAATTCCTTGCAAACAGCCTGTTAAAGGGGAACTACGCCCAATTTCAGAATCCACACAGTACACGGTAATTCCTCCGGTGTAAGAGGGTACGCGGATATTAGTGTAAATCAGCAGCTCTCTTCCCAAATCCCCAAACTAGAGTGATAAAACATGTGATGTCATCAAGTATAAAGTCTGGGGGTGCTCCAGTAGCACACCATGTACCGCGCTGCGTCGCGGAATACCGTGCTGCGTCACGGACCTGGTTGACTCCGAGTTTGATTCCCGGACTCGCCGTCATTTGCCGAATGTCTTCCCCTGCTCTCTCTCCCGTTTCACCCTACATCTGTCGGTCATACTTGACCAGAAAAGCGATAAACGCTAAAAAAAACGAAATTTAAAAAAAAAACATATCTGGGTCCACAGAATCAGTCTCCCATTCATTCTCAATGGAGCGGCTGCAGACTGTATACTTGATGTTATCACGATGTAATTCTTACTTCTCTGGTTCCTGGCTTTGGGAGAGAGTCGTGTTCATATATATTATATATATAACATCAACAACAATCCCCTTTAACACGATAAAGTGCCAGCGACGAGATTTCTCGTTTTTAATCGTTATTTTTTTTTATTATCGATTTCCATTCATTTTTCATCAATCTAGCCTCACGTTACCAGTGGGGATCTGTCTGAGCTCGAACAGGTAAAATACCGCCCCCTATCGTCTCTCCAGATGGTACTGCACCCCATTTGGATTGCACTGAATGAAACGCACGGGGAAAAAATAGTCCGGAATCCACATTTTACTTGTCAGGCAAGTAACCGGAGACGATCCCAGTCATCGCCCACCATCAGAACAGCGTGCAATATGTCTTTCGACCACCCAGCGTTGGATCAATAAACGCAATCGATATTTGGAATGGCGATCAGGAATTGGAATAATCTTTTTGGAGAACATCTGATCTGAGGTAAGGAATCTATTTTACCAGTATTGGGATAATCAGAGCTGTTTTCACCTATATATCAACGTGTCCCATATGTGTGTGTGGGGCTGAGTGTGTTTAGCTGATCAGGAAATAAGATAATAGATTTTTCAGCCCGCTTCTATAGCGTGCATAAGTACACATATACTATTTGAAAACGATTCATAAATAGGCAGAAAAATTACAATGCGTTTTGTGTATTACAGTAAAGCGCGATTCCTGCAGAATCTTTTTTCTTCTTCTGAAAGTTTAAAAAAACTAGCGTCTTTTCAAAATGGTATAAAACGGAAATGAACCGATTAAAAAACAATCCGTTTCGACAATGTTGACTGCAAACAAGTCATTGAATGTCATTGGAATGTTATTTATGATTGTGTAATGAAGAAACTCTGATTGTATGATTCCATGTGGCAAATAAAAACTCTGAATCTGATAAGCGACGGTCGTATTAGACACATAATTTAAGATATAGTTTATGCGTTCACAAATGTGAGCGCTCTGTCATTGACTACAGCGCTGGCACTCAACGGGGTAGGACTGGCACGGCTGGCACGGAAAGTGTTAAGGTCTTCCCATGCCCTACAAAAGCTCAAAGATAACCTTCAAGAGATTCCAGCTATAACCTGGAAAGACAGTTCCTTGGCAACATAAGGAGGGATTTTCCTTGAGTTGCTTCCTCGCATAACTGTGTGTCTGTTGAACAATACATTTTGAGATGTCCCTTTAACCCTTTCACTACCACACTACAGAAGGTTAACCTTTCACTACCACACTACAGAAGGTTAACCTTTCACTACCACACTACAGAAGGTTAACCCTTTCACTACCACACTACAGAAGGTTAACCTTTCACTACCACACTACAGAAGGTTAACCTTTCACTACCACACTACAGAAGGTTAACCCTTTGGTAGTGTGTTAGTGAAAGGGTTAACCGTCTGTAGTGTGGTTATGAAAGGGTTAACTTAACTCTCTGTAGTGTGGTAGTGAAAGGGTTAACCCTTTGGTCATGTGTCAGTGAAAGGGTTAACCTTCTGTATTGTCGCAGTGAAAGGGTTAACCCGTTGGTCGTGTGGCAGTGAAAGGGTTAACCTTCTGTATTGTCGCAGTGAAAGGGTTAACCCATTGGTCGTGTGACAGCGACAGGGTTAACCTTCTGTATCGTCGCAGTGAAAGGGTTAACCCATTGGTCGTGTGGCAGTGAAAGGGTTAACCTTCTGTATTGTCGCTGTGAAAGGGTTAACCCGTTGGTCGTGTGGCAGTGAAAGGGTTAACCTTCTGTATTGCCGCCGTGAAAGGGTTAACCCGTTGGTCGTGTGGCAGTGAAAGGGTTAACCTTCTGTATTGCCGCCGTGAAAGGGTTAACCCTTTGGTCGTGTGGCAGTGAAAGGGTTAAGAGGGAACCACAAGGTCGAAGCCGTTATGGTTATGGTTATGAGTTAGAAGTGACCGCGTGCCTCTTAGACGTGTCGACCGAGTCAAACGCACTGGAATGTTTGTCCTGAGACGAGCCGTATATCACCGGAGGCCCTCGTGAGTCGTGAGTCTGAAAGGGGGTTTGCGATTTTAGAACGGCCACAGATTTACCACCCGAGCTGTTCCGACAGACGTCTCCAACCCCCAGTTCAAAGAGGGGGCTGGCCGGTGCGTTCAGAAGCAGCCCTGACCTCTCCGTGGGTAACTATTTACCCAAACACACAGGGCGGGATCCACAAAGAATGGATTGCACGGTGGTGCTAATTGCACCCTTACTTACAATTCACTATGAATTGAAAATGGGGGACCCTGATGTAAACAAGACGAAAGTCTTTCTCTGGTCTGCATCCCCTTAACAATTGTGTGTATTGAGCCGTACTGTACTGTACCCATTCTGCAATCTGTTAATAAAACTTTCAATCAATCAATCAATCAATCAATCAATCAATCACCCACCCACAGTAGGTAGACAGCCTGTGAGCGCCGCGATGTATACTCGATGCCAGTCGCTATTCAAACCCTGAGTAATACAACAGACGCTCTCGCCCCGAGAGAATCAGGCGGGAGAGCACACATCGCGGGGGGCGTCTCAAAGCAACACCCGGTAATTGATCGCTTGGCGCCGAATGACCTTAGACAAACATCAGAACCGGGGGTTGAGGGCTGAGGCCAAGTCCACTTCAAGAGGAGCACAGTGTCACAGCCCTGGCCCGGGTATAAATCAACTCAGTGGGTCGAGGGCCTCTTCGTTGTTTACTCTCGACAGGGAGAAGGTTGCGTGTGTGCGTGTGCAGCGTGTGCATGTGCGTGTGTGTCACGCGGGAAACCCGAGAAGCGTCGTCCTCGAAGATCTCCACAGCTGGGGTCGAGGAGGGGAACCAGAGTGCGCCATGGAAACTGTAAGACCAGAGAGGGAGGAGAAGGGGAAGTGGTCGCAGTGAGATCATCAAAGAGGAGTCGGTCGGGATGAATGCCGTTAACCCCGCGGTGCCGCCTCGTCGGGGCCGTCGGCATGGCGACAGCCGACAGGACCGAGGGACAGAATTTTTTTTTTTTTTTTTTTTTTTTTTTTGTCAATCAAAGTCAACTATCCAAATCCTTAGTCGGGGACAGCCCTAGTGGGCACTGATGTCAACAACAACACTACTGAAGCTAGCACGGCACTCTGTGAGAATTAGTTTTCTACCCTCAAGAACATCTTTACAGAACATCGCCTTAGTATGCTTCATCGACGCAAGGCCAATTTAATTCAGTTGGCATTTGAGAAGGACTTAACAAAAAAGTTCAGGAATGAGTGGAGGGGCAGTGTTTTAAGAAGATTTCACTCTGTCCCCAAACGCCGCTTGCCGCTCTACTAATGATGGTGAGTAGACTGTGGAGGAATTTTGTTTGCTTTTTTATGCACCTTATTTTTGTCAGTTCAGTTCAATTTGTCAGTGA
The DNA here is from genome assembly GCF_963971535.1 of Notolepis coatsorum. Classification (NCBI taxonomy): domain Eukaryota; kingdom Metazoa; phylum Chordata; class Actinopteri; order Aulopiformes; family Paralepididae; genus Notolepis; species Notolepis coatsorum. The sequence goes on from NC_140165.1 coordinate 121,156,087, forward strand.
ATTCAGAAGTGTTGAATAAATGGAGACTTTTCAAAGATATAGAATAGAATAGAAATGTATTATCCTGAGGGAAATTTGACATTGCAAATCACTCAACATTAAACATTTAGACAGAACAAGCCACGAATAAGAATAACAAAACAAATGGCCTAAGAATAGAATAAAATGAAATAGAATAAAAATAGAATAAAAGATACAGTAAATAAATACAGTAAAAATATACCGAAGTCTACAGTAGGTGTAATATTGCACAGTGCTGTTTAAAAAGTAAGAGTCCAGGAAGATGGTAACTGTCACTCTGTGCTCAGTGATGCAGTGAGGCACAGTGATGCATTGTATAGTCTGATGGCTGTCGGAATGAAGGACTTCCTGTGCCGTTCAGTGCTGCATTTAGGTAGTCTGAGCCTATCACATGCTCCTCCTGTCAGCCAAGTCTGTGTATAGTGGGTGGGAGGGGTTTTCCCTGATGGCCTGGAGCTTAGCAAGGTTCCTCCTCTCCGCCACCCTCGCTAGAGTCCAGCTCCACCCCAACCACGCTACTGGCCTTCCTAACCATCTTATCCAGCCTGTTTGTGTCCCCTGCTCTCAGTCCGCTGCCCCAGCAGGTCTGTTATATATATCCGTTCAGTCTGTTTTTGTATAAGTGAATGTTCTTAAGATAGAGAGAAATTAGATTTTTCAATTGCCTCTCTGCTGTTTGTTTAGTTCAGCATCGTGGGCAGTGCCAAGCAAGCCACAGCGCCGTTGTCCCAGCTGAAACATATAAAGGGGAACCTGTGTTGAAAAACCATTGTGCCCCCCCGAGAACATTTTATGCCCCCCCACTCATTTGTTTCTGCAGCCTGGTCTGCCGAGGGAGTCGAGTGAATGGATGAATGGGGGGAAGACGTCTCGTCTAGAGGATCGTGTGAATCATCCTCCTCACCAATCATCGTGTCCGCGAGGCTGTTTTTCCCCTCGACGTGCCTAATGAGATAGTGAACGTGAACAAGTGGTCGTTCGTAAGTAGTGACTGAGTATTTCCATTATAGGGAGGGGGGGGGGGGGGGGTACCAGGCAGCGAGAAAGCTACAAAACATAAATTACAAAAATAATTTGAATCATTACTTATAAGAAAAGGCACACTACAGTAATAAGTGAGCTGTGAGGAAGGACTCTTTTATAAAATCACCATCGATCTGGTTTAGTGCCGGTGAAAAGTGCAACAAGCCTGCCCTCTATTGAAACATGGGAAGCAGATCTCATGAAGACATCCAGTCCACCAGGTACCTCTATGTACCCAGGTCCCAGTTCCTTCTCACTGATCATCACATGTCGTGAACACGTTTTTAGGTTTCTGAATGGAGATCAAGATATTAATATATTTTATCATACTTTTTATATCTTTATTTGCAGGTGCATTTGACATCAAGAGTTTATAGTCTACATTTCACCAAATCCGTCCTAAAACACATATGGCCCAGCGCCCCGGGACAACACATTTAAAAAATAAAGTTTTAATGCCAGTGCCTTGGTCCGGGGCAGGAGTACATACCTAGCATGCATGTCTTTTATACGTGCCTGCCCACTTAAAAACACTTTAAAGAAATAAATGCTACAGTATGTATTACACGCAAGTTGCATTCAGCACGTACTCACTCCTCTGCCTTATTTGCCTTCAAACAGTATCTGTGACTTGACATCAAAGCTTTTACCTCAAGGAATGTTTTATATCAGGGGGGGGGGGGGTAAGAAAGAATTGTATTATTAATAGTAATGCTGATTTCTGATCATTTATTTATGACTGTGGTGAAGTACAGTACAGACAGGAAGCAGAGAGCATGAGTAGCTTACATTGTGGTTTTGATTATATTTTTACCAACGTTTATATTGGTCATAGTATTTTGCCATGCTAAGATTTCAAGAGTTTTATTGGTCACCTACATACCAGGGCATACAGTGAAATGCGGGTGGCCATGCCCGCTTCGATTGTGCAATAATACTAATAATAAAATAGACATAAAAAACAGGTAATAAAATAGACATAAAAAGGGCATGATAAAATTGCTAAAATGCTAAATTCCTGAGATTGTTAGGTACGGATTTAAGGCTCTGGGTCCTATGTACACTACTATACCGTTTTTACTCTATATCCCTATGCTATACTTGCTATATCTAAACTATACTATACAAGAACCACATCGGTTCTTTCCTTAAAATTACCTTTATATTCCTTGTTCCTTTAAAGTGTCCTTTCCATTTTGTTTAAAGTGACCGTTTGTGTGTGAGCGATTGCAGCATTTGTGTTGTGTGTGTGTATGTGTGTGCTCACGTGTACTTGTGTGTGTGGAGAGTTCAGTGTTCAGTGTTCTGATGGCCTGGGGGAAGAAGCTGAGCCGGAGTCTCTCTGGTAAGACTGGTGAATTAAAGGTACGTGCTTGGTATGGTCACTGTGTGCCTTAAGACCGCTATTAGGATTTACAGATAAGCACGTCTGTGTGTTCAATCCCTCTCTCGTCCTCGGCCTTGTGCACACATCGCTGCTGGGTACATGGAGGACATCCTCTGCGGTGTGTATCCCCTGAGCTAATCCATGTATTAGACCACATCTCCCTGCTAGGCTGCAGAATGTAGTATTAAGATTATGTAGATTATATGTATTAAGTATGCATGCAAACACAAAGAATACAGACAAACACCAAGCAAAACGCCCAACACCTGTCGAAATACTTCCCAAAGGTCAGTGAATACCACGATCACAACACCAGAGGGAGCTCCACAAATCATGTTAAACCCAGATTCGGCTCAAACAAGGGACTAAACACGTTTCGCAATTATGCCACATCAATGTGGAACGCCCTACCCACAGCTGTAAAGGAATGTGAATCCCTACCCACCTTCAAAACCGCTCTCAAAGAACACCTACGGGAGACTGCAATTAGAAACTGGCCCCCGTAAATCCCACCCCCCCCCCCACTCCCCCAAATGTACAGTAATGTACAGTTTCTTCCCCTTCTGACTTTTATTTTTCTGATCTCTTTTTCTTACACAGTACCTATTTGTATGTCTTGTATGTAATAAATGTCTGAAAATGGAGGACCCTTGTGTAATCAAGACGAAAGTATTTTTTTTTTGGTCTTCATCCTCTTAGCAGTTGTTTGTATTGAGCCGTACTGTAGTGTACCCATTCTGCAATCTGTTAATAATAAAGTTTTCAATCAATCAATCAATCAATCAATCAAACCACACTAGCAATATCACGGTTAACGACCAACACTTAAAACTTCAAAACGTCTTTCTGTGACTTCTGAACCCACAGAATCCCTCCTGTCCTCCTTTTGATGGTCGGTACTGACCCGGGGCAGAGCAGGGTACAGTCGGAGGTCATATATCTCACAAAGATGAGCCTGTGTGGACAGAACCATGGGCCCATTCATGGAGGTGAGGCAATGTTTCCTCTTCCATAAGCTGAACTCATCATATTCCTGAGGGCCTGTCACAGGTCGTTTCCTTACAATCCCGCCAGCTCTGCATTCTCAACGCGAGTCCCGTCTTTGAAGCTATGTGCGCATTCATTCAACCTGCGACCCGGGAAGCAAACCAAAGGGAAACCGGACTTTGTGTACATGTGAATATGTCTGTGTTGTCCATTCATAAAAATATGACTGAGAATATTAATAATTGTGTTCAGCTGTTTGAATAATTCACACAATAGCACACACAACATGTGTTGTATAGGTTGTTGTTGTTGTTGTTGTTGTTGTTGTTGGCTATAGGGGTTGTGCAATAATGGCGGCACTGCCAGTAGAGCTGGGTGATATGGCCAAAGTACAACATCACAATACTTGTTTTCGTTTAGACAATATAACGGTACAAATTACAATGTGATATATATTTTTTACGTCTTTTCTTTTACGTCTTCATCTCATAATAACATTGTCATGGTGCCATTTCAAGCCAATTTCTAACCAATTGTCTATTTTCTTTTATTCTTTTAATAATGCTATGATTTTATATATTTTTTTAAACTGTAAAGTGTCACAGCCAACTAGTGACACTGGTTATTATGACATCCTGTTCTTATATATGATTATGAGGAATGTCTGTAGATTCTTCCTCCCACTTGTGTAAAACTGTGAGAACTATGGACTGTGGACTCTGGAACAGTTACTTGTGTACACTACAATATCTTGCGTGATCCTGGAGAATGGAATCAATGGAATCAATGGAATCAATACAATAGGTTTATTGTATATATTTGTTTTAAATCTAGGCATATGTTACTATAGGTGTCTAGATGTGATATGTATTCTGGCTGGTAATGCCCAGTCAGAAAGGAATTGAGAAGAAACACGTTATGTGTAAACACATGTTAAGTGCCACAAGTCAACGAGTGACACTTTGTATAATGTTCTTATGTTTATTATATATGATTGGAGCTATGTATATGAACTGTATACTCTTTATACACTTATAATGCAGGAAGTGTATTCACTTCACTTTGTATTCACAAGTGTACACAGGCCATTCTCTTCTGCCATACTGCAGGGCCTTTTCCTAGAACATGCAGTAAGGAGTTACCCTTAAGAATGCGACCTTGAGAGACAGCTCCGAGTGAGACGAGCAGAAGAGAGAACTGGCAACTTAAACTACAAAATACATATATGATGTGTGATCAATCAGTGTTTAAAGGAAATGAGCACTGTATTGTACATGTATATGTATGTATATCTGTATATATCTGTATATGTATGTGTTAGGCTATGTACTTTATATTACGGCAGTCTGCCTCGTCTTCGTCTCAGAACGAAAGAGGCCCATGGAGTAAGGGAGTTAACCCTTGCAGTGAGGAAGCAGAACAGACATGCATACATGTTTAAGTGATGTAATGGGGTTTTTCCCAGAAGAAGGTAATCTGTTACTTCTCCAGTAGATGTAACGACTAGAAGGGGAGGAGTCCATCCTTACTATGTATTGTACGTTGGTTGGCTAGTGAAATGACATCACTGTGACATCACTGTTTTTAGACCAATAGAAATATGATGCCGGATCGATATAAAAATGACTGTTCCTACTTCGAGAGCCAGAATTTCAGAGTTTTCCATGGCAGGCACAAGCCGTGTCAGGCTATTGCGATCTTAGAGATAAGATGTTTTGTTTTATATAATCTTTTAAACTGTAATGGATATATCCAATACAGTCCTTTTTTGTACCTTTCTAAATAAAAACAGCTTTTTATAATATCTTTTGAATCCTTGGACTGATTTCTGCCAGCAATGTGCCACGATTGTTATGGTTTGTAACCGACCCCAATCGCACAACACAAGACAGGTATGATGGTTTGCCAAGAAACAGATATTTATTGAGAACAGGGAAAAAGGGCACTGTCCCTTTAAGGGAGAAAACACAAAACACTGGAATAACACAAGAGGGGAAGGTAAAGTGCCTTTAAGAGGCGGGCAGGAAAAGGGAACACTAAGGGAAGGTTAAAGGAACGCTAGGGGAAACATTAAAGGAACGCTAGGGGAAGGTTTAAAGGAACAGAGGAACTAGAGACTAGGAGAGGTCGGGACAAGGAGAGCTTGGGAACAGGAGAACTGGGGACTAGGAGAACTAGGGACAGAGGGGACTGAGGCCCGCGGAGGCGGGCTGGGGACAGGGAGGAACTGGGGACAGAGGCCCGCGGAGGCGGGCTGGGGACAGGGAGGACTGGGAGGACTGGTGGGAAAACATCTGGGCCGCTCTGCAGAACAGAGGAGAGGGTTAATATTCAAAAGGGAACAAACAGAGCAGATGCAGAACAGTCCAAATAAACAAAGTAACAAAGTAATAATATCTTCGTGTGACAAACACACAGGGGGAGATGTAATGTCCAAAAATACTATCTAAGTGAGAACAAAAACAGAGTGGGAGATGAAATGTCCAAACTACTAACTAAGTGAGAACAAAAAAGGAGGCATTACGCTGGGTGAGTGACTTAACAATCAAAACTCACCCAAGCGTATGCGTAATGGTACAGGAACAGCAGCGGGACGAGGGCAAGAGGCATTACGCTGGGTGAGTGACATCACAATCAAAACTCACCCAGGCGTATGCGTAATGGTACAGGAACAGCAGCGGGACGAGGGCAAGAGGCATTACGCTGGGTGAGTGACTTAACAGTCAAACTCACCCAGGAGGCACAACGCTGGGTGAGTGACTTAACAATCAAAACTCACCCAGAAGGCAACACGCTGGATGAGTGACTTAACAATCAAAACTCACCCAGGCGTATGCGTAATGGTGCAGGAACAGCAGCGGCGGCGAGGGTGTCGCCACCGGGTAGCTGGCTGTCCGAGCCGAGGAACAGAGTGCTGGAACAGCGGCGGTGGCGAGGGTGTCGTCACCGGGTAGCCGACTGTCGGAGCCGAGGAACAGAGTGCTGGAACAGCGGCGGTGGCGAGGGTGTCGTCACCGGGTAGCCGACTGTCGGAGCCGAGGAACAGAGTGCTGGAACAGCGGCGGTGGCGAGGGTGTCGTCACCGGGTAGCCGACTGTCGGAGCCGAGGAACAGAGTGGTGCTGGAACAGGCGGCGGTGGCGAGGGTGTCGTCACCGGGTAGCCGACTGTCGGAGCCGAGGAACAGAGTGGTGCTGGAACAGGCGGCGGTGGCGAGGGTGTCGCCACCGGGAAGCCGGCTGTCCGAGCCGAGGACAAAGTGGTGCTGGAACAGGCGGCGGTGGCGAGGGTGTCGCCACCGGGAAGCCGGCTGTCCGAGCCGAGGACAGAGTGGTGCGCCACAGCTTGGAGTGCACGCCGGAACCAAGAGACGCATCTGGTGCGTCTGCGTGGAGGAGTGAGCCAAGCACGAAGGTCTGGAAGATGCGCGTCGGCGCGCTGAGGTCTGGAGAGCGTGCCAAGCTCGAAGGTCTGGAAGATGCGCGTCTGCGCTGGTCTGGAGAGCGTGCCAAGCTCGAAGGTCTGGTAGATGCGCGTCTGCGCGCTGAGGTCTGGAGAGCGTGCCAAGCTCGAGGGTCTGGAAGATGCGCGTCGGCGCGCTGAGGTCTGGAGAGCGTGCCAAGCTCGAAGGTCTGGAAGATGCGCGTCTGCGCTGGTCTGGAGAGCGTGCCAAGCTCGAAGGTCTGGTAGATGCGCGTCTGCGCGCTGAGGTCTGGAGAGCGTGCCAAGCTCGAGGGTCTGGAAGATGCGCGTCTGCGCTGGTCTGGAGAGCGTGCCAAGCTCGAAGGTCTGGTAGATGCGCGTCTGCGCGCTGAGGTCTGGAGAGCGTGCCTAGCTCGAGGGTCTGGAAGATGCGCGTCTGCGCTGGTCTGGAGAGCGTGCCAAGCTCGAAGGTCTGGTAGATGCGCGTCTGCGCGCTGAGGTCTGGAGAGCGTGCCAAGCTCGAGGGTCCTTGGAAGATGCGCGTTGCGCGCTGGTCTGGAGAGCGTGCCAAGCTCGAGCGTCCTTGGAAGATGCGCGTTGCGCGCTGAGGACTGGAGAGCGTCTGCGCTGGTCTGGATGTGCGTCAGGACGAACAGCTGCGCGGGGGTCTGCAGTGGAACGCTGGGGTGCCTCCCGTGGAAGTACAGGGAGCGCAGACCAGTCTCCCCCACAGGCAACGGCGACAGCTGGCGAAGGCTGGAGCAAACATCTCGACGCCGGAGAATGGAAACAGCATAGGCAGACAGAGGATCTCCCGAAAGAGTCTAGATGTTTAGAGAATATGACTCGGCAAGTATACAACACGACCCCACGCCGAAACGAGGGGAAGAGCCCTGGTATTTAAAGCCCACAGGGGAACTAATTAGCCTGCCACCACAGGTGCGAGAGGTAATTGATAATAGTCCAGGTGTGGCCACTGAGAGTAAACGAGAGTAAAGAACGAGAGGGTGGGGGCTAGAGAGAGTGAGTAGGGAATTCCTAACAGTAGGCTTAAAGAAAACAGAGAAAGTTGGTGAGCAGCGGACAAAACCTCACAACGATGCCAGCCGCCGCCCTGATTTCCTATTGAGGGTGACTATAAATGTACTGTAACCTAATACAGATTGAATCAATTGACTGGTTAATGCTTTTCAGCTAAAAGTTATATATATTATATATATATATATATATATATATATATATATATATATATATATATATATATATATATATATATATATATATATATATATATATATATATATATATATATATATATATATATGCTATGTAATGTATAAATACTATACATGGAAATGTTTGTTGTTTGCGGGTTCTGGTATCTCGGTTCGATGGGCTGTCAGGTCTGTGGGAAATCGATCGTCTAAATCACTGCAGGATTGGATGGTCGGTCCCGCTGGCGGACGGGCCTGTCGGATTGACAGAAGGTACTGGAGCGTGCAAACAATGATTACGTGTTAGTACGCTAATGTTATATTATTAACAGTGGTAATACTTATTAACAAAGTAGTAATACAACCAAGCTTTCAAATGAGCAGTATTACAAGCCCTTTCGTAAAATGATGATAATGATGATGATGATAATAATAATATTATTTTTATTACAGGCGATAATGGTTCTCCTAGACATACATTCGGTTTATTACAAACAAGAAGAGATTAACAACTATTCATGCTTACATTTCATATCAACTGGATATAACTAGACCAGTGACTTGAAGTAATCTTGACAGAAATAGTAATTGACTCGAGAACTTGGCGAGTTTAGCACCTCGCTGGGGGATATCGAGCGGCCACAGGCTTATATCTCGAGTAGGTGATTGAGATATATAGAGACTGCCTGTAGCATTTATTTAAAGGGATAGTTGTGATTCTTGGAACCCTAAGCCCTACTTCCTACTTATCAACGATGTTGTCTAAGGATAGAGTCCTTTCTCAGCACAAACCATGCTATTCCTCATACTAGCTCCGGCCATTTTGGCCCCAAACGAATGCAAAGTCAAGGGTCAAGGGTCAAGCTCCTGACCCTACAAGCCTGTTGAAGCTCACTGAAATTCACCCCACAGTGAAGAAGAATCAGAATGGTCTTTATTGCCAAGTATACTTTTCACATACAAGGAATTTGCTTTAGACGTTACTGGTGCGACATTAGCGGACAGACAGTAAAGTCAAATGAAATATGAGGCACAATAGAATAATATATTTATGAAATAAAATATAGGCCAGGGCCCTCATTTATCAACAATGCGTAGAAAGTGTTCTATTTCCGTTCCTACGCACGGAATTTAGAATGTGTGTACGCACAGAAAAATCGGGATTTATCAACCGTGCGTGCACAGGTCGTATGCACACTCCGTGTTGATAAATACCATTGTTCCTACCGTCAATGCTCGTGCATGATTATCCATATTTGGTAATGAAACACCCCCATGGGATGTGAAATAATGGACTAACCCGAGCTAACTCTGAGAAACTTCACTGAGAGCGAGATTGTTCACAGAGGTCTAAGCAACTAATTCAACGCGCTGTCGAACCAAGAAGACACAACGCGTGTTATGGGATAAATACGCGAGAGGCTGGCGGACTAGTATACCTTATATCATATCATATTCATATGTCTCCAAGGAATCGTGGGGCTCTGGGGAAGAAAGTTTGGGAACCCCTGCTATTATAGCCTATCCTTTATAATGTTATAGGCTATTTTATTTACAGTTTACTCTATCAGCCTACCCAGCATGTAATACGTTCTTTGTTAGAACTCAACTCGTTATTATTTTGCGCATAGACTGCAGAAACAGGGGAACGCCCCGACTTATATTCAAAAGGCTTTGACACAAAACTAAATAAGTGGAACCTCGAAGCTGCAAGCAGAATACAAGCCATATATCACCCACACGATACATGCTACCTGTATCCAGAGCATGTATGCTTTTCATTCATTTAAGACACATTTATTGCAAGGGTTTTGTAATACACATAAACTCAACAAATAACCTCTGTTCGCGTTGCAATGCGTTTTTTATTCTTTCTTATACAGTAGGAAGGGGGAAGAACACTATATCGTGGGTGTTCATATGACCCGTATTCTGCCCACAGCCCCGAGATTCCACCCACCTCGCCCAACAATGGCAAAGCCCCCCAAATACAGCGTATGTGGAGAAGTGGACTAAGCCGAGCGAAGCGTGTTATGGGAGAAATACGCGACAGGCTGACAGAGACGTGTACACGTACGGTGATGTCGGATATGATATCTATTAACCATTGCTGCCTGGGCAGTGCAAACACTAATAAAGACCGTGCTGGAATATGACTGCCTTTTCCCGTTTCGTTCGATTAATACCCAGGGATTAAAGTTCTCCTCAATTTTATTCCAAATCACGATGGATTTTCCGTAAATGTTCTACCTGCATATGATTTGTAGAGGCATACAATCTATTTTGATGTCGGTATTAGGTAGCCTATATATAAACAATAATACGAGAGCATATACAAGAACAATGAATCTCACTGCCATGTATGATGTAGCCTACGCCATGTGTAGCCTGCCTATATGTGATCAATACAAACCTGAACTTGAATTCCATCATCATATTTATATGTTGTGTCTGTCCACTATGTTTGTTACTTTGTTATTTCCCCCCCCCCTATCTATGTAAAGCGACCTTGGGTCTCTTGAAAGGCGCTATATAAAATGAAGCTATTATTATTATTATTATTATTATTATTATTATTATCACGTCTGTGCGCGGAGCTCACAAATAGACTGTTAGTCTCAGTGAAGTTTCAACGGAGGTCATCTATTCTAACCAACAAATTGAAGTAGAAAGCATTTAGTTGTGACCAAATCTTATTTGGAAACATGACACACCAAATAATAGTATTTACCTTTTTATTTGAAACAATATTTAATCGCGTTTGGAGGTGGGTGTTCTGCGTCTGCCCCCCGTGGCAAACAAGCAGGCCAACCTCTTGTTCGCGCGTGAGCACGTTATAATTACACTACTGTCGCTACTTTACAATGAACTATAATGAATTACGGGTCATACAGAACACGCGCCAGTGTTGGAAGTAATGCACGGAAGCTTATTTCCGCGTTGCAAATAATAATATTCTACCACCGGGCGCCAGGTACGCAGGGTCGGAGCTGTGCGTAAATATACGCACAAAGTCAAGCACATGTTCAAATTGATAAGTCACACACTTTGCTTAGAAATGATCGTACGCACGGGTTACGCACATATCTGTGCGTACGCACCATTGATAAATGAGGGCCCTGGGCTGTACAACTGGGCAAATGTGGTCAATTATACAATTATATACACGAATTAGAATGAAGTAACAATACAGGGGGCAAGTATATAGTCCAGTACGGTGTGTTACTGTAACACAGTGGGGGGGTGTCAGTGAGGGTCCCGAGCCTTGTTGATGAGGCTCACTGCAGAGGGGAAGAAACTGTTCTTGTGGCGTGAGGTTTTGGCCCTGGTGGACCGCAGCCTCCTGCCAGAGGGGAGTGTCTGAAACAGGTTGTGACCGGGGTGGTAGGGGTCGGCCACAATCTTACCTGCACGCTTCAGAGTTCTGGAGGCGTACAGGTCCTGGAGAGATGGCAGATTGCAGCCGATCACCTTCTCAGCAGAGTGGATGACACGCTGCAGCCTGCCTTGGTCCTTGGCCGTGGCTGCAGCGCGTCATACTGTGAGATGGAGGAGGTGAGGATGGACTCAATGATGGCTGTGTAAAAGTGCACCATCATCGTCTTTGGCAGGTTGAATTTCTTCAACTGCCGCAGGAAGTACATCCTCTGCTGTGCTTTCTTGATGAGGGAGCTGATGTTCAGCTCCCACTTGAGGTGATGGGAGATGATGGTTCCCAAGAAGCGGAAGGACTCCACAGTGTCCACTGGGGAGTCACACAGGGTGATGGGGGTTGAGTGTACATATGCACACAAAGTAGATTTCAGTCAGCTTGTACAGACAAGGGCTTGACCCTATTGACTTTGCATTGCTTGGTCCACTAGCCGGAGCTAGTATGAAGAACGGCATGGATTGTGCAGGAAGGATCAGCATCATCATTGATAAGGAAATAGAGCTATAGTATATATTGTAGGCAACGGTATAGTAAGAAATCCATACCGGGTGGGTCCATGATGTTATATATTCATATTCACAGGGTTCCCACAGACATTGCAACATTTTATTCAAGGTCTTTTAAGTACTTTTCCAAGCACGTCTATTTTTAATTTTCAAGGATGTCACTCGAAGGATACAATTCACTTTTAAATGCTGTTTTTTTAAGCATCTTCTTGGCCTGCTGGCCAGCTAGAGCGTCACACGCGAAGACATGAGGAAAAGCAGTTGGAGCGCGCGAGACAGCGACTCGTCAGATTTTTATTAAAGCAGAACAAAAAAACTATTTCTTGATTCAGAACAATTTGATCATGGATGAACAAAACATGGAATGCGAATAGTTGATTTGAATTTCAAGGACTTTTTAAGCACCTCGTTAAAAAATATGGGCTGTTTTCAAGGAATTCCAGGCCTCAACTTTTTTTTGTAAAAAAATCACGCACTTCAAGGACCTTGTGCGAACCCTGTATTCAGTACACCAGCCAACCGTGGTGTTGATCTCCAATCTACTAAAGTCAGCCAACGTTACCCCACTTCTGGATTCCCATTGCCGCACAAAAAGGTTCAAGGTCCTTGACCTGGCATACTGTGCAGCGAGGAGAACGGCTCCCGCCTACCTCCGGTCAATGGTCTCAAGACCCCTCCACTCTACATCCTCTAACTAACACACCCTCAAGACTCCTCCGCTCTACATCTTCTAACTACACACCCTCAAGACCCCTCCGCTCTACATCCTCTAACTACACACCCTCAAGACTCCTCCGCTCTACATCCTCTAACTACACACCCTCAAGACTCCTCCGCTCTACATCTTCTAACTACACACCCTCAAGACCCCTCCGCTCTACATCCTCTAACTACACACCCTCAAGATCCCTCCGCTCTACATCTTCTAACTACACACCCTCAAGACCCCTCCGCTCTACATCCTCTAACTACACACCCTCAAGACCCCTCCGCTCTACATCCTCTAACTACACACCCTCAAGACTCCTCCGCTCTACATCTTCTAACTACACACCCTCAAGACCCCTCCGCTCTACATCCTCTAACTACACACCCTCAAGACCCCTCCGCTCTACATCTTCTAACTACACACCCCCGAGACCCCTCCGCTCTACATCTTCTAACTACACACCCTCAAGACCCCTCCGCTCTACATCTTCTAACTACACACCCTCGAGACTCCTCCGCTCTACATCTTCTAACTACACACCCTCAAGACCCCTCCACTCTACATCTTCTAACTACACACCCTCAAGACCCCTCTGCTCTACATCTTCTAACTACACACCCTCAAGACCCCTCCGCTCTACATCCTCTAACTACACACCCTCAAGACCCCTCCACTCTACATCTTCTAACTACACACCCTCAAGACCCCTCCGCTCTACATCTTCTAACTACACACCCCCAAGACCCCTACACTCTGCATCTTCTAACTACACACCCCCAAGACCCCTCCGCTCTACATCTTCTAACTACACACCCTCAAGACCCCTCCGCTCTACATCCTCTAACTACACACCCTCAAGACCCCTCCGCTCTGCATCTTCTAACTACACACCCTCAAGACTCCTCCGCTCTACATCCTCTAACTACACACCCTCAAGACCCCTCCGCTCTGCATCTTCTAACTACACACCCTCAAGACCCCTCCGCTCTACATCTTCTAACTACACACCCTCAAGACCCCTACGCTCTACATCCTCTAACTACACACCCTCAAGACCCCTCCGCTTTACATCCTCTAACTACACACCCTCAAGACCCCTCCGCTTTACATCTTCTAACTACACACCCTCAAGACCCCTCCGCTTTACATCTTCTAACTACACACCCTCAAGACCCCTCCGCTCTACATCCTCTAACTACACACCCTCAAGACCCCTCCGCTCTACATCCTCTAACTACACACCCTCAAGACCCCTCCGCTTTACATCCTCTAACTACACACCCTCAAGACCCCTCCGCTCTACATCCTCTAACTACACACCCTCAAGACCCCTCCGCTTTACATCTTCTAACTACACACCCTCAAGACCCCTCCGCTTTACATCCTCTAGCTACACACCCTCAAGACCCCTCCGCTCTACATCTTCTAACTACACACCCTCAAGACCCCTCCGCTCTACATCCTCTAACTACACACCCTCAAGACCCCTCCGCTCTACATCTTCTAACTACACACCCTCAAGACCCCTCCGCTTTACATCCTCTAACTACACACCCTCAAGACTCCTCCGCTCTACATCCTCTAACTACACACCCTCAAGACCTCTCCGCTCTACATCCTCTAACTACACACCCTCAAGATCCCTCCGCTCTACATCTTCTAACTACACACCCTCAAGACCCCTCCGCTCTACATCCTCTAACTACACACCCTCAAGACCCCTCCGCTCTACATCTTCTAACTACACACCCTCAAGACCCCTACGCTCTACATCTTCTGGCCGCCTCAGACCGACTCCTATTCGAGCTCCTCTTCGGTCATCAAAGCGAAGCAGGCTATTCTCTGTCCTCGCTCCACAAATGTGGAACGAACTTCCCACCAGTCAGGACAGCCGAAACCCGCCCAATTTCTGTTGTCGACTAAAAACACACCTCTTCAATCAATATCCGAAATGATAAATAATCAATTTTAATAATAAAATGACTTTACTTTACTATGCACATAATACTATTATTATGCACTTTGCTACCAAGTAATCTACCTTGCCTATTTTACTACCTACTATGCTAATTATGTCTATACTACTATGCACTCAAGACTGTAGCACCCAGGTTCAACATTGTTTGACAAACATTGTTACTTACTGTACCCTTCCTGCTGACTTGTCTTACAGAACAGGTACTGTGAGTCGCTTTGGAAAAAAGCGTCAGCTAAATGACTAAATGTAAATGTACTGTGCACTGCAGTATGAGTGATTGTGTTTGTGTACGGTATGAGCAAACCGTTAACGTGAAGAAAATGTGTGTGTGAGGGCCATGACGAGTGATGCGTGTATAGCAGCACGTATGAGTGATCGTGTTCCTGTATTATGCAAACTGTTGAAGGCTATGAGTGCGTTAAGAGATGTTGATATAATGAGTAACAAGATGTACATGTTGTCTTTACTGACGCTATTACCATGGTTACCGTGTTGTGTGTGCGTGACGCCGTTTTCACTGTGAAATTGCAGTAGAGCGTCCAAGACAGATTTCCCCTACAGGGACAATTAAAAGTATTATCTCGTGGTAATAACAGCACTGGGTACATGGTAGCTGCTGGCGAGAGTTAGTCCCTCGAGTTTCATTGTTTCGGGAGCCAAATCGGAGAACATCTGACGGGTCCAGACATAAAACGGTCAACACATCATCCATAGCTGGATGACATTTACATGTGAACCACCGCAAATTGTAAGTTAGGGCTCCGTCTTAAATGGAGCGGCGTGCTGAGGGAAGTCTATCAGGGAGAGAGGACCAAGGTAGATCTTTACCAGATGTTCGAGGCACGATACGCTTTCTCAGGGATTCAATAGGAACCACTGTTAGCAGTGGAGACTAACGAGGAGCCTATGATATATATACACACAATGGCGCTGATGTTGTAGACAAGCCATCATACGCTTGTCAGGGTTCCCACAGAAATTGGAAAATGAAATCCAAGGACTTTTACGTACTTTTCCAAGCACTGTTTTCCATTTTCAAGGATGTCACTCGAAGGATACAATTAACTTTTAAATGCTGTTTTTTTAAGCATCTTCTTGGCCTGCTTGCCAAGAAAAGCAAAGAAATGAGGAAAAGCGCGAGACAGCGACTCGTCAGATTTTATTAAAACAGAAAAAAAATACATTCAATGCAAACAGTGAATTTCAAGCACCTTGTTAAAGAATTGGCTGTTTTCAAGGAATTCCAGGCCTCGACTTTCTTTTGTAAAAAAATCAAGCACATACTATCGATAATCTAGGATTTATTTGAAAACGATTCATAAATAGGCCGAAAAATGACAACGTTTTTGTGTATTCCAGAATATTCCAGTAAATGTCTTTTATCATGGAATCTTTACATTTTCCTTGAAAACGAGGGCTTTTCAAAATGAACCGATAAAAAAAACAATCCGCTTCGACAATGTTGACTGGAAAACGAGTCATTGATAAAGCGACGGGCAGATTAGACACATAATTTAAAACATAGATTAGGCGTTTTTAACGCTAACATTGAAGTGGATGGTGGCATTCAACGGGTAAATCAAGGTTAAGCAAGGGCTCTGAAAGTGTTAACTCTTTCAGTGCCACTCACGAGATTTCTCGTGTTTTTTTATAGGTGGTTGCTAGCCACTCACGAGATTTCTCGGATTTTTTTTTTTTTTTTTTGCGATCTGAAAAATTATTGCATCACCCGAGCCTACCCGAGTATAGCCGAGGGGCGCCGACGATCACTGTGGAAAAAAGCGCCCCCTGTCGTCTCCCAGATGACATAAGTGATTTTGGAATGGACTCAATGAAAATGAATGGGGAAAAAAATCCGGTACTCCACATTTTCCAGTTCACTGATCCAGCCGGGGTTACTAGAGTTCATTCTGGAGCCTCAGATCCCCGCAAATCATGGAGTTCTACTGTATCGCGTTGGATCCATACACGTATCGATTTTTTCGAATGGTGATCAGGAATTGGAATATACCAGTTGGATACCATCTGATGTCAGGTAAGGACTCTATGTTATCAGTGGTAGGATAATCAGAGTAAGTTTGATGAAGTTATAAGCTGTTTTGTGAAATGTCTTCTTTCGGTTTCACTGTAAAAGTCCGTGAGGAAATCAACGGAGCGATTATCAGTGCGCGGCCGTAATGTGTGTGCGTATTTAAAAACGATTCATAAAAAGGCCGACGAATATCAACGTTGTGGAATATTCCACTAAAAGACGATTTTCATAGAATGCTCCAGAATGAGCTGTTTTTTATATTAAAACGGGGGCTTTTCTAACTGCTCTGAAACGGCAACGACGCGATAAAAAAACAATCTGCCTTCACAGCACTGACTGGAAAATAGTCTTTGATAATGCGATGGGCAGATTAGACACATAGCCATAATTTAAAACATAGATTAGGCGATATTAACGTTAACATTGGCGCCGATGGTGGCATTCAAGCGGTAAAACATAAAACCAGGCGTGGCGCTGAAAGTGTTAATAAGGACCGTGTGCGAACCCTGCTTGTCTACAACTTGTTGTGCCGTTGGATGAGATCAACAAGAGCTTCTTTGTGTCGCCGTGACGATGGACAGAAACTCTCTGAGCTGGAGATCCACTGAAGTCAGAACAGGCCTCCACTCTACCTACTCACTCACTCACTCACTCACTCACTCACTCACTCACTCACACACTCACACACTCACACACACACACACACACACACACACACACACACACACACAGGCTGTGTGCGCCAGTCTGGGAAAGACATCAGCCGCGCGGAGGGGGGAGACGGAGGGGGAGACGGAGGGGGGAGACGGAGGGGGAGACGGAGGGGGGAGGCGGAGGGGGGAGACGGAGGGGGAGACGGAGGGGGGAGACGGAGGGGGAGACGGAGGGGGGAGACGGAGGGGGGAGACGGAGGGGGAGACGGAGGGGGAGACGGAGGGGGGAGATGGAGGGGGGAGACGGAGGGGGGAGACCTCCCCAGCAGCGACCTCTCCACGGACTTCCTCTGATGGAGGAGGGAGAGGTAAGAAGTGGCCCCTCTGATGGAGGAGGGAGAGGTAAGAAGTGGCCCCTCTGATGGAGGAGGGAGAGGTAAGAAGTGGCCCCTCTGATGGAGGAGGGAGAGGTAAGAAGTGGCCCCTCTGATGGAGGAGGGAGAGGTAAGAAGTGGCCCCTCTGATGGAGGAGGAGGGAGAGGTAAGAAGTGGCCCCTCTGATGGAGGAGGAGGGAGAGGTAAGAAGTGGCCCCTCTGATGGAGGAGAGAGAGGTAAGACGTGGCCCCTCTGATGGAGGAGGGAGAGGTAAGAAGTGGCCCCTCTGATGGAGGAGGGAGAGGTAAGACGTGGCCCCTCTGATGGAGGAGGAGGGAGAGGTAAGAAGTGGCCCCTCTGATGGAGGAGGAGGGAGAGGTAAGAAGTGGCCCCTCTGATGGAGGAGGAGGGAGAGGTAAGAAGTGGCCCCTCTGATGGAGGAGGAGGGAGAGGTAAGAAGTGGCCCCTCTGATGGAGGAGGGAGAGGTAAGAAGTGGCCCCTCTGATGGAGGAGGGAGAGGTAAGAAGTGGCCCCTCTGATGGAGGAGGGAGAGGTAAGAAGTGGCCCCTCTGATGGAGGAGGAGGGAGAGGTAAGAAGTGGCCCCTCTGATGGAGGAGGAGGGAGAGGTAAGAAGTGGCCCCTCTGATGGAGGAGGGAGAGGTAAGAAGTGGCCCCTCTGATGGAGGAGGAGGGAGAGGTAAGACGTGGCCCCTCTGATGGAGGAGGAGGGAGAGGTAAGAAGTGTAAATGTTTGGGGAATATCTGGTTTGCAATGGAGTGACTTTGTTTTCTCTTTTCCATAAACTAGTAATCTCATGAACGACATTCTGTGTTCATTCGAATTCTTGTTTATTTTCTTCCCCATGCTGGTATGGTGTGTGCGTGTGCGTGTGCGTGTGCGTGTGCGTGTGCGTGTGTGTGTGTGTATGTGTGTGTGTGTGTACTATGTGTGTGTGTGTGTGTGTGTGTACTATGTGTGTGTGTATGCACCCAAAACCAAGCACCAACCTATGATCTACCTGCACTTGAATGTCTTGAATTATAAAATTGAGGTATAAATATCCGAGTTGCATAGAGACAATTGTAAGACCTTTAATGAAATGTAAGTCAATACAAATATGGAAGGAATAGCCTTCAGTATAAAGCTTTTACCGACACACACCGTTCACAAGCCACTCGGTGTAGCAGATGAACACGTGGGAGGTCCTAGTCGTCTGTAGATGAACGCGCTCGATGTTGGCTCTCAACACGGGCCGTGGAGGAGGGAAATATATCAACTTGACAGCATGTACTACATTGCTTTTATTGTTTTATTAATATCAAAAGATATAGCCTCATATGAACGGGCTCGGATTGTATATTTCTCCAAATTGAAAATCTTGTCAAGTATGTATATAAAAAAAATATATATACAAAAATAAATCAACGAAAAGGTCTCAACAAAGTTTGTCGAGTCAAAGAAAATTAATCTAGATCTTTTTTCAATCTCCTTTTCCCCCCCTCTCCACATTAATTATGACAAAGCAGCCGTACCAATAGAAATACTGAAATCCCAAACCACACAATAAGATCATTTTACAATACAGAGCAAACACAGGCTGTCTATGAGCAACCATAACCACATAAGCCATGCAAATATAGCAAGTTATTCTAGAACAGATCATTCATGCAAAATGCGGTCTGCCTAATGTAGAATAATGAGAACAATGTCTTCTGAAGAGAAGAAAAAAATAGAGGAAATATCTTTATGCACAAAAGAAAATATGAAAATACAAAAACCAATGATTTCTACAGAAACTGCCAACTCAAGGCACGTGAACTGTACAACAACCCATCAAGATCAGGTTGTTTACCCTGGTAACATTACTTTGCAATTGAATAGGTATCCAATACATTCTCTGGCTCACTCTTGCCAAACTAGCCCGTTTGTAGTGTGGTAGTGAAAGGGTTAACCTTCTGTAGTATGGTAGTGAAAGGGTTACAACTCTCAACAATCAACATATAGTTTAACATCCGTTGTTTTTTTATCCATAGAATCTATATAATCTTTAGCTATATGTTTAATAAGTCAACTTTCTTGCAGCATACTGTACACCTCATCAGAACTTGAGCATACTGTTGAAGCTATATCAGTTTATACTGAAATAAACAATAGCACACTCACAATCACACTATTCATATACTGCGTATGTGCCGTGGTATATATATATATATCAATAAGGAAATCATTAAAAATAAAATACTAGTCTGCAATGTAAACCAGTATTTAATATATATATATTAGGGATGCTCGATATTGGCTTTTTTACCGATACCGATATACCGATATTGTCCAACTCTTAATTTCCGATACCGATATCAACCGATATATGCAGGGTTTCCCCCCCCAAAAAATGGAATAATTTCAGGTAATTAACATTACATATCTCTATTAATACAACATTATACATACTTTTGACAATAAATACAATCTGAATTTGTTCTTTCTTGCTTGCCTGGGTAAATAAAGGTTATAGAAATGTAAAACAAATTTAATAAAAAATTTGAAAACCGATACCGATATTTTCCGATATCACATTTTAATGCCAATATCGGCCGATAATATCGGACATCCCTAATATATATATATATAATATATATATATATATATTTGTCCTATTGAAACATCTCACGCACAGAGAGATAGGTATCTAGTACCCACTGGAGTGTGACCGGATCGAGTCCACATCAAAAGAGGTTTAATAGTGTATAACATTCACCGGGTGTAAAGTGACCCGGCCAACACAGTAAAGGGGGTCCGATAAGGGAACTCATTTGAAACAACCACTGAAGAGACAAAACGTTAGAACGTGTCACATTTGGGTTCATCAGATTCACAGGAACACACGTCCAGAGTTCAATGGGAGAGATGGGAACACATTCAGGCACTTGTTCTTCTTCCGTTAAGAAAAATATAATAAGTCAGCTGCTCCGAGCTGGAAGGAACGCTGGATGTCGGTGTCTGCGAGCCTGATTACCAGGGGGCCCCACGGAACCTTATAACCAGGGGGCCACACAGAACCTTATAACCAGGGGGCCACAGGGAACCTTATAACCAGGGGGCCACAGGGAACCTTATAACCAGGGGGCCACACAGAACCTTATAACCAGGGGGCCACACAGAACCTTATAACCAGGGGGCCACACAGAACCTTATAACCAGGGGGCCACAGAGAACCTTATAACCAGGGGGCCACAGAGAACCT
The DNA here is from genome assembly GCF_963971535.1 of Notolepis coatsorum. NCBI lineage: Eukaryota > Metazoa > Chordata > Actinopteri > Aulopiformes > Paralepididae > Notolepis > Notolepis coatsorum. Next base: position 121,177,075 of record NC_140165.1, read on the forward strand.
TATAACCAGGGGGCCACACAGAACCTTATAACCAGGGGGCCACACAGGGAACCTTATAACCAGGGGGCCACACAGAACCTTATAACCAGGGGGCCACAGGGAACCTTATAACCAGGGGGCCACACAGAACCTTATAACCAGGGGGCCACAGAGAACCTTATAACCAGGGGGCCACACAGAACCTTATAACCAGGGGGCCACAGGGAACCTTATAACCAGGGGGCCACACAGAACCTTATAACCAGGGGGCCACACAGAACTTTATAACCAGGGGGCCACAGGGAACCTTATAACCAGGGGGCCACACAGAACCTTATAACCAGGGGGCCACAGGGAACCTTATAACCAGGGGGCCATAGGGAACCTTATAACCAGGGGGCCACACAGAACCTTATAACCAGGGGGCCACAGGGAACCTTATAACCAGACTGAGAGCGTGGGGGGAAGAGAACACATGGGACACCAGACCACTGAGAGCGTGGGGGGAAGAGAACACATGGGACACCAGACCACTGAGAGCGTGGGGGGAGGAGAACACACGGGACACCAGACCACTGAGAGCGTGGGGGGAAGAGAACACACGGGACACCAGACCACTGAGAGCGTGGGGGGAAGAGAACACACGGGACACCAGACCACTGAGAGCGTGGGGGAAGAGAACACACGGGACACCAGACCACGGAGAGCGTGGGGGAAGAGAACACACGGGACACCAGACCACTGAGAGCGTGGGGGGAAGAGAACACACGGGACGCGTGTACCTGTTCCGCAACAGTAAGTGACTTCCGGGGTAGGCCTGATTGGCCCCGACAGGCACGTGACGCGGCAAACTCAGGACGCGCAACGAGGCTGCTGAGAGCTGTCGCGCGGAAATAGGCTGTCTATTGCCATTCTCTAACACAAACTCTAACCTTAACCAGCTCCTTAACAGCGCCTAAACTTAACCGTTCTAACCTTAACCAACTCCGAAACAATGCCTAACCTTAACCTTAACCTTAACCATGCCTAACCTTAACCATAGAAAGAATATTGCCATTCTCTAAGACAAACTCTAACCTTAACCAGCTCCTTAACAGCGCCTAAACTTAACCGTTCTAACCTTAACCAACTCCGAAACAATGCCTAACCTTAACCTTAACCTTAACCATGCCTAACCTTAACCGGCGAAAGAATACACGTTAAAAAAAAATCACGTTAAAAAAAAGAAGATTTGATGGGATTCGAACTCACCAACAAGGGACTGCAGGATCGCAGGACTGCTGCTCTGCCAGGTGAGCTATAGCGCCGAATGAGAGTCATGGCGTATTTGGACGGTTACGTAATTCCGTAAGCTCTGCCGCTCGGCTCCGCGGAGCGTGCCGCGCGGCAGAGAAAGTTGCGCGTCACGTGCCTGTCGGGGCCAATCAGGCCTACCCCGGAAGTCACTTACTGTTGCGGAACAGTTACACGCACACGGGACACCAGACCACTGAGAGCGTGGGGGGAAGAGAACACACGGGACACCAGACCACTGAGAGCGTGGGGGGGAAGAGAACACACGGGACACCAGACCACTGAGAGCGTGGGGGGAAGAGAACACACGGGACACCAGACCACTCAAAGGCGACTGCAAGCTTTTAACGTCACGTATGAGTTATGGCTTTTTCAAAGTTGTAACGTCACGGTGACCAAATGCGTCCACATTTTTATAGGGTTCTATCACATTTTCATAACAATAGCGAATATTACTTACCCTGCGCCGTTTTCATTGAGGTTTCTTACAAATTAAAGACGTTTTATTTGTCCTTTATATGCGGATAACGTTTAAAATCTTAAATTGTACCATTTCGTTTCCCTTTAGACAACAAACATAATGCTAATGATGCACTTTTGTTAAGATAATTAGTTTACCATTCGCGGTCACCGTACTGAGGTCGCATTAATAGTTTACCGCTGTTCAGATCGCGTCAAAGAATAGACGCGTCCCAGTGACCTGTGACCTGTGCTAAAGGTCTTGGGAAATGTATTCATGTAGTTTTCAACATTTTCACCTTTTAATTTTAAACCAATGCTGCCATCTACTGACAACAGAGAGTGTTGTGTATCGTCAACTTGAGAGGCTGCCCTCGCACTTCCGTAAACACCGTCGCCCAAAACCCACTCTAGAGATTCCCACTTTTTACTGGGAATGGGGCGTGGCCGAATTTGGTCCGAGACAATGAGAGTGACTGCGATTGGTCTACGTTCCGTTAGCGCTCAATTCTCATTTACTGCTCACATCCCATCTTTTAGTTTGGCGGTTGATATTGTTAAAAAAAAGAAAAAAAAATGTATGTCCAATATCAGATTCCAATGTGAACCGGTCACGCTCCTGAACTGACACACATACGCAAATTAACAATAATGTTGTCACTGTTTATAGTTTCATTTACAAGTTCAATGCAGTGGAGGCCAGCTAATAAAAACAAAAAAATCAGACCTGTATCTGATTTAGGACCACATATGAAAGTGGCCAAAATCTGAATAAAAACGATCAGATTCCAATGTGATTTGTGCCGTTCACACGTGTTATGAAAAGAAAACGGATGCCGATTTGGGCAATTTTTAAATACTGCACTTGGGAATTCATGGAATTCATGTCCACCACTACGAATAATTACCAATGAACACAGGACTTCACACATTAGAGGCACGAATGTTTCTCAAAAATGGCAGACGACTGCAAACCGGATGTGCAAAGCTGGCTGAAGGCATAATAGGGGGCGTCACAGTGTTGTCGTCGTTGTTATTGGAACTCCACGTCTGTCTATGCAAAAGGTTGCAAAAAAGTTAATGGTTTAACCGATTACCAAGCACTACGAGCAGACGTTGTGTGCGATAAGAAAAGCTCGACTCTTGCCCAACACTCTCTCCATTAGTGGACGACCAATATTCCATCCGGATAGCTGCAGTGCCAGTGGTCCAAAACACAAACAGTCAGCGTGGTCGGTGGAACATCTAGAGACGATATATCCTAGTTTACATATGTGGAGAAACACATTTCACAACCGTTTGTGATATTCTATGCCAGGGAATGTTTATGCCAGTTCCATAAATGTCCCATTGTACCTGGCTGCCAATACCCACTCATCCGAACCATAAACCTAACAGGACCCCGACGAAGCAATGGCCACTACTGGCGATGCAAGGGCCTGTCGATGTCCAAACAGTAGCAACAGAGGGCAAAACCTTTAGCCTAGAGTGCAGTGAGATCTACGATGGCCTTGATGAAGACGGTGTCGTCGCGTATGTAGGAGTTCTTAGAGTCCAGCTTGGAGAGCGGGCAGAAGAGCGGACAGCCGCTGGTGATGTTCATGTCGCTGACGGGCCTCTGGAAGGAGGACGAGGAGATGTCGGGCCGGAAGGCATCGATGATGTGCTCGCGGTTGTTCTGGTCCAGCAGCATTAGGGTGACCTGGGCACAGATGTTTTTAGTTTTTTTTTTTTTTTTTTGCCTTTTTCTCCCATTTTCTCCCCAATTTAGTAGTTTATGCCAATTCCCCCGGTGTGTGTCACGGTCCTGGTCGTTGCGCTATCCTCTGTTGGTCTGGAGAGGGTGTAGACTACCACATGTCTCCTCTGTTGGTCTGGGGAGGGTGTAGACTACCACATGTCTCCTCTGTTGGTCTGGAGAGGGTGTAGACTACCACATGTCTCCTCTGTCGGTCTGGAGAGGGTGTAGACTACCACATGCCTCCTCTGTCGGTCTGGAGAGGGTGTAGACTACCACATGTCTCCTCTGTCGGTCTGGAGAGGGTGTAGACTACCACATGTCTCCTCTGTTGGTCTGGGGAGGGTGTAAACTACCACATGTCTCCTCTGTTGGTCTGGAGAGGGTGTAGACTACCACATGTCTCCTCTGTCGGTCTGGAGAGGGTGTAGACTACCACATGTCTCCTCTGTTGGTCTGGAGAGGGTGTAGACTACCACATATCTCCTCTGTTGGTCTGGGGAGGGTGTAGACTACCACATGTCTCCTCTGTTGGTCTGGAGAGGGTGTAGACTACCACATGTCTCCTCTGTTGGTCTGGGGAGGGTGTATACTACCACATGTCTCCTCTGTCGGTCTGGGGAGGGTGTAGACTACCACATGTCTCCTCTGTTGGTCTGGAGAGGGTGTAGACTACCACATGTCTCCTCTGTCGGTCTGGGGAGGGTGTAGACTACCACATGTCTCCTCTGTTGGTCTAGGGAGGGTGTAGACTACCACATGTCTCCTCTGTCGGTCTGGAGAGGGTGTAGACTACCACATGTCTCCTCTGTCGGTCTGGGGAGGGTTTAGACTACCACATGTCTCCTCTGTCAGTCTGGGGAGGGTGTAGACTACCACATGTCTCCTCTGTCGGTCTGGGGAGGGTGTAGACTACCACATGTCTCCTCTGTCGGTCTGGAGAGGGTGTAGACTACCACATGTCTCCTCTGTCGGTCTGGAGAGGGTGTAGACTACCACATGTCTCCTCTGTCGGTCTGGGGAGGGTGTAGACTACCACATGTCTCCTCTGTCGGTCTGGAGAGGGTGTAGACTACCACATGTCTCCTCTGTCGGTCTGGGGAGGGTGTAGACTACCACATGTCTCCTCTGTCGGTCTGGGGAGGGTGTAGACTACCACATGTCTCCTCTGTCGGTCTGGGGAGGGTGTAGACTACCACATGTCTCCTCTGTCGGTCTGGGGAGGGTGTAGACTACCACAGGTCTCCTCTGTCGGTCTGGGGAGGGTGTAGACTACCACATGTCTCCTCTGTCGGTCTGGGGAGGGTGTAGACTACCACATGTCTCCTCTGTCGGTCTGGAGAGGGTGTAGACTACCACATGTCTCCTCTGTCGGTCTGGGGAGGGTGTAGACTACCACATGTCTCCTCTGTCGGTCTGGGGAGGGTGTAGACTACCACATGTCTCCTCTGTTGGTCTGGAGAGGGTGTAGACTACCACATGTCTCTTCTGTCGGTCTGGGAAGGGTGTAGACTACCACATGTCTCCTCTGTTGGTCTGGGAAGGGTGTAGACTAACACATGTCTCCTCTGTTGGTCTAGGGAGGGTGTAGACTACCACATGTCTCCTCTGTCGGTCTGGAGAGGGTGTAGACTACCACATGTCTCCTCTGTCGGTCTAGGGAGGGTGTAGACTACCACAATGTCTCCTCTGTCGGTCTGGGGAGGGTGTAGACTACCACATGTCTCCTCTGTCGGTCTGGGGAGGGTGTAGACTACCACATGTTTCCTCTGTCGGTCTGGAGAGGGTGTAGACTACCACATGTCTCCTCTGTCGGTCTGGGGAGGGTGTAGACTACCACATGCTCCTCTGTCGGTCTGGAGAGGGTGTAGACTACCACATGTCTCCTCTGTCGGTCTGGGGAGGGTGTAGACTACCACATGTCTCCTCTGTTGGTCTGGGGAGGGTGTAGACTACCACATGTCTCCTCTGTTGGTCTGGGGAGGGTGTAGACTACCACATGTCTCCTCTGTTGGTCTGGGGAGGGTGTAGACTACCACATGTCTCCTCTGTCGGTCTGGGGAGGGTGTAGACTACTACATGTCTCCTCTGTCGGTCTGGGGAGGGTGTAGACTACCACATGTCTCCTCTGTTGGTCTAGGGAGGGTGTAGACTACCACATGTTTCCTCTGTCGGTCTGGAGAGGGTGTAGACTACCACATGTCTCCTCTGTCGGTCTGGGGAGGGTGTAGACTACCACATGCTCCTCTGTCGGTCTGGAGAGGGTGTAGACTACCACATGTCTCCTCTGTCGGTCTGGGGAGGGTGTAGACTACCACATGTCTCCTCTGTTGGTCTGGGGAGGGTGTAGACTACCACATGTCTCCTCTGTTGGTCTGGGGAGGGTGTAGACTACCACATGTCTCCTCTGTTGGTCTGGGGAGGGTGTAGACTACCACATGTCTCCTCTGTTGGTCTGGGGAGGGTGTAGACTACCACATGTCTCCTCTGTCGGTCTGGGGAGGGTGTAGACTACTACATGTCTCCTCTGTCGGTCTGGGGAGGGTGTAGACTACCACATGTCTCCTCTGTCGGTCTGGGGAGGGTGTAAACTACCACATGTCTCCTCTGTTGGTCTGGGGAGGGTGTAGACTACCACATGTCTCCTCTGTTGGTCTGGGGAGGGTGTAGATGACCACATGTCTCCTCTGTTGGTCTGGGGAGGGTGTAGACTACCACATGTCTCCTCTGTCGGTCTGTGGAGGGTGTAGACTACCACATGTCTCCTCTGTCGGTCTGGGGAGGGTGTAGACTACCACATGTCTCCTCTGTTGGTCTGGGGAGGGTGTAGACTACCACATGTCTCCTCTGTTGGTCTGGGGAGGGTGTAGACTACCACATGTCTCCTCTGTCGGTCTGTGGAGGGTGTAGACTACCACATGTCTCCTCTGTCGGTCTGGGGAGGGTGTAGACTACCACATGTCTCCTCTGTCGGTCTGGGGAGGGTGTAGACTACCACATGCTGCCCTACTGTTGGTCTGGGGACGGTGTAGACTACCACATGTCTTCTCCGATACATGTGGAGTCACCAGCCGCTTGTTTTCTCCCGACAGCGAGGAGTTTCTACTGAGAGAGCATAACGTGCACAGAGGTTCACACTCATCTCCCCCAGATCCCCTCCCCGCTGACCAGGCCAGCAGGAGGCGCTAATGCAACGACCAGGACTCGTACCCCACCGGATTCCCACCTGCGAACACTGCTAATTAATTGTGTTCGTTGGGAACGTCTGACCAAGCCGGAAGTATCGCAACCGGGAATTGAACCCAGGCCCTGGCGGTGTAGGAGAGTGCTTTTGCCTCTACACTATCCAGACCACCTCTTTGGGCACATATGTTAGGAACATCTAGCCTTACATCCGGTCCCAGGGAAAACCAGGATTTGACCCACTAATGCATTTTCCGGCAATACCATGCTCTTCAAAAGGGAATTACGACAAGAATGTCAGTGACAGAGGGGAATGGTGATGGTAAAAACAGGCAAATATGCCAACATTTACACTGATTTATCATTCACAATAATGTTCAATCTGGAAGACAAATCAGTAACGGAAACGAAAACAATGGCACTAGGGCTGAACCATAAAAACATAATTTGTGATTTGGATTATTTTCGCAGACATTGCAATATACTGTAACTTGCAAATATATATCTTTTTGTTGTCTAGTCTTACTTTGTCTAGTTTAGAATCGACACGTTTTTCTTTTCATATTGTAATAGTATGTTTTCACGATGATTCTCTTTGTTTTATATGAACATACAGTAGATACAGTTGTCGCAGACCGGCGCAATTCAATTGGGTAAAACCGCTTGGGTCTAGCGGACACCACAAGCAGCCCGACTATGGCACCATTATCAGCGCTAAACTGACCACGGTCCATAAACAGTGTGGGTTTGAGGTCAGTTCGTGCCTCCTCTCTCCTCCCTCTCCTCCCTCTCCTCCCTCTCCTCTCCTCTCCTCCTCTCTCCTCCTCTCTCCTCTCCCTCCTCCCTCTCCTCCCCAGACCTCGAATGGATCCGTCATCAGCTCTATTTTCATGTCATTCAAAATGTACCCCAGTTGCCATTGCATGTACTTATTTGTGTTTCATTACACGTATATGTACATACTTACCAACTGTTTCACCTGTTTTATAGCAACACTACTATCGCCCACATCCAAGAAGGGAGATCCTTCTAAGGTTTCTCCCCTCCACATTGCCTGTGGTGCTTTTTTCCTATTGCTAGGTTTTCAGTGAGTTTTTCCTTACCTTCGCGTGGTGGGGTATGTCTGGGAGTGTTGCATTTATTTATTTTACATTTTATTTTGGATTTCATGGTGTTTTATGTTTTGTTTCTTGATTTATTGTGATGTTTCTTCTCGACTTGTTTAAAGAAGACGTGTCCGGCCCATGGGGACATTAACGTGTGTTGTCGGGCCTTAAAGAAGACGTGTCCGGCCCATGGGGACATTAACGTGTGTCGTCGGGCCTTAAAGAAGACGTGTCCGGCCATGGGGACATTAACGTGTGTTGTCGGGCCTTAAAGAAGACGTGTCCGGCCATGGGGACATTAACGTGTGTCGTCGGGCCTTAAAGAAGACGTGTCCGGCCCCATGGGGACATTAACGTGTGTCGTCGGGCCTTAAAGAAGACGTGTCCGGCCCATGGGGACATTAACGTGTGTCGTCGGGCCTTAAAGAAGACGTGTCCGGCCCATGGGGACATTAACGTGTGTTGTCGGGCCTTAAAGAAGACGTGTCCGGCCCATGGGGACATTAACGTGTGTCGTCGGCAGTGATGCCACAGATTACTTGTAAAAGTAATCCGATTACTGATTACTCCTTTAAAAAGTAATCCAAGTTACTTTACTGATTACTTGATTATCAGAGTAACTTAGTTACTTTGAAAGTAACTAGGTTACGAAGTCGTCGTCGTTCCCCCAACCGTTTTTTTTTAAACGCTTTATTGAAAGTGCATAAATTGTTTTTAACTTGTTTCTCTGCACATAACGTAAATTGTTAAACTAGTGCTTCAGCTTCTGTACCATCAAGTATGGTAAAGCAACAGTCTATGATGCTCACAGCATTAGAGCAGCCAGCCAGTGGTTTTACAAAACCAGTGTATCACATCTAACAAATGCAGGCTGAACTATTCAATTATATCAACTGTAACTATTAAATTGTTTTTATAAATGTCTCTCTATAAACATACAATCAGTCTCTCTTTAACATGTAAATTAACTGTAAATCTGGCAAATAAGAGCTTTTGCTCTGCCACCATCAAATATACATTAATCAAAAGGGAAAGAAACAATCTCTCTCTTTTGCTGTTTGGCTGGCCTCCGAGTCCTCCTGTACCTACTAGTCGAAGCGTCGGCTAGTGTTGTGATTCCAGATGCTTTCAATGCAATTGGATGTGCTGTTTTTAGCGGTAGACAGTATTTTGTTTCCTCCGCATATGAACGTGAAGTAGTGACTGAGGCCCCGTTTAGACGAGCGTTTTTGGGATGGAAGTCTGAACAGAAACTCACTTTTAATTTTGCCAAGCGTTTTGGGGTGGAATTCTCCGACGACGGAGCCCTGCTGTCACACGATTGGCGCATATGTCACATGACGTGCTGTGAAGACCCGCCCTACTCTGCCTCTGATTCGCAGACTGTGGATGGGGAATGTGATTGTACCAAAGCAGAGTCACTCACAGACAGAGTGTCCAGTCACGCCGCGGGACACATTCTTGTGTAACCCTTTCACTGCCACACTACGTCACTCCCAAAAGAAAAACAGCTCAAAATGTATTTTTGACTGTTGAAAACGAAATAAAATACTGCATTCCGCCTGCATTATGAATTTATGATGAGATAGTAACGAAATAGTAACGCACAGCCACTTGGACAAGTAACTGCAATCAGATTACTGGCTTTTAAAGATTAACGCGTTAGATTACTATTTTCGGGGGAAAGTAATCAGATTACAATAACGCGTTACTTAGTAACGCGTTACCGGCATCACTGGTCGTCGGGCCTTAAAGAAGACGTGTCCGGCCCATGGGGACATTAACGTGTGTCGTCGGGCCTTAAAGAAGACGTGTCCAGCCCATGGGGACATTAACGTGTGTCGTCGGGCCTTAAAGAAGACGTGTCCGGCCCATGGGGACATTAACGTGTGTCGTCGGGCCTTAAAGAAGACGTGTCCGGCCCATGGGGACATTAACGTGTGTTGTCGGGCCTTAAAGAAGACGTGTCCGGCCCATGGGGACATTAACTTGTGTTGTCGGGCCTTAAAGAAGACGTGTCCGGCCCCATGGGGACATTAACGTGTGTCGTCGGGCCTTAAAGAAGACGTGTCCGGCCCATGGGGACATTAACGTGTGTTGTCGGGCCTTAAAGAAGACGTGTACGGCCCCATGGGGACATTAACGTGTGTTGTCGGGCCTTAAAGAAGACGTGTCCGGCCCATGGGGACATTAACGTGTGTTGTCGGGCCTTAAAGAAGACGTGTCCGGCCCATGGGGACATTAACGTGTGTCGTCGGGCCTTAAAGAAGACGTGTCCGGCCCCATGGGGACATTAACGTGTGTTGTCGGGCCTTAAAGAAGACGTGTCCGGCCCCATGGGGACATTAACGTGTGTTGTCGGGCCTTAAAGAAGACGTGTCCGGCCCATGGGGACATTAACGTGTGTTGTCGGGCCTTAAAGAAGACGTGTCCGGCCCCATGGGGACATTAACGTGTGTTGTCGGGCCTTAAAGAAGACGTGTCCGGCCCATGGGGACATTAACGTGTGTCGTCGGGCCTTAAAGAAGACGTGTCCGGCCCATGGGGACATTAACGTGTGTCGTCGGGCCTTAAAGAAGACGTGTCCGGCCCATGGGGACATTAACGTGTGTTGTCTGGCCTTAAAGAAGACGTGTCCGGCCCATGGGGACATTAACGTGTGTCGTCGGGCCTTAAAGAAGACGTGTCCGGCCCATGGGGACATTAACGTGTGTTGTCGGGCCTTAAAGAAGACGTGTCCGGCCCATGGGGACATTAACGTGTGTCGTCGGGCCTTAAAGAAGACGTGTCCGGCCCCATGGGGACATTAACGTGTGTCGTCGGGCCTTAAAGAAGACGTGTCCGGCCCCATGGGGACATTAACGTGTGTCGTCGGGCCTTACAAATGCCCTGCAGAAGTAGATACCACAGTAACTACCGGGCAGTGTGTTTACTTTTCTGATGACGTCATCACTGCATTAGTCGTAAATGTTCAGACAAGCTTAATATTTGGTTATTATTAGCGCTACTCTGCATGCACCCAATTCAACATTATAGTCGCATTTTTCTTTCAAACTAATTTGATCGTGGATGTCCCCGTTTGGTACAGATTTGAGCTCTCTTGGGCGTTAAGCAGGCGGAGACGTACGGTCTTAGAAACAGCTCTGCTTAGGACACAAGAACCTCAGGGAAATGCTCTGTTTGGGAGAGGGGCCAAGGCTATGATGAGAACTGTCCCTCCAAGACTATGATGAGAATCTGGTCTGAAAACAAGGAGTACTCCATTCTCGAAACAGCACCACTACCAGGATCTGGCCGGTAATGCACTTTTCCGAATTGTTGTGAGAGTTGTAGTATTATGTAGTATCACTTGGATTGACTTAATTATTGCCGATGCCTTTTGTAGACTACAATGTTTTTTCTTTTCATAGAAAAAAAGTCACCGGCCGGTAGAATGACAGAGTTACCGGCCACAGCCGAATTCTACCAGCATTTGGCCGGTGGTCAGGTGTTAACTGTCCCTCCAAGGCTATGATGAGAACTGTACCTCCAAGGCTATGATGAGAACTGTACCTCCAAGGCCATTATGAGAACTGTACCTCCAAGGCTATGATGAGAACTGTACCTCCAAGGCCATTATGAGAACTGTACCTCCAAGGCCATTATGAGAACTGTACCTCCAAGGCCATTATGAGAACTGTACCTCCAAGGCCATTATGAGAACTGTACCTCCAAGGCCATTATGAGAACTGTACCTCCAAGGCCATTATGAGAACTGTACCTCCAAGGCCATTATGAGAACTGTACCTCCAAGGCCATTATGAGAACTGTACCTCCAAGGCCATTATGATAACTGTACCTCCAAGGCCATTATGAGAACTGTACCTCCAAGGCCATTATGAGAACTGTACCTCCAAGGTGCTTATGATAATTATACCTCCAAGGCCATTATGATAATTATACCTCCAAGGTGCTTATGATAATTATACCTCCAAGCTTATGATGATAACTGTACCTCCAATGCCATTATGAGAACTGTACCTCCAAGGTGCTTATGATAATTATACCTCCAAGGCCATTATGATAACTATACCTCCAAGGTGCTTATGATAATTATACCTCCAAGCCTATGATGATAACTATACCTCCAAGGCCATCATGATAACTATATAGTCTCCTGGGAATGAGGACATGTCTGCAGCACATTCTACTCAATCTCACTTTCTCTCAGCAATGTGTAATTTCAAAATCATTAAAAAAAACGCCCATATTATTACAGTATTGGTGATATGGATACTGCACTCTTTCCTATTCATATAGATATTCATTCCTAATTACGCCACGCAAAATGTACAATTACTCTGACCTCCTCGTGCATCCGTGTCTCAGTTTAGAATTTAATAAAGAGGCTCCGAGATATCTATGGGATTCACTTTCTGCACTTTGTCGGTCTGACTCTGAACCGTTTCAACAGAGCTGTAAGAACTGTTACAGCAAACAAGTTAAGAGCAACATTTCCTTTTCAGCCATCCGTTTTCTTTTAGATGAAGATGAAGATGAATAGTTTTATTTTTGGTCTTTGTTTACAGATAAATCAAAAACACACGTGTGGACTTTCAAAAGAAAAAGAAAAAAAATCACAAAAATCACAAATGTACATATTCAAAGTAAGCTCACACACTAAATCCAAACTCAATGACCGAAAAAAGGAATAGGCTTATTTTTGCCTATCCTTTACAATTCTTAAAAACGAAATATACTTTAATATAAGAAAGAAAATAGTAGTCTTGCTGCTACTGTGTTTCTGCAAATGCCTTTTTGTGCGTGTTTGTACGTACAAGCACGCCGGTGTGCATGTATTTTAGGCGTTATCCTTACATTTGATATTGTATGTATGTGAACCCAGGTGGCCAAAAAGTTCCGGCCCATTAATGGCCTGTATCCGGCAGGCCGGAAGAAATTAGTCGGCCCAAGTCCGGCTGCCAGAGTCGGCCAAGTAGGCGGCAATGACTGACTGGCCGATTCCGGCCCGAGTACACTGGGCCAGGTCCGGGGTTGCCGGAAGCGGTGAACGTCCGGATCGGCCGAGTAGGCGGCAATGACTGACTGGCCGATTCCGGCCCGAGTACACTGGGCCATGTCCGGGGTTGCCGGAAGCGGTGAACGTCGGGTTGCCTAAAGCAGCCCAGATGCGACCCACACACACTGGGCCAGGTTTGGTTGCCCGAAGCCTAGCCGACACTGCCAATGCAATGGTACTACACAGTAAATTCCGCAGAGTACATTTGACTCAAACTGAGTAAAGAAATTTTACTCAGTTTGAGTGAAATGTACTCAGTTTGAGTCAAATTTACTTTGCGGAATTTACTGTGTACCCAGTATTCTGCCAGAGCTACTCCACTATCTGCCTATGACCATACATTACCGGAAATACAGTAGGAAATGGTTGATTAGTAATACAATGCCACATATTTAAGGACCCTTCCCTTTACCAATGGAGTATTGGCATGTCCCGCATTGAACAATTCAGAAGTTTACATGCTGTCTCCTACCTCACTGAAATATATTCTCAGTGTATGTGCACATTGTACACAATATACACCATTCTGCAGTGAAGCTCAAATATCAAGTAAAGTAACAATTACCCCCATACATGCTACTTTTTCCAGTTAAAAATGACAACTTGAATAGATATTTAAACATTTATTAACAAAAAAATATCACATCCTCCTCTCTGAACCCAACGACAAAGCCTCCAATGAAATTAACCCATTGTTCCCCTGCAACAGCTTCTCCCACAGGGGATCTTTGATTAAACACCTGCTATCAGAAGAATATAGACAGTCAGAAAAAAAGTTCAGTTTACTACTTAAGTACATTTAAAAGTAGAAACTTTGACGTTTACTCAAGTGTGTACTTTCACTTAAACTTTCATGTTAGTCTAGCTTAGCAAAATTTTTTAGGAGAATTAATACAAAAACGAGTGATATGGCCGTTCAGTTGTAAATGAAAGCCTGCATTTAGTAAGACGTTGTTTATAAATGTCTTTTGGTTTAGTTATGAATGAATGACAGCATCTCTATAGCACAGCTCTATTACTAGGACATAAAGTGCTTTGTAATGACTGTATACATCATTCACAACGGGTGGCCCCAGCAGGAATCAAACTCCTAACCGTGACAGTGTTAGTGCCATGCTCGGAGTGCCAAGCACAAGACCCCAATGTTATGCGGGGCTCTGCTCATAGGCGGGCGGCTCGTGGCGTGGCTCGTAGTCCTGGTTGTAGAAGCAACCGTCGCCCTCCATGGAGACCCCCCTCCTCCCGCGTCACCCCAGCGAGGTGGCGGGTGGCGACCCTGACGAGGTGAGCCATGGTGGGGTGGCGGGGGGCCGGCAGGGGGAGGCCCCTGGGGGGGGCTCCGGAGAAAAGCGCCAGGGGGCCGGGCCGGGAGGCGCCCCTGGGGCACCCCGGGAGGCGTGGGCATAGCCTTACGGACCACGGGGGAATAGGTGACGTGGGGGCGTAGCGTGGCGGGGGTCTGGGGGAGCTGTCGCCGGCCCCGGCGAGGCGTGCTGGTCCCCGACGTGGAGGGGACGGGACTTCCACTCACTGCCCTACACGAAAAGTGAAAAAGGCAAATAAAAAGAACGAACCACAAATTCAACGACAGAAGAGAAGAGGATGAGATAGAGAGAGAGAAGAGAGAGAGAAGAGAGAGAGAAGAGAGAGAGAAGAGAGAGAAGGAAAGCAAGATAACAAAATACAACAAGAGCCAGTATGGAAGCAAATGAGTGACAGAAGTATTTGAATTTGATCAGACACCGAATTTATAGCATTGAAAATAATTACTTTGAAAACATGTATCTGAATTGAATTTATAGCATTGAAAATAATTACTTTGAAAACATGTATCTGAATTTTTTCAGACACCAAATTTAAAGCATTGAAAATAATTACTTTGAAAACATGTATCTGATTTTTGAATTTTATCAGACACCGAATTTATAGCATTGAAAATAATTACTTTGAAAACATGTATCTGAATTTTTTCAGACACCGAATTTATAGCATTGAAAATAATTACTTTGAAAACATGTATCTGAATTTTTTCAGACACCGAATTTATAGCATTGAAAATAATTACTTTGAAAAATGTATCTGAATTTTTTCAGACACCGAATTTATAGCATTGAAAATAATTACTTTGAAAATAAATGTGAAATAAAAATTCAATGTAAAAAAATTCGAATGTATAATTGCGGTGTATAAAATTCGATGTAAAAAACCATCATCCGGGCTACCCAGACAGGATAAGCAATCGCGCCTGGATGCAATCGAATTGACTTCTGGCCTATCACTGCACGGCTTTGTCAGTCATGTGATCACACCAACCCGGGAGAAAGATGGCGGTATATATACATACGTTGGGGGGAGAATATACATACGGTGGGGAGGAGACTGTACATTAGGAGGGGGTGGGTGGGAGAGAAATATACATACGGTGGGGAGAGAATATATACATACGGTGGGGAGGAGACTGTACATTAGGAGGGGGTGGGTGGGAGAGAAATATACATACGGTGGGGAGAGAATATATAAATACGGTGGGGAGGAGACTGTATATTAGGAGGGGGTGGGAGAGAAATATACATATGGTGGGGAGAAAATATATACATACGGTGGGGAGGAGACTGTACATTAGGAGGGGGTGGGTGGGAGAGAAATATACATACGGTGGGGAGAGAATATATACATACGGTGGGGAGGAGACTGTATATTAGGAGGGGGTGGGAGAGAAATATACATACGGTGGGGAGAGAATATATACATACGGTGGGGAGGAGACTGTATATTAGGAGGGGGTGGGAGAGAAATATACATATGGTGGGGAGAGAAATATACATATGGTGGGGAGAGAATATATACATACGGTGGGGAGGAGACTGTACATTAGGAGGGGGTGGGAGAGAATATATACATACGGTAGGGAGGAGACTGTACATTACGAGGGGGTGGGAGAGAAATATACATATGGTGGGGAGAGAATATATACATATGGTGGGGAGAGAATATATACATACGGTGGGGAGGAGACTGTACATTAGGAGGGGGTGGGTGGGTGAGAGAGAAAATACATATGGTGGGGAGAGAATATATACATACGGTGGGGAGAAGACTGTACATTAGGAGGGGGTGGGAGAGAAATATACATATGGTGGGGAGAGAATATATACATATGGTGGGGAGAGAATATATACATACGGTGGGGAGGAGACTGTACATTAGCAGGGGGTGGGAGAGAAATATACATATGGTGGGGAGAGAATATATACATACGGTGGGGAGGAGACTGTCTATTATATGTATATTTCTCTCCCAACCACCCCCTCCTAATGTACAGTCTCCTCCCCACTGTATGTATATATTCTCTCCCCATCATATGTATATATTCTCTCCCCACCGTTCTCTTGGTGTAAAAAGTTTAAGACCAGGGTGAGGCCAGGCTATGGATGGCTTTGAAGGTGAGGAGTAGTGTTTTGAAGTTAATGCGTTCCTTGATCGGGAGCCAGTGGAGGGAGTGGAGGACAGGAGTGATGTGTTCGCGGGACCGGGTGTTAGTGAGGAGGCGGGCAACTGAGTTTTGGACCATCTGCAGTTTATGGAGGGAGCGGGAGGTGATGCCAGTGAGGAGGGAGTTACAGTAGTCCAGGAGGGAAAAGATGAAGGCGTGTATGAGGGATTCAGCAGCAGGGGGTAGAGGCAGTGACGGATTTTGGCAATGTTGCGGAGGTGAAAATATGAAGTTTTGACAATGGAGCGGACATGGGGTCAAATGAGAGGGTGGGGTCGAGGATGACACAGAGGTTGCGGACTAGGGGGGAAGGGGTGATGGTGGAGTCATTGATGGTGAGTGTGATGTAATACAATAATTTATACTGTAGCATTACAAACCATTTGACAGCCAGGTCCTGCACCTCCGTTCTTGTCCTCTAGGAGCCATCGCAGCATGGCCAAGACCTTCCTCATCCAGCATACTGTCCGGGTGTAACTTATTGCCAGCGGAAGAGTGCAAGAATGCTTCCGCATTCGTCACCGCACGCCAGTACGGTAATGCGCCTTTCCTTTCGCCCCGCTCAGACAAATGCATGTAGTACATTGCAACACAACGCAGCATTTCCGCGGCTGTCTTTAACTAGCAGGACGCTAGTGGGCTAGTCGCTAAAATATATAATTGTACCAACACAGATATTAGGCAGTACACACATTGTCCTGCAATACATGTACAGTGAATGCACAGCTACATTCGCCATATATTTCTATCGCTGCTGCGGTCTATAGTGAAATGCAATATTATTATTATTATTGTAAAGATTATCATTACAATCGCAGCCTGGAGGCAATGTTACAAGTGTACGAGGGTTGTGTGCAAAGAGCACAGCCTCTCAATTTGCACAACGTGCACAAAATAATAATTGTAATGATCTTTACAATAATAATAATATTGCATTTCACTGTAGACCGCAGCAGCGATAGAAATATATGGCGAATGTAGCTGTGCATTCACTGTACATGTATTGCAGGACAATGTGTGTACTGCCTAATATCTGTGTTGGTACAATTATATATAAAACGATATATATATTTGAGCGACTAGCCCACTAGCGAGGCAACCTCGTGCACCATCGCAGCATCGCCGAGCGTGGTGATACAAGCGGGCTGCTCTGAGGAAAGGAGCCCCTTCACGCTAGTGGGCTAGTCGCTCAAATATATATCGTTCTATATATAATTGTACCAACACAGATATTAGGCAGTACACACATTGTCCTGCAATACATGTACAGTGAATGCACAGCTACATTCGCCATATATTTCTATCGCTGCTGCGGTCTACAGTGAAATGCAATATTATTATTATTGTAAAGATCATTACAATTATTATTTTGTGCACGTTGTGCAAATTGAGAGGCTGTGCTCTTTGCACACAACCCTCGTACACTTGTAACATTGCCTCTCCAGGCTGCGATTGTAATGATAATCTTTACAATAATAATAATAATAATAATAATAATATTGCATTTCACTGTAGACCGCAGCAGCGATAGAAATATATGGCGAATGTAGCTGTGCATTCACTGTATCTATTGCAGGACAATCTGTGTTGGTACAATTATATATAAAACGATATATATTTTAGCGACTAGCCCACTAGCGTCCTGCTAGTTAAAGACAGCCGAGGTTGAGTAGTTTCTTCTGATATCACTTTCAAACTCCAAGTGATTCGTTGCAATGTACGCGGAAATGCTGCGTTGTGTTGCAATGTACTACATGCATTTGTCTGAGCGGGGCGAAAGGAAAGGCGCATTACCGTACTGGCGTGCGGTGACGAATGCGGAAGCATTCTTGCACTCTTCCGCTGGCAATAAGCTACACGCATACTGTCCTTCTGAAGCTCTGAAGTCATTAGTGGCCATGAACCTAAAGAGAGAGAGCGAGAATACGTTAGTAGATAGTCTAAGGCCAGTGATTCTCAATATTATTTTGCATATCTAGGACCTCTAATTTAGTCCATGTCATGCACATCTACATAAAATATACTGTAGCATTACAAACCATTTGACAGCCAGGTCCAGCACCTCTCCGTTCTTGTCTTCTAGGAGCCATCGCAGCATGGCCAAGACCTTCCTCATCCAGCATACTGTCCTTCTGAAGGTCTGAAGTCATTAGTGGCCATGAACCTAGAGAGAGCGAGAATACGTTAGTAGATAGTCTAAGGCCAGTGATTCTCAATATTATTTTGCATATCTAGGACCTCTAATTTAGTCCATGTCATGCACATCTACATAAAATATACTCTAGCATTACAAACCATTTGACAGCCAGGTCCAGCACCTCTCCGTTCTTGTCTTCTAGGAGCCATCGCAGCATGGCCAAGACCTTCCTCATCCAGCATACTGTCCTTCTGAAGGTCTGAAGTCATTAGTGGCCATGAACCTAGAGAGAGCGAGAATACGTTAGTAGATAGTCTAAGGCCAGTGATTCTCAATATTATTTTGCATATCTAGGACCTCTAATTTAGTCCATGTCATGCACATCTACATAAAATATACTGTAGCATTACAAACCATTTGACAGCCAGGTCCAGCACCTCTCCGTTCTTGTCTTCTAGGAGCCATCGCAGCATGGCCAAGACCTTCCTCATCCAGCATACTGTCCTTCTGAAGGTCTGAAGTCATTAGTGGCCATGAACCTAGAGAGAGCGAGAATACGTTAGTAGATAGTCTAAGGCCAGTGATTCTCAATATTATTTTGCATATCTAGGACCTCTAATTTAGTCCATGTCATGCACATCTACATAAAATATACTCTAGCATTACAAACCATTTGACAGCCAGGTCCAGCACCTCTCCGTTCTTGTCTTCTAGGAGCCATCGCAGCATGGCCAAGACCTTCCTCATCCAGCATACTGTCCTTCTGAAGGTCTGAAGTCATTAGTGGCCATGAACCTAGAGAGAGCGAGAATACGTTAGTAGATAGTCTAAGGCCAGTGATTCTCAATATTATTTTGCATATCTAGGACCTCTAATTTAGTCCATGTCATGCACATCTACATACTGTAGCATCCATCAACACAGGATGACCCTTTCCAGCTGTTGAAATGAAAGTCCCAGATTGAAAAGTATATATATACACAGTCACACACACAATAAAACATTGTATACATCACTTACAAGCATGACCACTTGAAGATCTTGAAGACTTGGTAGATCTTGACCGTCTTGGGAGAGAGAGAGAAGGCATTACAGGATGACTCTTTGAAAATGATGTCCCAGATTAAAAAGTATATATTATATATACACAGTCACACACACAATAAAAACCACAACCACTTGAAGTATACGGGTAGTTGTTATTGAGCTGTCTTCTGCTTTCATGTCGTTGTTGAGAGACAGCACTGTAACAGTATTTGCTACATTAACAATGAAATTATATATTTTATAATTAAATTAAACCATGAAAGATCTGCGTGATATGCATTGGTTAGCTAACGTCAGTATTCTACAGTCTAGGCCTGCTAGCAGTAGTGCTTGTATTACAGATCCCGCCAGTTTCATAATATCGAGCAAATAACGTTACAGTAGACTAGTCACTGAAACACAGACTAAACAGCATTTATATCAGCAGCACGCATTACTTATAAATAATAAAATATATGTGTTGCACAATTACCCGAGATGAGAACAGTTGGTGACAACGTGAGGCTCTGCCTGTAGCAGTGTATGTAGCCTATATATGTGTTGCACAATTACCTGAGATGAGAACAGTTGGTGACAACGTGAGGCTCTGCCTGTAGCAGTGTATGTAGCCTATATAGCTAACGTGAGCTCGCGCTACACTCAGTGTATGTAGCATAGATATCTATAGATATCTGTGTTCTATAGATATCTATGGTATGTAGCCTATATAGCTAACGTGAGCTCGCGGCCTCGCGCTACACTCAGTGTATGTAGAGCTAGTAGCTAACGTGAGCTCGCGCTACACTCAGTGTATGTAGCCTATATAGCTAACGTGAGCTTGCGGCCTCGCGCTACACTCAGTGTATGTAGAGCTAGTAGCTAACGTGAGCTCGCGCTACACTCACTGAAACACAGACTAAACAGCACTCATTTATATTAGCGGTATTACTTATAAATAATCAAAAATATCTGCATAAATTACCTGAGATGAGAAGAAATGCAACCGTGTCATACTGGTCTGGTCTGACTGTGCCGCGCGCGACGCGCGTCAATTCAAAATTTCAAAAACCACAATGCATTGTGGGGATCCCCCCCCCCACAATGCAACGCAGCTGTTAGTCAGTGTTGCCAAATGACAATTATTATTTATATTATTTTATATAACAGTTACTCAATCAACTTGCTTTATGCCTACAATCTCTCTGACAAATCTCAATGGCACAAGAATAACTTAAAATAATACTAATAATAATAATAATAATAATAATAATAATAATAATAATAATAATAATAATAATAATAATAATAATAATAATAATAATAATAATAATAATAATAATAATAATAATAATAGCTCTCTTTTCAAGTAAAATAATATGAAATAATGTTCGAATTAATACATCTTTAACAAATTATAGGCAGTATAGTATTTGTTTCAAGTTTAAAGTTCAATAACTTCGTTTTTATATACTTTACAGTGAAAATGTTGGTTTTGATTGATTGATTGATTGATTGATTGATTGATTGATTGAAAACTTTATTAACAGATTGCAGAATGGGTACAATACAGTACAGCTCAATACATACAATTGTTAAGGGCATGCAGACCAGAGAAAGACGTTCGTCTTGTTTACATCAGGGACCCCCATTTTCAATTCATCATAACATGACATGTGACATACAGATAGACACTTCTATACATTTATGACATACCAGATTTGCAAATACAGTAGGCCTACTGTTTGTGATACAAAAAGAGTCTAGAAAAGAGAGTATATATTTGACGTAGAACCGTACATTATAGGTGGGGGGGGGGGGTAGGAGGGGTGGGGGGGGGGGCACTGTACAACTGCACAAGCACAACTGTACATTGGAATATTGACAAAACCATGTTGGAGGGGGTTGGGTTAGGACATTTACAGGGGCCAGTTTCGAATTGCAGTCTCCCGTAGGTGTTCTTTGAGAGTGTTTTGAAAGTGGGTAGTGATTCACATTCCTTTACATCTTTGGGTAGGGCGTTCCACATTGATGTGGCATAATTGCGAAATGTGTTTAGTCCCTGTTTGAGCCAAATCTGGGTTTAACATGATTTGTGGAGCTCCCATGGTGTTGTGGTCGTGGTATTCACTGACCTTTGGGAAGTATTTTGACATGTACACATATACCTTGGTCGTGTATGTATCTTGTAGACAGGCCCATTGCAAGTTGCTGTACTCTGTCGTCTACTCTAAGCCATCCTAGGTTGTCACGTGGGCAGGGGCGAGGTGGGTTCTAGAAGTAAGGTCAAGCAGTAGTCTGACCAGTTTGTTTTGAGATGTTTGTGTAGCAGGGTGGATTATCCCTACTTTATGAGATGTACACTGTCACCAGGTAGGGGGGAACACAGCAGATCTGATTCCAACTGAATCCCCGACTTTAGTGCAGGAGTGGAGCTTTAGCAGAGGGTCACAGCCTCTTCACCCTGCTCCCCTCTGGGAGAAGGCTGAGGATCCCAAAGGCTGTGAAAGCTCGACACAGACTGAGCTTCTTCCCCTCAGCCGCCAGGCTGATCAATGCCTCAGGTCCCCCCCCCCCCCCTCGGTACCCCCCCCCCCCCCTCCCCCCTCTGCCCCCAAGTGACACTGGCACAATGACACTGACTGCACTGCACTAGTCCGTACTGGATCCCTGCACTCTTCACTTTATATATATATATGTATTTATTGATTAATCCCCCACTGCACTGTTTCGTTTCTTGTCTGTGTTGGTGTTGTTTTCTGTGAAAAAAGAAAGGAAATGCATACACTGTATTGCTGCAACAATTACCAATGTGTTTTACACAAATGGCTAAATAAAGGAATCTGAATCTGGGGCCTAGGATTTACTAACCTAGTGTGCTAGTCCAGCTTTAACAAATTATCTCTGTATCTTTTCAATGTAAATAATAAATCAGTAACCAGTATTGTTATGTTAGCGTACTGAGCTGCGGTTAAAGGCCTTAACCACAGGTTAAAGGCCTTAACCACAGTTGTTATGTTAGCTACTGAGCTGCTGCAGGCCTTAACCACAGTATTATGTTAGCTATGAGCTGCTAACTATAGAGGCCATAACCACAGTATTACATATACTCTTGTTAGCTTTATGAGGCTACATCAACACGCTCCTATGAGTGCAGCATATGCAGCTTTATGAGGCTACATCAACATCCTATGAGTGCAGCTATAATATTAGCTTTATGAGGCTACATCAACATGCAGGCTCCTATGAGTGCAGCAATTTAAAGGCCTTAACCACAGTTGTTATGTTAGCTACTGAGCTGCTGGTTAAAGGCCTTAACTACAGTGTTGTTATGTTAGCTAACGAGCTGCTGCAGGCCTTAACCACAGTATTATGTTAGCTATGAGCTGCTAACTATAGAGGCCATAACCACAGTATTACATATACTCTTGTTAGCTTTATGAGGCTACATCAACACGCTCCTATGAGTGCAGCATATGCAGCTTTATGAGGCTACATCAACATCCTATGAGTGCAGCTATAATGTTAGCTTTATGAGGCTACATCAACATGCAGGCTCCTATGAGTGCAGCTATTTAAAGGCCTTAACCACAGTTGTTATGTTAGCTACTGAGCTGCTGGTTAAAGGCATTAACTACAGTGTTGTTATGTTAGCTACTGAGCTGCTGCAGGCCTTAACCACAGTATTATGTTAGCTATGAGCTGCTAACTATAGAGGCCATAACCACAGTATTACATATACTCTTGTTAGCTTTATGAGGCTACATCAACACGCTCCTATGAGTGCAGCATATGCAGCTTTATGAGGCTACATCAACATCCTATGAGTGCAGCTATAATATTAGCTTTATGAGGCTACATCAACATGCAGGCTCCTATGAGTGCAGCTATTTAAAGGCCTTAACCACAGTTGTTATGTTAGCTACTGAGCTGCTGGTTAAAGGCCTTAACTACAGTGTTGTTATGTTAGCTACTGAGCTGCTGCAGGCCTTAACCACAGTATTATGTTAGCTATGAGCTGCTAACTATAGAGGCCATAACCACAGTATTACATATACTCTTGTTAGCTTTATGAGGCTACATCAACACACTCCTATGAGTGCAGCATATGCAGCTTTATGAGGCTACATCAACATCCTATGAGTGCAGCTATAATATTAGCTTTATGAGGCTACATCAACATGCAGGCTCCTATGAGTGCAGCTATTTAAAGGCCTTAACCACAGTTGTTATGTTAGCTACTGAGCTGCTGGTTAAAGGCCTTAACTACAGTGTTGTTATGTTAGCTACTGAGCTGCTGGTTAAAGGCCTTAACTACAGTGTTGTTATGTTAGCTACTGAGCTGCTGCAGGCCTTAACCACAGTATTATGTTAGCTATGAGCTGCTAACTATAGAGGCCATAACCACAGTATTACATATACTCTTGTTAGCTTTATGAGGCTACATCAACACACTCCTATGAGTGCAGCATATGCAGCTTTATGAGGCTACATCAACATCCTATGAGTGCAGCTATAATATTAGCTTTATGAGGCTACATCAACATGCAGGCTCCTATGAGTGCAGCTATTTAAAGGCCTTAACCACAGTTGTTATGTTAGCTACTGAGCTGCTGGTTAAAGGCCTTAACTACAGTGTTGTTATGTTAGCTACTGAGCTGCTGGTTAAAGGCCTTAATTACAGTGTTGTTATGTTAGCTACTGAGCTGCTGCAGGCCTTAACCACAGTATTATGTTAGCTATGAGCTGCTAACTATAGAGGCCATAACCACAGTATTACATATACTCTTGTTAGCTTTATGAGGCTACATCAACACGCTCCTATGAGTGCAGCATATGCAGCTTTATGAGGCTACATCAACATCCTATGAGTGCAGCTATAATGTTAGCTTTATGAGGCTACATCAACATGCAGGCTCCTATGAGTGCAGCTATTTAAAGGCCTTAACCACAGTTGTTATGTTAGCTACTGAACTGCTGGTTAAAGGCCTTAACTACAGTGTTGTTATGTTAGCTACTGAGCTGCTGCAGGCCTTAACCACAGTATTATGTTAGCTATGAGCTGCTAACTATAGAGGCCATAACCACAGTATTACATATACTCTTGTTAGCTTTATGAGGCTACATCAACACGCTCCTATGAGTGCAGCATATGCAGCTTTATGAGGCTACATCAACATCCTATGAGTGCAGCTATAATATTAGCTTTATGAGGCTACATCAACATGCAGGCTCCTATGAGTGCAGCAATTTAAAGGCCTTAACCACAGTTGTTATGTTAGCTACTGAGCTGCTGGTTAAAGGCCTTAACTACAGTGTTGTTATGTTAGCTACTGAGCTGCTGCAGGCCTTAACCACAGTATTATGTTAGCTATGAGCTGCTAACTATAGAGGCCATAACCACAGTATTACATATACTCTTGTTAGCTTTATGAGGCTACATCAACACGCTCCTATGAGTGCAGCATATGCAGCTTTATGAGGCTACATCAACATCCTATGAGTGCAGCTATAATATTAGCTTTATGAGGCTACATCAACATGCAGGCTCCTATGAGTGCAGCTATTTAAAGGCCTTAACCACAGTTGTTATGTTAGCTACTGAGCTGCTGGTTAAAGGCCTTAACTAAAGTGTTGTTATGTTAGCTACTGAGCTGCTGGTTAAAGGCCTTAACTACAGTGTTGTTATGTTAGCTACTGAGCTGCTGCAGGCCTTAACCACAGTATTATGTTAGCTATGAGCTGCTAACTATAGAGGCCATAACCACAGTATTACATATACTCTTGTTAGCTTTATGAGGCTACATCAACACGCTCCTATGAGTGCAGCATATGCAGCTTTATGAGGCTACATCAACATCCTATGAGTGCAGCTATAATGTTAGCTTTATGAGGCTACATCAACATGCAGGCTCCTATGAGTGCAGCTAATGTTAGCTTTATGAGGCTCTGCCCCCCCCCCCTCCACTCCTATAACACCCACCTCGCTCTGCCCCCCCCCCCTCCACTCCTCTAACATTTTATTTATTAATTTTATTATTATTATTTTATTTGTTGCCATTAAAATAATAGGCAAGCATAGGGCTAAAACATTTTCATAAACAATAATATAATCTTTTGTTATTTGGTTATAATAAGGGCTTTTCTATGCATTTGTCTGATTGATTGATTGATTGATTGAAAGCTTTATTGACAGACTGCAGAGTGGGTACAGTACAGCTGTATTCACTTGTTGCGGTGGTCTCAACGGAACAATTTTGATTGACAGTCGATTCTGCCAATCACACCGCTGTTGTGTGTGGGGGCGGCGTCGCTTGACTGAAACTTCGGCTCTGCCCCGGCAACCATTGCCGGGCCAGAGCCGGTTTATCTTTGGCGAGCCCGAGTCGGCTCTGGCACGGCAAGCCGAGCCGGGCCAGAGCCGGTTTATCTTTGGCGAGCCCGAGTCGGCTCTGCCCCGGCAACCATTGCCGTGCCAGAGCCGGTTTATCTTTGGCGAGCCCGAGTCGGCTCTGGCACGGCAAGCCGAGCCGGGCCAGAGCCGGTTTATCTTTGGCGAGCCCGAGTCGGCTCTGCCCCGGCAAGCAGAGCCGGGCCAGAGCCGGTTTATCTTTGGCGAGCCCGAGTCGGCTCTGCCCCGGCAACCATTGCCGGGCCAGAGCCGGTTTATCTTTGGCGAGCCCGAGTCGGCTCGGGCACGGCAACCATTGCCGGGCCAGAGCCGGTTTAGCTTTGGCGAGCCCGAGTCGGCTCTGCCCCGGCAACCAGAGCCGGGCCAGAGCCGGTTTATCTTTGGCGAGCCCGAGTCGGCTCTGCCCCGGCAACCATTACCGAGCCAGATCCGGCTCATCGTTGGCGTGCCGTGCCGGACATATGCAGAGTGTGCCGACCGGTAGCCGGAATTGGGCCGAGTATGCTGGCCACCTGGGAAGTCTATTGTCATGAGGGATTCCCACTTCATGTACAAAATAAATCAATGAAGATATATTAAAACGGCAGCCAACAGCAAAGGCTATATCCCCAAATACTGTATGTCCTGAGTGACACCTCTTAACCACGCCCCTAATAATAATAACAACAACAACAACACATACTGACACCATCAGTAGGATAACACAATGGGACAGCTCTCATCATGACTGGACAAGCTGTTGAGGAGCAGTTCATGCTTTTACTTTTGTGAGCATGGCACCACCGTGTGGCCAACGGCAGAACTTCACAGGCTTCCTTCATATTATAGCAGGACAAACGATACATAAACGTCATGTAAAAGTGCTGTTGCATAAATATTCTATATTCATGATAATTCATTGATTGATTTCTTCATTTCCTGTATAAAGTAATAAATATATAAATAATGTGATGTAAAGCTCAAATATAAATAGTTGATTTGATGTACAGTAAATTCATTGGTCAACAGTTAAAAGTAATAAGGCACAAAATCTCACGAGAGTGTGTTACATTTAAGAGCGGAAATTACAGAACTGGTGCTCTCTCTCTCTAATGGAAGGGCCCTCATGCATCAACGTGGACTTTGAACTTGACCTACTTCCACACGTAAGCACGGAATGTAGAACTAGCGTACGCACAGGGAAGTCGGCATTCATCACACGTGCGTACGCAGGCTCTATGGTCCTCCGTGTTGATGAATACCACTTTGTTCTACCGTCAATGCTCGTGCATGATTATCCATATAATGGTCATGAAAATGAGGAAACACCCCCCATGGGATGTGAAATAATGGACCGACCCTAGCGGGACTCCGAGAAACTCCACGGAGAATTCACTGCTGTCGAACCAAGAAGACACTATCGCGTATTGTGGGATAAATAAAAGGCGGATTTGTAAACGGTGATGACAGATATCAACGGCTCCCTAAGACCATTGCTGCAATTCTGCCTGGACAGCTCAAAATACTAATAAAGACCGTTCGTTGACCACTGTTTGGCGTTGGTTGTGTGTCATTATAAGTAACCGTGCTTGTAATATGAATGCCTTTATTAGTTGTGTTCGATTGGCTATATGATTTTTAGATGCATCTATTTTGTTGTCGGCTAATAAAGACCGCGCTGGAATATGACTGCCTTTTCCCGTGTTGTTTGATTAATACCCCATGGATTAAAGTTCTCCTCAATTTTATTCCAAATCGCGATGGATCTCCCGTCAATTTTCTACCTGCTGCATATGATTTCTAGAGGCATACTACAATCTATTTTGATGTCAGTATTGGGTAGCCTATATAAACAATATAATACGAGAGCATATACAAGAACAATGAATCTCACTGCATGTATGATAGCCTGCCTTTCAATCAGACCAGGCTGCAGAAACAAATTAGTGGGGGGGCATAAAATGTTCTCGGGGGGGCACAATGGTTTTTCGACACAGGTTCCGTTTTATACGTTTCAGCTGGGACAACAGCGCTGTGGCTTGCTTGGCGCTGCCCATGGTGCTGAACTAAACAGCAGAGAGGCAATTGAAAAATCAAATTTCTCTATCTTAAGAACATTCACTTATACAAAAACAGACTGAACGGATATATATAACAGACCTGCTGGGGCAGCGGACTGAGAGCAGGGGACACAGACAGGCTGGATAAGATGGTCAGGAAGGCCAGTAGCGTGGTTAGGGTGTAGCTGGACGCCCTAGCGAGGGTGGCGGAGAGGAGGAACCTTGCTAAGCTCCAGGCCATCAGGGAAAACCCCTCCCACCCACTATACACAGACTTGGCTGACAGGAGGAGCATGTATTGTTATAGGCTCACACTACCTAAATGCAGCACTGAACGGCACAGGAAGTCCTTCATTCCGACAGCCATCAGAATATACAATATCACTGTGCCTCACTGCATCACTGAGCACAGAGTGACAGTTACCATCTTCCTGGACTCTTACTTTTTAAACAGCACTGTGCAATATTACACCTACTGTAGACTTCAGTATATTTTTACTGTATTTATTTACTGTATCTTTTATTCTATTTTTATTCTATTTCATTTTATTCTATTCTTAGGCCATTTGTTTTGTTATTCTTATTCGTGACTTGTTCTGTCTAAATGTTTAATGTTGAGTGATTTGCAGTGTCAAATTTCCCTCAGGGTAATACATTTCTATTCTATTCTATTCTATATCTTTGAAAAGTCTCCATTTATTCAACACTTCTGAATTCACTGACAAACTGAACTGAACTGACAAAAATAAGGTGCATAAAAAAGCAAACAAAATTCCTCCACAGGCTACTCACCATCATTAGTAGAGCGGCAAGCGGCGTTTGGGGACAGAGTGAAATCTTCTTAAAACACTGCCCCTCCGGGCGGTTAGGTGGTCGAGCGGAGATTGCGTTCGTCACCAGCCCCGGAGCTGTGAGCTTGGTTCGCCTGTTCGAATCCAGCTCACAGCTCCGGGGTTGTCACAAGCTTGGCTGGCCGTCTGCACTGATACAATTGGCTGTATCAGAGGGTGGGAGAAGCTGGCGGGGTGGGTCCGGGTCGTTGTAAACAGCGACTCCTACAGTTCGGTCGGGGCGCCTGCTAAGCGCGGATTGGACGTGAGGGGGATAGTGTGATCCTCCCACATGCTACGCCCTCTCAATGAGAATCCGCGCTGCCAGGTGAAAAGAAGCGGTGATTGGCTGGACGTGTGTCGGAGGAAGCACGTGGTAGCCTCCACTCTCCCAAAATGATCTGACTGTGGGGGGTAAAGCGCAGCGACCAGGAAGGGACTGGGAATTGGCATACGACTAACATTGGGATGGGAGAAAATCGGAGGAAAAATGGAGGGGAAAAAAAGACCAATACAAAAAAAAAAAAAAACACTGCCCCTCCACTCATTCCTGAACTTTTTTGTTAAGTCCTTCTCAAATGCCAACTGAATTAAATTGGCCTTGCGTCGATGAAGCATACTAAGGCGATGTTCTGTAAAGATGTTCTTGAGGGTAGAAAACGAATTCTCACAGAGTGCCGTGCTAGCTTCAGTAGTGTTGTTGATGACATCAGTGCCCACTAGGGCTGTCCCCGACTAAGCATTTGGATAGTCGACTTTGATTGACAAAAAAATGTACGCACAAAGTCAAGTTCAAGTTGAAGTTGATGAATCCCACTCTTTGCTTAGAAATGATCGTACGCACAGGGTAAGCACAGATCTGTGCGTAGAACACGTTGATGCATGAGGGCCTGAGCAGGTCTCTCTCTCTCTCTAATGGACTTCAGGTGAGCAGGGCCCTCATGCATCAACGTGTTCTACGCACAGATCTGTGCTTACCCTGTGCGTACGATCATTTCTAAGCAAAGAGTGGGATTCATCAACTTCAACTTGAACTTGACTTTGTGCGTACATCTACGCACTTTTCAGACCTGGCGTACCTAGCGCCCAGTGGTAGAATATATTATTACAACAAGGAAATGAGCTTCTGTGCATAATAACACTGGCACGTTCTGTACGAACCGTAGTTCATTATAGTTCATTGTAAAATAGCAACAGTAGTGTAATTATGGTAAAAAAAAACCTATAAATAGCATTTGGAATAATAGATCTTTCTCTCAGAATGAATGCAGCATGGTTTATATAGCGTTATCGGAATATATAAGTAGGCTACTGACTGACTGCGCTCCGCGTAGCTTGATTGATTGATTGATTGAAAAGTTTATTAACAGATTGCAGAATGGGTACAGTACAGTACAGCTCAGTACATACAATTGTTAATTGGGGATGCAGACCAACTTTCGTCTTGTTTACATCAGGGTCCCCCATTTTCAATTCATCATAAATCATAAAGCTCAACTCGTTATTATTCTGCGCAGACCGCAGAAACACGGGAACGTTTTGATTATATTTAAAAGGCTTTACGTTAAACGAAACAAGTGGAACTTCGAAGCTGTAAGCAGAATACAAGTCATATTAATATAGTGTTCTTCCCCCTTTTTACTGTATAAGAAAGAATAGAAAACGCATTGCAATGACACTATAGTGGACAGACTATGTATATGATGGGATTCAAGTTCATGTATTGAAAGGCAGGCTATCATACATGCAGTGAGATTCATTGTTCTTGTATATGCTCTCGTATTATATTGTTTATATAGGCTACCCAATACTGACATCAAAATAGATTGTAGTATGCCTCTAGAAATCATATGCAGCAGGTAGAAAATTGACGGGAGATCCATCGCGATTTGGAATAAAATTGAGGAGAACTTTAATCCATGGGGTATTAATCAAACAACACGGGAAAAGGCAGTCATATTCCAGCGCGGTCTTTATTAGCCGACAACAAAATAGATGCATCTAAAAATCATATAGCCAATCGAACACAACTAATAAAGGCATTCATATTACAAGCACGGTTACTTATAATGACACACAACCAACGCCAAACAGTGGTCAACGAACGGTCTTTATTAGTATTTTGAGCTGTCCAGGCAGAATTGCAGCAATGGTCTTAGGGAGCCGTTGATATCTGACATCACCGTTTACAAATCCGCCTTTTATTTATCCCACAATACGCGATAGTGTCTTCTTGGTTCGACAGCAGTGAATTCTCCGTGGAGTTTCTCGGAGTCCCGCTAGGGTCGGTCCATTATTTCACATCCCATGGGGGGTGTTTCCTCATTTTCATGACCATATATGGATAATCATGCACGAGCATTGACGGTAGAACAAAGTGGTATTCATCAACACGGAGGACCATAGAGCCTGCGTACGCACGTGTGATGAATGCCGACTTCCCTGTGCGTACGCTAGTTCTACATTCCGTGCTTACGTGTGGAAGTAGGTCAAGTTCAAAGTCCACGTTGATGCATGAGGGCCCAGGTGTCTCTCTCTCTCTCTCTCTCTCTCTCTCTCTCTCTCTAATGGACTTCAGGTGAGCAGGTTGTATCACGCTGCTCCACAAGATTTAAGTTACAATTATAGACGTCTGAAGTCAAAGCAGACGGTCAAAAGAACTAGTATTTTTGTAATTATTTATTTATCTTTTGCTATAGTGGATAGGTATATTATTTTTTGATATTGATAGATAACTTATTACTAATTCCTCTAATAGTAACCGGGTCTCAAATACAAGCCGGGTCTCTATTAATGGCCGGGTGCGCTCTTGAGCTAAGCAATTATAAGCCGACCTCCTAATACAAGCCGGGTTACTAATATACTGAGCTGCACACTGAGCTAGTTACTTGATTTCACTTTGAAAACGTTGAAATGACCAGTGACCACCTGTAATTGCACTGTTTACTATTTCATACAGTACTTGGTTTCAATAAATGAACCCAGTACATTTTACTGGGTTCAAACTGACACAAAATGTTGATTTATTCATTATGATCCGTTTGAAAATTTGAAATATAGGCCTCCCTCTTATACAGGCCTCCTCCTAATACAAGCCTGGTACCCGCTACAGTTGAAACAAATACAAGCCGGGGTTACTATTAGAGGAATTACGGTACATAATGAATATGATATTGTAAGGAAGGGGCAGGACCAGATAAGCTTTGCTTCTTTCTGTCCCTTCTCGAACAAAACCATTTGTCTTGAGCCATGTTGACAATTGCTTCCATGTCTAGGAAGATATATTGTATTTTATTAGTATTTGTATTTTATTTAGTTTTTAAATTTTATTTGTTTTATTTAGTTTGATATTTTTTGTTATTTCAAGTGTGTGTGTTTATGGTTGTTCGAGATAAATAAAGATCAAATCAAACTTTCCAAGGACTCAAGAACCTCTTTTCACAACAAGCGGCCAACGAGTTCTCACGGTGTGTGAGGTGGTATGGATGAGCGCAAAGAATAAACGCCCGCTTATGAAGAACCGACCTGCGTCTGTGTTGTTGTGAAGAGAGCTACATAAGGTTTGGTGCAAAAGGACGACGTGTTCAAAGTCAACACGACACTTATTGTTTGTGTATTTTTCCCAAAATCTGACCTGTACAGTTTGGCCCATCGATTATCTAAATCATACTTTTAAAATACACTGGTCCATAGATTTAGGAAGGGGGGGGGGTTCAAAATGCAGAAAAATCTAAATATGGCGAGGCTTAAAAGGAACACACCAACACTTTGGGGAAATTTGCTTATTTGCCATCTACCCTGGAGTTAGACAAGCAGATACATACCCTTTTCTTCTTTGTGCATGCATTAGGCTTAGGGAACAGCCGCTCCGTTAGCCTAGCTTAGCGTCACTCACTGGAAGTAGGTGTGCCAGTGTAGCCTAGTTCCCAACAGTCACGAAATACACTCCAAATACAACTCCAAAACTTTCCTGTAAACATGTTGTGACTAGTGATGCACGATATATCGGCCGCCGATATAATATCGGCCGATATGGCCGTTTTTTTACACATCGGTATCGGTCCGATATCAAGATCGGGCCGATATAAAACAAATATTATTATTATAATTTTTTTTTACATGCTTTGGCCTTAACACAATCCCGCCCAAGCACGGATATCTCCGTGATTCGATTCCACCCGTTGTGGACAGAAGGACGGATATATCCGTGGCAAGTTGTTTTGGCTTTTATTCCATTTTAATAACCTATTCAAGGTCGCCGAGCGGCACTGCAGATGTACCCTACTCTTTGAATTCGCCAACGTGCATTACCGGCCAGATCCTCTTAGGGGCGCTGTCGCGATAATGGAGTGTGCCCTGTGGCTGAACGGTGGACTCTATTTTTTGACTTTCAATGGAGTTTTCAGTTAGCTCGATTCTGGATGTGCAGCCTGTAGCTTGGATTACGTTTTGGATCGCAGATTTCACTATGCAATAAGGGGATTTATCATCAGCCAATGGACATATCGATCTACCAGATGGCGATCGATAACGGGGAAATGCTTTGGGGGATCCCACCGGCCCACGGTAAGATCTTTTTCACGTAAAGTACATCCCGATCGGGCCTTGTTTTGATAGCCATCCATCCGATCAATGAATGAGGCTAATGAGGCTAACGCGGTTATTGGTAATCAATAATCAGAAACGACGTCCCCCGCCCCCCCCCTTCCATGCATACATGCTTGAGGATCGTGCCGATCATATGCAGTTTGAGTTTTAACTGTAGCATATGTATAACAGAAATGCCATTGGATATAACGGTAGTAGCTATTAGCCCTTTATCTCGCCTTCCAGGAAATATACTAGACCAAATCCCATATAACGCTTATATTCACGGCGCTATAAAATGAGAACGTATTGATGAAAAAAATAATTCTTTAAGCCATTTTGAAGGGACGGTTTATGGTCTCAATTGACAATGAGAATGGACAGATAGCAATACTATAAAGTATAGATTTAGCTCTACAAACAGCCCCACGTCTGTTTACATTTGCCGGTCCTCTAGAGATTTATTAGACGCATCCCAATGGCCCCGAATGTGTTAAATCGTTAAAAAATATGTCATTTCTGAAAATAAGTTACAAAAGTAAAAAAATGTAATGCGTTTTGGAAAATAGCTCTTTATTTGATTATCATAAAAAAGTGTTTTCTATACAGAGATATCGACATCGGTAAATATCGGTATCGGCCAGAACAGCAATATTATTATCGATTATCGTATCGGCCACAATTTTCACATCGGTGCATCACTAGTTGTGACCACGTGGAGAAATAAATAAAAAAAACGCAGATTATACTCTGCCTGGGTGCAGTGATTTCATCACCTCAAAAGCCCAGTTGCTTTTTGAAAAACTGGGCTTTTGAGGTGATAAGATTGTATTTGGAGTGTATCTCGTGACTGTTGGGAACGAGGCTACACTGGAACACCTACTTCCAGTGAGTGACACTAAGCTAGGCTAACGGCACGGCTGCTCCCTAAGCCTACTGCATGCACAGAGAAGAAAAAGGGTCTGTATCTGCTTGTCTAACTCCAGGGTAGATGTATCTGCTTGTCTAACTCCAGGGTAGATGTATCTGCTTGTCTAACTCCAGATGGTAGATGTATCTGCTTGTCTAACTCCAGATGGTAGATGTATCTGCTTGTCTAACTCCAGATGGTAGATGTATCTGCTTGTCTAACTCCAGGGTAGATGTATCTGCTTGTCTAACTCCAGGGTAGATGTATCTGCTTGTCTAACTCCAGGGTAGATGTATCTGCTTGTCTAACTCCAGGGTAGATGTATCTGCTTGTCTAACTCCAGGGTAGATGTATCTGCTTGTCTAACTCCAGGGTAGATGTATCTGCTTGTCTAACTCCAGATGGTAGATGTACTGTATCTGCTTGTCTAACTCCAGGGTAGATGTATCTGCTTGTCTAACTCCAGATGGTAGATGTACTGTATCTGCTTGTCTAACTCCAGGGTAGATGTATCTGCTTGTTTAACTCCAGGGTAGATGTATCTGCTTGTCTAACTCCAGGGTAGATGTATCTGCTTGTCTAACTCCAGATGGTAGATGTACTGTATCTGCTTGTCTAACTCCAGGGTAGATGTATCTGCTTGTCTAACTCCAGGGTAGATGTATCTGTTTGTCTAACTCCAGGGTAGATGTATCTGCTTGTCTAACTCCAGGGTAGATGTATCTGCTTGTCTAACTCCAGGGTAGATGTATCTGCTTGTCTAACTCCAGGGTAGATGTATCTGCTTGTCTAACTCCAGGGTAGATGTATCTGCTGGTCTAACTCCAGGGTAGATGTATCTGCTTGTCTAACTCCAGGGTAGATGTATCTGCTTGTCTAACTCCAGGGTAGATGTATCTGCTTGTCTAACTCCAGATGGTAGATGGCAAATAAGCTAATTTCCTAATTAAAGTTGGTGCGTTCCTTTAAGTCCTTACGGCAAATGTGTGGTCCATGGAGAGCCGCATCTCCGGGCATCACTTTCACGACTGTTAATGGGTCAGGACATACGCTCATTCACCTGATGGTGGCGCTAGAGTAAAGGTCACAGGGTCACCAAATCAATAGTGTTCTTCCTCATTAGGGGTCATGAATGTTCACCGCAAATTTGAAAAGATTAAAAATGAAAAACGATCTGCGCCAACATGAAGCGCGGGGGGGGGGGGGGGGGGGGGATCCATAAGATCCCGTTTTTCGGGGATATAATGAAATCCGATAAATTCAGCCCTAGTCTGTATATCGTCAACAGTATTTTGGGATAGGATCAAATAATAAAAAAGGTAATGGTGGTGATGACGTGGTTAGGTAATGGTGGTGATGACGTGGTTAGGTAATGGTGGTGATGACGTGGTTAGGTAATGGTGGTGATGACGTGGTTAGGTAATGGTGGTGATGACGTGGTTAGGTAATGGTGGTGATGACGTGGTTACCTTCTGGTTAAACGGCCACTTGATGAGCACGTCGCTGTGTCCTCTCATCACCACGAAGAACAGGGACAGGTGGCTGCCGCGCCCCATGCCGTCGCCGTTCAGGTAGATGCGCAGACACATCTTGTACCCATATTTACTGGTGTAGAAGGCTGAAAAACAGGATCAAATGTATTTGTAAGGCCCGACAACACACGTTAATGTCCCCATGGGCCGGACACGTCTTCTTTAAGGCCCGACGACACACGTTAATGTCCCCATGGGCCGGACACGTCTTCTTTAAGGCCCGACAACACACGTTAATGTCCCCATGGGGCCGGACACGTCTTCTTTAAGGCCCGACAACACACGTTAATGTCCCCATGGGCCGGACACGTCTTCTTTAAGGCCCGACAACACACCTTAATGTCCCCATGGGCCGGACACGTCTTCTTTAACACATTCCCTGCCACGCACTTTCAGCATCTTATACCATTCTCTGCCACTGTAAGTCTATGGAGATGTTCACCTTTGCAGGGCTATAACTTTTTAAATTGTATTGCTAAATTGACTATGGCCCATTCAACATCGATTATCTATCGTTCAGGATGTAGGAACGTTTTACTTTTTCATTCACACATTCATACGAAAATACCGTCTAGAATATAAATATGTTTTTATCGTTTTCTGCAGTAATTCCTAGAACGTGAGATATAGGCATAAATGCATATATAGATTATCAAATGCTGTTTGTTGCCGATCCACGCTATATTAATATATTAATTATAATTCTGTGATCGTCGTTAAATGCTTTATGTAGTATGGGTGATATATAGATCAGAGCAGTTTGGATGGATAATAATAAACAAACAGGCTGAAAGTAACGTCAGCCTCCTATGAGACTGGAGCAAAAAGATCCCAGTTATTTGATGGGGATCGAGTCGATCCATTTCCGGTTTGTATAATAGTACACGCCCAAATCATGTCGATGTGTGGCTAGAGTCCTGCAACGATATGCGAGTGGCCGGACGCATTTAGGAGACGCACCGATATCCAACCGGCCATTTCCGGTTTGGCAACTCGCCGATCATCCACCAGGTGGCAGTATTGAAGCGTTGCAGAGTTGTTCCGAGTCCCACTGCATCAGACAAGGCTCCGTGAGGGAAATATGAATAACATGGCGAAAATATGAAATATGATCAAAATAACATCGTACGCCGTGGATTGGCAGAATTAGTATGAACTTGAAACACGTCGTACAACGTGAATGGCGCAATATGTGTTAAGGCCCGACAACACACGTTAATGTCCCCATGGGCCGGACACGCCTTCTTTAACACATTGAGTGCCAGCCACGAGAAATCTCGTTATTTCATGCCATGCGTTGAGTGCCAAGGACGAGAAATCTCGTTATTTAATCGTTATTGCTTTTATTAGCGATATCCATAAATGTTTCATCATTCTAGCCTCACGTTATCATTGGGACTGTCTATGAGCTCGAACAGGGGAAATACCGCCCCCTATCGTCTCCCGGATGGTAATTGTAACTGAGGGGTACAATTCCCTGACTGTATTACTAGATATGATACTTACTACCACTACCTTTGTACTTAATATTCGGCCACCCAGTACACGGCATAAATATATTATCATAAACACTCTCACGTAGATGAAACGGATCCAACACAAATGTACGAAGTCGAAGTATGCGTTTATTACTACACAGCAATGGTGTGTAGAGCAAGCACTTAATCACTTAATTACATTTATGAATTGAAATAGTATGCACTTTTATGGCAAAGAGTATTCGTCGGTATATCAATAGAGAATGTCCAATCTCTGATGGCGCAGGTGGTAAATATACGACCTGGAATAGTTAAGGAATAACAGCAATGATACTTTAATGATTATATACTGGATCCACTAGGGGGGGTTAATCCGGTCGCTTGTAAGCCGACAGGAGTAGGAGGGGGGGGGGGGTAGAATCCGGCTGCCTCGTCCGGCCAAGGGTATCCCAGGTGAACCCACTGTAGTGCCGTTCAATGCGCCGGCGATCCTTGGACCACAGATGAAAGCAGGTGGACTCTTTGTGGGCCGGCTCTCTCCGGTCCACGGGGGAGAGACGTGAAGCGACCTCGTCTTGCAGAGCGTCTCCTCACCTTGCGTCCTCTCCAGGGGGGGGGGGTTCCAACACACGGCAGTGTCGGGGGTCTTTATCCATGGAATAATCAAAGTATACAAAGCATAATCCGTGCCTGGGAAGGCGGGCTGTCGTCGGTAGAATAATCCGGTATACAGGTCCACTCGCTCGTCGGCTCTGGGGCTCCTCGGGTGCAGCTTCACATGGGGTCAACCACCCTGGGTAAGCAGCCAGTTCTCTGCCCGAAACGATGGGGTACTGACTGCGGTAGTATTCTCACCGCACGAAGCACTATATATTAACAGACTATTATTAGCTTAATAGACTACGTCCAACTCGACGATATAGTGCCAAATATGACTATTCAAATATTAATATACACAATGTCTCAATACCGATGGTAGGCGAACTTGGCCTTACTCCCACACGTGGCGTCGCGGGGAGGCTTTACGTCTGTGACTCTATTGGAGGGTAAGAAACTGGACTGAAAAGGAAGTCCTACTTTAGTAGCGCAGTATATATACGCACTATGAACAAATAGTCCCATTAGTGGTGCGGTAGCCAGATTCCTACGCGGAACTAGGACTTGTTCGTACATGTGGAGCGGTACGTTTGAACTGGGTCTGAGGGGTATGGCAGCCTGGCACCAAGGTCTCGACCAATAGTAGAATGGAGACTATTATGGGATGTTCAGTAGGCTAGAATGGATATTCAATGCATATTGTACAAGGAATATACAAGGGATATCAGGGAATATTAGAGAATATACAAATACAATTAAATATATATATATAAATAAATATATATATTCGGTTTAATCTGGCCCTTCACAACAGCCACCCCCTGAATAGGTCCCAGACCTAATCAGTTAAACAGAGACAGATTAATCGCGTTGTCTATTTACACATAAGGGTTTGCTGTAGGGGTCAGTCAACTTCACAAAGTCATAGGGTTGTAGGGTCATGGTCATCATTGATTGTGTCTGGGAGTCGAGGCAGTTCTATGAGCCTCGCCACGGGACGGGTGTAAGTGCGACCCTGGACGAGCACTTCAGCTGCTCGGACCTTGCCGTCGGCACCGGTGATCACTTTGCTTACGCGGCCGGCCGGCCACATAGCTCTGGGCAGTGATTGATCAATAATCATGACGACTGTTCCTTCTGTCAAATTGTCTCTCTCCTTTACCCACTTCTGGCGGGTCTGTAGAGACGGTAGGTAGTGCAGTAGGAAACTGTTCCAAAACTTGTCGGCTAATACTTGGCTGTACCTCCACATTCGTCGGCCGTTCGCTTCTTCAGGCCGGTACATTGTCTGGGGTAATGCAGGATCTAGCCGCCCCATCAGGAGTGTGTTGGGGGCAACTGGGTCGATATCCGCCACATCACTGGAGACATATCCGAGGGGCTTCGAGTTAAGTACTCCCTCAATCTCCGTGAGAACTGTCATTAGGACTTCTTCCGCCACAGTCTGGGCCCCAAGTACTGCGTACAGGGCTGTCTTTATGGAGCGCACTTCTCGTTCCCAAGTGCCACCGAAGTGGGGTGCGTTTGGGGGGTTGAATTGGAAATCAACCTGTGCTGGAGCGAGGTGGGTCTTAAGTTCTGGGCCCATAGCTTGGAAGCTCTCTCTCAGCTCTCTTTCGCCGCCTTTGAAGTTTGTCCCATGATCGGACAATAGGGTAGACGGTCTTCCTTTCCGTGATGTGAATCTACGGAAGGCCATAAGGAATGAGTCTGTGCTCATGGTCGGGAGAAGCTCGATGTGTATCGCTCTGGTGGTCATGCATTTGAATACAATACCCCACCGCTTCTCGGTTCCTCTTCCTTTCTTTATGTGCAGCGGGCCAAAGCAGTCCATACCCGTTGAGTGGAATGGCTTGTCACCGATTCGGAGGCGACATGGAGGAAGGTCAGCCATCCTTGGTATGCTGGGCTGCGCGCGCCACTTGCGGCAGTCTAGACATGTTCGCTGGAAGCGTCGTACCGCCTCTCTTCCTTGTAGGATCCAGTAACGACGTCTGATTTCCGCGAAGACTCTTTCTGCTCCTGCGTGATGTACATCCTCATCGTATTTCTTTATAATCAGCTCTGTGACCTTGTGTCGGCTGTTCAATACGATCGGGTATTTAATGTCATCCGGTAGATTGGGGGCTCTGCGTAGGCGACCACCCACTCTGATGAGGGTATGAGCGTCGCTCTCGGGGGCCAGATGAATTAATCTGCTGTCGGATGGGACGAGCTTTCCTCCCTGTAGACAGGCCAATTCATCGGGGAACGAGTCTCTCTGGGCTCGCTGCAGTAGAAGCAATTCTGCTTCCTCGTAGTTAGCTGCTGACATATCAGCGGGGGACTTGCACTCCGGGTGGTACCGCAGGAATGTTCTTTGTTGTGCACTCTCTATGGACGTGCAATCGTCTATGTTAGGGTCGGTGGAGGCTACGGTGCTCAATCCACAGAACACAGACTTCTTATTTTCCACCTCCTCTGGACTTGCTTCCCTCGGGATAGGCATGGGCCACTGTCCTTCCGGGAGTCTTCGGAATGCGGGGCCGTCACTGTAGACATTGCGACGGGTGAGGTCATCCAGGGGCATCCCCCGGGTGATGACGTCAGCTGGGTTCTGTTTTGTATCAACGTAGCGCCACTCTGTTTCTCCGGTTAACTCTTCGGTTAAGTCTTGAATCTCGGTGACTGACTCCCACGAAGACTTTGTACTTGCATGAGTCCGATTTGATCCAGGCGAGTACCGTCGTGGAATCTGACCACAGGATTGTTCTAGACACCGGTATGGTGAGCTCACGTTGGATGAGCGTGGCTAGGTGCGCTCCGGCTAGGGCTGCGCAGAGCTCTAGACGTGGGATAGATTGTTGCTTGCGTGGGGCTATTCTCGAGCGGGCGAGGACAAATGCTGTGTAGGTCTCTCCCCCCTGGTCTTGGGCCCGCAAGTAGGCTACTGATCCGTATGCGACCTCTGAGGCGTCACTGAAGACGTGTAAGTCCATTTTACATGTCTCTGGCCTCACCGTGGGTGGGAAGTAGCTTCGGCGCATATTAACGCCTGGGAGTGAGTGGAGCTCCATCTCCCACTCTATCCAGGTGGATGCAAGGTGTGCGGGAATGGGGTCGTCCCAGCCCTGGTCCTTGTCCCACAATGCTCGTACAATCATTTTTGCCCTGGTGGTGTACGGTAGAATACATCCTAGCGGGTCATATTGTCGGGCGAGTGTTGTGTACACTCTCCGTCTGGTGGTCGGCGCCGCCGCCGGCCTTCCCTGCTCCGTAGTCAGGGGCTTGTGTCGGTAGTGAAGCGAATCTGTTTTGAATCGCCACACCAATCCCAGGGTCATCTCCTGGGCTTCTCCCGGGATTGTAGCCATCCAGGTCTCGCTGCTGGCTGCCTTGTCCTCGGAGGAGAGGCTGCGCAGTACTTGCGGATCGCTGCTGGCCCACTGCCTGAGATCAAAGCCGCCTTTGATCAATGAGGCGCGGAGTTTAATCAGGAGAGCCTCGGCTTCTTCTTGGGTTGAAAGGCTTTGTAGACAGTTGTCTACGTAGAAGCTGTTCTTTACGCTGTGTCGGACCTCTTCGTCCGCTGCTGGGTCCTCTGCTACATGTTTCTGTAGTGCAAATGTAGCACAGCAGGGGCTGCACGTCGTTCCGAAGGGGAGGACTTCCCATTGGTAGATGGCTGGGTGCTCATCTCCTGGCTTCTCTCTCCATAGGAACCGTAACAGGGGCTTGTCCGCCTCTACTAATCTCACCTGCAGGAACATTCCTTTAATGTCCCCGCTGATGGCCACCTTTTCCTGGCGGAAGCGGAGTAGAACGCCGAGTAGGGAGGGGCCGAGTGTGGGACCGGGCAGTAACTCTTTATTCAGATTTTGGGATCCGATCTGGTAGCTGCAGTTAAATACTATGCGGTCTTTACCGTTGTGATGGACCTTGTGGTGGGGCACGTACCACGATTCAGTGGTCTGGTCAGCCTCTTTAATGTCCATCTTTGTGACGTGTCCCGCTGTGATGAGCTTCTCAATCTCAGCGCGGTATACACTCTCTTGGGCGGGGTTCTTGGCTAAGCGCCGCTCCGTGTTCAGCAGGTACCGTTCTGTGGCGTCTGTCTTGGCGTGGAAAGTAGGCATTCCTTCTCGCCGCAGGAGTGGCGTGGCGTATCTCAACACGCCGTTGACCGGGACTCTCTTGGTCCCTGTCTCGAGGAGGTGAATGGCGTAAATGTCATCTTTAGAGCTAATGTCTTTCTTTCCGTTCTTAAAGGGCATTTGTTCCAAGGTCCATAGCCGCTCTACGTGTTGCAGGAGTGCGGTTTCTCCCTCTGTGACTCGGGAGTGGAGACATCTAGTGGCTGTACTTCGGTTGAGAGATTTGGCGAGCGGGCCTTGGAGAGTCCATCCCAAACGGGTCTCGACTGCTGCAGGACAGCCTCGGGGTCCGGTATGAACCCGGTCTATCGGGACAATGAGGTCTGCATGGTCGGAGCCTATCAACAGGGTCGGCATAGCATTGTCTATGAGCGGGATCGGTAACTTGCGCAGATGTGCATATTTCTCCATCAGCTTGGCGACGGGGTATGTGTACCGCGACAGCCCTATTTCTTGGCTGGTGAAAGCGTCTGCAATCTGGTACCGTCGCTCAGGCTGGCCGCTCGCTGCGATAGAGAATGAGACATTCTCGCCCTTTATCGTCTTCAAATCTCGTCTTATTGTCCGAATTGTCAT
Organism: Notolepis coatsorum; assembly: GCF_963971535.1. Taxonomy (NCBI): domain Eukaryota; kingdom Metazoa; phylum Chordata; class Actinopteri; order Aulopiformes; family Paralepididae; genus Notolepis; species Notolepis coatsorum. The sequence continues at coordinate 121,219,639 of NC_140165.1, forward strand.
TTGGGTTTCGCTTCCCCGCAGCCCTAGCTGGGCCGCAGCGGAGGCGAGCAGCAGGGTCTTCTCTGACCCGTCATCGAGGACGGCGTAAGTGTCCAGGACTTTATTCTGGTAGCTTAGTGTCACACGCACTACTTTTAGGAGTACTCGGGCTCCACTGCTGCTGGCGGGATCGATTTGCGGCTGGATGGTGCGGGTGAAGGGCGCCGTCTGTTACTGTCGTGAAGTATGTCCAGATGGGCTCCATCGCACTTGGTGCACCTTTTCTTTAAGCGGCATTCGGCTGCCATGTGTGAGCGCGCACAGCGAAAACAGCGCTTGTTGGACTTTATCCATTGACCTGCTTCCTCCGCGTTCAGCTTGGGGAAGGAGTCACATTGCGCTAGCCAGTGTTCTTTCTCACAGTAGGGGCACACTATCTTCCACTTCTCCGTTCTGGAGGGGGTACTGTGGCTCCTGCTGCTCGGTACTGACTCCGATTGGTGCATCACAGTCACCGATCTTCTTCCATCATTTAGTCGTCTGGTTCCTTCTCTGGAGCCAGGGGTGCTCCGTCCGAATGTATCTAGCCGTAGGCTGCTGACTTCTCTCGCCAGGAAGTCTGCTAGATCGAGGAGGTTCGGTTCGGGGCCATTCGGGTCTCTGTGGTCCCTCTGCCGCCTAAAGCGCTCCTGACGAGCGGGCGGCAGCTTCTCCAGAATCCTTTCCACATTTGAGTTGGCGTAAAGTTCATGCCTCCCCTTCTCTCTTTGCGCTCCCAACATCCCTACCAGGGACTGCACTCTGATGGACAGGTCGTCCAGTGCTCGATTGTCTATTGCTGGGGGTAAGCGGTCGATGTGTCGGATCTCCTGGATCACGTAATCCCATATGCGCCCATACCTCTGGTCCAGTGCTACCAGCGCTGCTGTGTATGGGGTGGTGGAAGTCGCGTAGGCGAGCGCTATATTATGTGCGCGGGGTACCTTTAAGTGCTTCAGTAGGATGGCGTATTTGTGGCGTTCATCCAATACATCCACCAACATGGTCTCCAGACACATGCGGAGTTCTGTATACTGGGCCCGGTTCTCTTGGGTGAAGTCGGGTACCATAGGCGTGCCAATGTATGACGCTGACTGTGGATACATCGGCGAGCGTTGGGGGAGAGGCCTCCTAGGCGAGTCTCCTCCCGCTCCTTGGTATGGGCTGGTACCGGCAGTGTACCATGGCCCGCTTGTCCAGGTGCTGTTCCTCGGTGCGGGTCGTGCGTCGTGCTCACCCGTGTATAGAGTCGGGGGTCTGTAGCGCAGCTCCGCGGGAGTATAGCCTGGGCTGTACCGGACCTCCTGGTCCGGTAGAGTACTGTGCTGTCTTCGGGCGTGGTTCTCCTCCTCTTCCTCTTCGTCTTCAGTTAGGTCATCCAGTGCTTGTAGTCTCTGGTTTAGCCTCTCCACAGGATATGCTGCTCCTTCCCGGTTGCTAGGTCTCGCTTGGACCGGTGGGGGGAGGTGGTCTGTGGGGGGTATAGACCTCGTCTGTTGGTCAAGTTCAGGGTTGTTTACTCGGCTAGGGGATGCCGCCCTGGAGGTGTGTCTAGACGAGTTCCTGGAGCCTCTGGCGGAGGGAGAGGGTGTTGTCCGTCTGATCAGCTGTTCTATTAGTTGCGACTGCTGTCTGTTGCGCTCTGCGTCCCGTTGAGCACCGGCTCGTTCTCGGGCCACATTCTCTTCCATCTGAATGCGTCTTATTTCTAGACGTATCTGCTCGTGTTCGCTTCGCTGCTGGATCTGCAGTCGGTCGCGTTCAGCAGCGGCGTTCAGGCTGATGAGGAAGGCCTGCTGTAGGGTCCTCTCTGCCTCGCTGGGAGAAGGCGGTTGTATAGGGGAGCCTTCCCTCGGGGTACTCCTTGCGGAGCCTTGGAGCTCTATCTCCACGGTGCTCTCCCCGTCTTCTTCCGTGCCGAGTTCTCTCTCGGTAGCGTTGTATTCCTCCCGGGACTCATCGGGGACTACTTCTTCAGTACTGGCGGGGTGTGAAGTCATGTCTGGTTCCCACTGGTCCCCACCGTGAACTTGGTCAGTTACATTAGAGCCCGTAGGGGCCTCTATGGTCGGGGTAGTCTGGGCGTTGGGGTTAGACATACTTTTACTTTCTAGTTTTACCGCATTTACTGTTAGTAGAAGACTAGGTTGTTGACTGACAGCGTAAGCCTCTAAGTACTGAGGGAGCCGTCGTTCGCGCTGCGGGCGTTGGTTAGGAGGATCGTTTCGTGGAGTGTTCATCATAGGCCATTTCAATATTAATAACACTATATTAATATTACACTAATTACCCTCCGGCTCGAAGGACCAATTGTAACTGAGGGGTACAATTCCCTGACTGTATTACTAGATATGATACTTACTACCACTACCTTTGTACTTAATATTCGGCCACCCAGTACACGGCATAAATATATTATCATAAACACTCTCACGTAGATGAAACGGATCCAACACAAATGTACGAAGTCGAAGTATGCGTTTATTACTACACAGCAATGGTGTGTAGAGCAAGCACTTAATCACTTAATTACATTTATGAATTGAAATAGTATGCACTTTTATGGCAAAGAGTATTCGTCGGTATATCAATAGAGAATGTCCAATCTCTGATGGCGCAGGTGGTAAATATACGACCTGGAATAGTTAAGGAATAACAGCAATGATACTTTAATGATTATATACTGGATCCACTAGGGGGGGTTAATCCGGTCGCTTGTAAGCCGACAGGAGTAGGAGGGGGGGGGGGGTAGAATCCGGCTGCCTCGTCCGGCCAAGGGTATCCCAGGTGAACCCACTGTAGTGCCGTTCAATGCGCCGGCGATCCTTGGACCACAGATGAAAGCAGGTGGACTCTTTGTGGGCCGGCTCTCTCCGGTCCACGGGGGAGAGACGTGAAGCGACCTCGTCTTGCAGAGCGTCTCCTCACCTTGCGTCCTCTCCAGGGGGGGGGGGTTCCAACACACGGCAGTGTCGGGGGTCTTTATCCATGGAATAATCAAAGTATACAAAGCATAATCCGTGCCTGGGAAGGCGGGCTGTCGTCGGTAGAATAATCCGGTATACAGGTCCACTCGCTCGTCGGCTCTGGGGCTCCTCGGGTGCAGCTTCACATGGGGTCAACCACCCTGGGTAAGCAGCCAGTTCTCTGCCCGAAACGATGGGGTACTGACTGCGGTAGTATTCTCACCGCACGAAGCACTATATATTAACAGACTATTATTAGCTTAATAGACTACGTCCAACTCGACGATATAGTGCCAAATATGACTATTCAAATATTAATATACACGATGTCTCAATACCGATGGTAGGCGAACTTGGCCTTACTCCCACACGTGGCGTCGCGGGGAGGCTTTACGTCTGTGACTCTATTGGAGGGTAAGAAACTGGACTGAAAAGGAAGTCCTACTTTAGTAGCGCAGTATATATACGCACTATGAACAAATAGTCCCATTAGTGGTGCGGTAGCCAGATTCCTACGCGGAACTAGGACTTGTTCGTACATGTGGAGCGGTACGTTTGAACTGGGTCTGAGGGGTATGGCAGCCTGGCACCAAGGTCTCGACCAATAGTAGAATGGAGACTATTATGGGATGTTCAGTAGGCTAGAATGGATATTCAATGCATATTGTACAAGGAATATACAAGGGATATCAGGGAATATTAGAGAATATACAAATACAATTAAATATATATATATAAATAAATATATATATTCGGTTTAATCTGGCCCTTCACAACAGTAATGCACCCATTGGATTGGACTGAATGAAAATGCATGAGAAAAGAAAAATCCGGAATCCACATTTTACTTCTCAGGCATGTAACCCGAGCCGATCGGATTCATTGTGGACCCTCAGAACAGTGTGGAATATGTGTTTCGAGTACCCAGCGTTGGATCAATAAACGCGATCGATATTTGGAATGGCGATCAGGAATTGGAATAATCTTTTTGCAGAACATCTGATGTGAGGTAAGGAATCTATGTTACCAGTCTTGGGGTAATCAGAGTTTTTTTCACAGCGGATCACAACGTGTCCCCTATGTGTATGTGTGTGTGTGTGTGTGTGTGTGTGACTGTGCGCTGACCAGGAAATAGATAGTCGATTTTTCAGCCCGCTTCTCTAGCGTGCATAAGTACACATATACTATCGATAATCTAGCGTTTATTTGAAAACGATTCATAAATAGGCAGAAAAATGACAACGTGTTTTGTGTATTCCACTAAAGGGTGATTATCACAGAATCTTATTTTTTTCTGGACATTTCCAAAAACGTCCGTTTTTTTAAACGGTATAAAACGGAAATGTACAGATGAAAAACAATCAGTTTCGTACATGTTGACTGCAAGCAAGTCATTGATAAGCGACGGGCGTATTAGACACATAGCCATAATATAGAATATAGAAATAGCTCCGCGAAAATCATGAAATATCGGAAAATCAGTCTAAAAAGGCTGGCATTCAAGCGATAAATGTTAAGGCCCGACAATACACCTTAATGTCCCCATGGGCCGGAGACGTCTTCTTAAGTCAAGAAGAAACATCACAATATATCAAGAACAAAACAAAAAACACCATGAAATCCAAAATAAAATGTAAAATAAATAAATGCGAAGGTAAGGAAAAACTCACTAAAAACCTAGCAATAGGAAAAAAGCACCACAGGCAATGTGGAGGAGAGAAACCTTCGAAGGGCCGTTCAAAGGCGGGGGGATCTCCCTTCTTAGATGTCGGTGATAGTAGTGTTGCTATAAAACAGGTGAAACAGTTGGTAAGTATGTACATATACGTGTAATGAAACACAAATAACTACATGCAATATAGGGATGCACGATTTTGGGAAATAATCTAATTGCGATTTTTCTGACAGATATTGCGATTAAATTTGCGATTATAATTATAATTATTTTTAAGCAGCCCCACAGAGGTTTATTGTAAAATGCGGCTTGCATCTGGCCTACGCACTCTGTCTGTTCGGGACACCGAGCCTGCAAATGTTTCTTTTTACCTGGGAATCGATACCGGTACCCAACGGTACCTTTGTTTCTGTACTTTACTCTCCCTCTCTGAAGTCTAAACTTCACAACACACAATCTAAAACCCCTTACCTCCCTCTGCCAAACCGTTCCTACAACAATAACAACAACTTGCAAAGGAGATCTTGTATCTCAATGGGACTTCCTGGTTAATATTAAAAAAAAAATATATATATATATATATATATATATATATAAATTTGCGATATTTTTATTTTTTTGCGATTTGCTAATTGCATCATTTCAAATCGCGATTTCGATTTAAAATCGATTAATCGTTCAGCCCTAATGCAATAGCAGATGGGGTACATCAGAACATTTTGAAAGATGTACCCCATCTTTCCCGCCATTCAGTTCATGTATTCATGTATATTCTTTACAGCTGTATGGTGAATGGTGCGTTTATATAGTGCTTTACCAGTTTGTTCCTCACATTCACCCATTCACTCACACATTGACACACCGACTGCGGAGGCAACCGCGCAAGGTGCCGACCTGCTCATCGGGTTAAGTGTCTTGCTCAAGGACACTTCTGACAGGCTGCCCGGGAGGAGCGGGAATTGAACCGGGAACCTTCCGACTACCAGATGACTGCTCTACCTCCTGAGCCACTGTGGATTCCAAGTAACTACAGCTACAAGCTAAAACTGTAATGTGAAGGGCCGGCATTAGGGCCCGGGTCCACCTATCAAATTTTTATGGCCGCAAGCGTCTTTTTTCAATTGATCCCAATGGGGAGGGAGCGCATGCTGCCGCCTATAGGAAATCCGCTGCAGTCGGCTTATTTTTTCAGCGCCTTTCAGCTTTTTTCTGCCGAGCGCATTTGCAGACAACCAATCACAGCCAATCATATCTACCACTCTGTTTGTAACCTGACACCGGAGCTGCCTGTCTGTCTTGGCTGTCTACCCACAAGAGACTCGCGACAAAGCACAAATACACTAATAACTACACGAATACACTAATAAAAGCTAATAAAAAGCAAAGGGCGAACTGTGGTATCAGGCAATAACTATATATATAATTAATATACAATAAAGTGTATTAAAATATGCTATATGTGCAAAACCGCGGCAGTAAAATACGATAAAAGTTATTATTACAAGATGGCTGTCATGTAGTTGTCGCTAGAGTTCTTTCTCTCGCGTCATCAGGTAGGTTGGTGACTGACAGCTCGTTGCCATAGCTACAAAAGGCTCGCGCTGCGTTTTTTTCTCTCAGCGCAAGCGCTCCACCCCAGCACTACCGGCGCACTGCCAGCGTTTTTCAGCTGGAAATGTGAGCTAGGTGGACGCATGCCCTTAGGCAACAGAGGGTGGAAAGGAACCCACCCTGAACACGACATGAACATGACACGAGAACAGAATGCCTGTATCCCTATCGTATGTTCTACTATATGTGCTTTTGTTTGTGTTTTTATTCTAATGTTATTTATCGCGCTTTTATTCTGTTTGTATTGCTAACCCTTTTTTTCACACAGGATTTTAGCCTGTACCTTCTGGCAGGGGGACTGCCAATGGAAACTTGCCTTTTGGCTAAAATTGGGTGCATTTACGTTTTTAAAATGTTTTATTAATGTACGCTGTCCCCCTTGAACAAATAAGTAAACCTAAACCTAAGAATGGTGAATATGGTGTTACCGGGTGAGATGGTGAGATGGTGAATATGGTGAACATGGTGTTACCGGGTGAGATGGTGAGATGGTGAATATGGTGAATATGGTGAACATGGTGTTACCGGGTGAGATGGTGAATATGGTGAATATGGTGAACATGGTGTTACCGGGTGAGAACATGGCGGGGGCCCTGCCGGCGACGGCGTCCTGTCTCTTCTTGGTGAAGTCGGAGATCTTCCAGACGAAGATGCCGTCGTGAGTCGCCGCACACATCTCCCTCATCTTCCCTTGGATCTCCACGATGGACAGGTCCCTGAGACCCACGGTCCTGTCCAGCTGACGCACCTGCAGCACAACACAACGCACCACACGCTGGGCGGGAGGGAGGGAGGGAACATGGCCAAGACTCTAGTCACCCAAACTACTGCCTCTTTGAAGTGCTGCGGTCAGGCAAGCGCTACCGGAGTCTCATGGCCGGTACAGAGAGACTCAGAAGGAGCTTCTATCCCCAGGCCATCAGGATGCTCAACGACTCCATGTAACAACCCATCATCTACACTCACTGCACACTAGGGGTGTAAAGGTAAAGGTACACGTATCCGTATCCGTACCGAACCGAACCGTTTCAGTGTGTACCGTATAGGGGTGGGAATCGCCAGAGACCTCGCGATACGATCGCGATACTCAATATATCGCGAATATTGCGATGTTTTTTTTGACATTTTTTTTAATACATTTTTACTTTTTTTTTTAACTGCAAAGTAAAACTGTCAACATGTTTTATCTAATAAAATAAAGTTCAGTCTGTTCATCTCACTTCAATAATTTTTATTGCAGAACATGGTATTTTCTCAAGCAGACAGATGTAAACACTGTAATCTGTGTTGCATGTACCTGACAAACTGAACCGTTTGTATTACAGTCATATTCCAACTTAACTGAATGCACATGTGTGGACTACTGTACTATTACAGGTATTGAAATGAACAATGCAACTTCCTTATAAAAAAAAATAAAAACAAAACATTTATGAATAATTAAATATCGATACTTGGCGTCCCTGTATCGATACAGTATCGCCACGCAAAGTATCGCGATACTACTACATATCGATTTTTTTCCCCCACCCCTAGTACCGTACCGTACCAAACGGCTGTGCTGTGTACCGAACGAATACAGCGGTATGTTAATCACTAACGAGTCGATTATTAATTTCAATATAGAATATTCGTTGACAGCCCTACAAGTACAATTAGTTACTGCACACTACGTCACCCCTGAGTGGAACATGGAAAGCCAAACTTTCCCCCACTGTACCGAAAATCCGTACCGAACCTCGACTTCAAAACGTACCGTACCGTGGTTTTTGTGTACCGTTACACCCCTACTGCACACACATCCACACGTACACACTCACTTTAAACAAACACTCACCTTACTCACTTTAACACACTTTATATTTATCTATTATTAAAGAGATTTGCACCACATTCATACCTCATTTGCACCCTACCCCATGTTTTGTACCTCTGCATTCTACCTCACTGTTACTCATTTTACTCTGTATTGTATATATATTGACTTTACCTACTTTTTACTTATTAATTTTAATTTTTTTTACTTACTTTCTTTTTACTGTATGTAGCACACTCTCATGGGCTCATACAGAAACAAGCATTTCATTATAAAGTATTCTGTATTTTGTTCGGACAAATAATAAACAAACTTGAAACAAACTTGAAACTTGCCATCAAGCTGGGCTGTCAATCAAAACAGTTCAGTGAAGTCATGGCGGGAAGCGCAAACCGCCTGATTTGGATAAAGGTTTCGAGAAAGGTAGCGCTGGAACTGGCCGGTGAAACAAAACTTCCAAGGATAAAAGACATCAGAATTTAATCTTCATTAGATATTGTAACTTTATCAAGACATAATTCGACACTGAAGAAATGAATGCAGAATTGAGGTACAAACGGCAGGCATGATGGAATGAATAAGAATAGTGAAGCATTATTTATGATTTCAGAGAGTGTGCACTGCAGTGGGAAAATCCTCCTTTTTATATTAGATTGCTTATATTGACTGGTATAAACAGTCGTTTCAATCAGTTTCAAAACAAAGTATTTGTCAGATATGCCAGATACTACTGTTAACACTTTCAGTGCCAACGACGAGAAATCTCGTTAGTTCATCTCGTTGTTTAATCGTTTTTGTTTTTATTAGCGATTTCCATTCATATTTCATCAATCTAGCCTCCCGTTACCACTGGGTCTATGTCTGAGCTCCATTGGGAAAATACCGCCCCCTATCGTCTCTCCTAGAGGTACTGCACCCCTTTGGAATGGATTGCATGAAAACCATGGAGAAAAAAAATCCTGCTTCCTCATTTTACTTCTCACACAAGTAACCCGAGCCTACTGCAGTCATTGCCGAGGCACAGAACAGCGGAGAATGTGTGTTTACAGTACCCAGCATTGGATCAATAAACGCGATCGATATTTGGAATGGCGATCAGGAATTGGAATAATCTTTTTGGAGAACATCTGATCTGAGGTAAGGAATATATTTTACCAGTCTTGGGATAATCAGAACTTTTTTCACCTATATATAAACGTGTCCCGACTCCCGTATGTGTGTATGTGTGCTGATCAGGAAATGGATAATACATTTTTCAGCCCGCTTCTATAGCGTGCATAAGTACACATATACTATCAATAATCTAGCGTTTATTTGAAAACGATTCATAAATATTCCAGTAAAGGGCAATTATCACAGAAGCTTCTGAAATTTTCTGGAACTTTCATAAAACAAGCGTTTTTCAAAATGGTATAAAACGGAAATGAACCGATTAAAAAACAATCCGTTTCGACAATGTTGACTGCAAACAAGTCATTGACAAGCGACGGTCGCATTAAGACACACAGCCATAATTTAAGACATAGTTTATGCGTTTGCAAATATGAGAGCTCTATCATTGAAGTGGGTGGTGGCATTCAACGGGGGTAAGGCGCACTGCATGGCTGGCAATGAAAGTGTTAATATTAGCCATTTAGACATCATTCTTACCACCAATGTGCTCTGCTTAGTGTGAAAATCTGTTCCACTGTCCACTCGTGAGAGCTTGTTATACAGCACAACATATGTAGGCAGTGATGTACCTGAACGCGTTCAATGAACGATCGTTCGTGAACGTGTTGGTATTTTGGGCGAACGTGAACTGAACGTACTGTATTTCCGCTAGATGAACGTAATAGACCTGTCGCTAAACCACGCCCCAAAATAGAATTTGTCCAATCATATCACAGCAAAATCGTCGCTGCACAAACCTCGGTCAACTAGGTTTGTAGGCTGTATCAAACCAGACGGCTTTGATCGAAACCCCTGTCAAGAGTTCAGTTTTATGTTATTATCTACATAATATCCGATGGTGAAACGCTGTGCGTGGGGTACCTGTAATTCGGACACCAGGTACCCTGAAAGACTGGATGGAGGAGTATATTTCATACCTTTTCCGAAGCCCAAACGAAAACTAGAGAAGTGCATTCTACTGTGTCGTCGACCACATACACAAATGAATGTGAAGACCATTACCAATAGTGGGGCGGCATAGCTAACCTATTGTTCAATTTGTGATAAAAGCACCAAATTTGGTACATATTTAGCTTAATATATTTATAAAATATATGGATATTGGGGCATTGCAGATTGGCATTCTGGTGACCATGGTAACCATTTCCAAAAATGGCTGCCAGAGATTACTGGCATAGAACACTTTGGCCACCAAAGCTATTGTTTTCCATGTTTTTAACGCCACAAATGGTATTTACATCCAACTTAAAAGTGAAGAACATATTTTATTAATATATTTTTTTATAATTGTTATATAAAATAATATATATAAAAAAAAACAAATATACAACTATTTACAAAACATTATCAAACATTTTCCTTTTTACCCCCCCCCCCCCCCCCCCCCCCCTCCCCCACACACACAAAATGGTGATGGTGCTATTGCCCGATTAAACTGTAGCGAAGAATGGTTCAGCAGGTTTCAACTGGCACATTCTCCATCACAGAAGCAGAGGCGTGTGCACTGAAGTGCAGCCTTCTTGCACCTGCAGCGCTCTTTGCAGCCACAAGAGATCAGCTCGTGGCAGGATTGTGATGCTTGTGGCAATGTCGTCCAGTGGGGCTCATACATTCCTTCTGTCTTCACCCACCCCCAGTCAATGGACCTGTCTCAAAACCCTGCCCTCTTTTCTTGATCCTCCAATGTTTGTACGAGGAAGTCAGAGGTAAGCGACAGCTGTGATTGGAGGATCAAGAAAAGGGGCAGGGTTTGAGACAGGTCTATTGGTGATGGCAGCACAGGGTCTGGAAGCAGGGTCTTCCCCCAGATGTGACCACCCTGGTAGACTGTTCTCTCCACGTGCTCCACCAGAGCAGCTCGGGTAGGCGGGATTTTCTGTGCCAAGCTTTTTTTACGTGGAAAAAGTTTCCTTCTTGCCTGGTTCACCTTGGTGCAGGTGCTGGTTCTGTCAAATAGAAGTATGACAAACCTCTCAATAATGTTCATGGCATCATCTGGGATCTCCTTTGGTCCATTTGCCAGCATCAGTAGTGCATCCGTCAGGTCCGGCAGTGACTTCCATGTTGACCATGCTGCCTTCTTTCCGTGTCCAGCAAAACTTGATACAGTGTCACAGCCTGTCAAAGCATGGAACATGAATGAATGAATGAATGAATGAATGAATGAATGAATGAATGAATGAATGAATGAATGAATGAATGAATGAATGAATGAATGAATGAATGAATGAATGAAAACTTTATTTAACAGATTGCAGAATGGGTACAATACAGTACGGCTCAATACACACAATTGTTAAGGGGATGCAGACCTGAGAAATACGTTTGTCTTGTTTCCATCAGGGTCCCCCATTTTCAATTCATATAGACATTTATGACATACACAACATACATGACATTTATGGCATAGGGACATATAGGTATTTAGTACTGATACATTTGTGACATAAGCGGTATTCAAATATACAGTACTGTTACCCCTAGATCCTGACAGAGTATATACATATGATGGGGAGGGGGGACTGTACATTAGGAGGGGGTGGGTGGGTGGGAGGGAAATATACATACGGCGGGGAGGGAATATATACATGCGGTGGGGAGGAGACTGTCTATTAGGAGGTGGTGGGGGTTTTGGGCATTTACGGTGGCCAGTTTCGAATTGCAGCCTCCCGTAGGTGCTCTTTAAGAGCGGTTTTGAATGTGGGCAGGGATTCACATTCCTTTACAGCTTTGGGTAGGGCGTTCCACATTGTTGTGGCATAATTGCGAAACGTGTTTAGTCCCTTGTTTGAGCCGAATCTGGGTTTAACATGATTTGTTGAGCTTCCTCTGGTGTAGTGGTTGTGGTATTCACTGACCTTTGGGAAGTATTTTGACATGTACATGGGCACCCCGGTCGTATAGTGTATCTTGTAGACCAGGCCCATTGCAAGTTGCTGTACTCTGTCGTCTACTCTAAGCCATCCTAGGTTGTCAAAGTGGGCAGGGGTGAGGTGGGTTCTGGGGTTCAGGTCAAGTAGTAGTCTGACCAGTTTGTTTTGTGATGTTTGTAATTTAGTTTTAAGCGCCTTTGAGGTGCTTTGGTACCATGAGGTGCACGCATAGTCATAGTACCCTCTTGTGGGGGAGGGGGGGTGCCTTTTGTCCTGGCCCCGGCCCGGGTAGACTAGCTGGCATGGCGGGGCCAGCCAAGCTAACCGTCGGGTCCTTGGTGGTCTCGATGTCCCGCGCCGCTCTCCCTCTAGCCTCTCGCCAAGTCTGCTGGGGCTTCGGTGAGGGTGTGTCGCCGCTTGCTGGTCGGCTGGTGCAGCTGCTGGCTGAAGCGTCAGTTGCGGCCGGTGCGAGGAGCGATGCCTCGCTGTTTTGTCCCCGCGACGTGCTGGGCGCCTCGGTTGTGAACCCCGGTTCCTTCCCTCTCGCTGTGGCCTCTCGTGGGTTCTTTTGCAGAGGTGGCAGAGGAGGAATGTTGCCGTTGATCATGTCGTTAGCCGCCGTCTGTGTGGAAGGCCACATGACATCTCTGGTCCGAGGCACACAGCTATTTGGTGGGCTGTCAAGTAGCGAAAGCTCTTGGCAGTTCCGAATGCTAACCACAGTTCATATCCAGCTGGTAGTTGTGTTATGGCAAACACAGCCAAGACCACAACATCAGTGTCAACAGTGCGAATAAGCAATTGGTGGTGGCCATGCAGTGCAGCGTGTGATACATGCAGTAGCATACGACTATCTGCTTCTTCATGGCTACATGGGGCCAGGGTGTGGAGATCCTGCAGTGGCTGTGTGCTGAGCACCCCCATCCCATCAATGAGGACAACCTCCTTGTCTTCCTCACTGAACACCTGAGGACCTTGGATAGGAAGCTGAATAGTTCTGTCTTGTTACTGTCAACCTGCAGAAAGTTCTGCCAGTTTCCTGGTATGGCAGCCTTCCCAACCACACGTCTCCTTACACCCTTTCCACGCTTGGCTCTTGCTGTGCCTTTCAGGGAGTCATCCTTGAAAGTATCCCAGATAAGGTCTACACGTGACACAGCTGAGAATAGATATATGGGATGAAAACCTGCTGGGCATATTCATCAAATGTCTTGGCACCTGCTGGCTTCATCATCTGAATCATGGCAGCTCCATCAAAAACTACACAAGTAGCATCAGGGGCTTTAGTCTGAGCTGGAGACGGGTCCTCCAGGCATTTTCAGAAGGTCCCTCTTGGTCCCAAGTCGTAATCTACCTCCATCAGAGAGTGCTGGTGGCCATGCTTGGTTCTCATGCTGGAAGAAGTCTTCCAGGTTTCCATCTCTTGTTTGACAGCTAATGTAGAGTCGTGAAAACAACTCAACATCACTTTTGATTGATGTCAGCTGTTGCTTCTCCTTACTTGTCTTCTTTGGCGTTGAGCCAACAAACCGTTTCAACCGGTTGCGGTGGATTGTGTCATCAATGGGTTTTGTTCTCTCCACAAGACATTCCTTTGTGAATGCTTGGAACTGTTGTTGGCCAATCTTCTGTGCGTTCTTAACAGTCTCCACTGCAGATGGATCTGCAATCTCTTTGCTGTAAAGGACAAGCAGGTCTTCACTCTCCTCTTCAAATGGGTTGCCAAGTTATTCCATTACATTGACGAGTAAGCAGGCATCTTTTCGAAATGCTTTCTGCACACTTGCTGTCTGATCATGGTGGAGCACCCCATCTTGTCTTCCCATGAGCTGGTGAGCATCTTCAAAGTCCTCAATCAGCGCTGCAACCTCAGGGCCAGCTACCATCCACCGTCGGAGGGCACTAGGGTTGTCTGTAAGACCTACCGCCCCTCCATCACTCTTGATGCAAGCATTATTTTGCTCATGAGCTTGATCAATGGGGATTGCCGAGAAGACTCGATTGGTCTTCTAAATGGTGAAATTGCCAACATTAAATTCTCTGGCAACATCTGGATGTCTTATTGGTAGTTCAGTCATGTCACAAAGATGAACTGGGATCCAGCGGGCATAGTTCATATGGTCCAGAGCAAAGAACCAGGGGACGAGTTCTGTCAGAGCATCGAGGTACATGCTGAAGAAGGACTTCTGCAGGGATCTCACATAGACCAATACACACAGCTCCAATGCCATGACTGTTACCCAGTACTGGAATTGAGGGCAGCTCTCCTTCCTCCTTGAGCACCATTCATCAAACCCCAAAGGCACATCTTCTGTATTTGTATTACGGTTATTGTAGGCCCGATACTGCAGGACATATAGTGCAGCCACAGTGACTTGGTGGGCACGTCTGGTGCGAGCAACATGTGCTGCACGCAAGAGGGAGTCAGCGGTGCCTGCTGTTGTGATCTCTGCTTGTACCAGTGCTTCAACCCAGCCACTGCCTTTCAACCAATCACCCAGGGTCTTCAGAGCTGCCATCTCTATATGCAGGCCGACAAACATCACAACAAATGTGTCTTCCCCATACATCTCTGGCCACTTCCACTGGATCTGCTTGGCAATAGCATAGTTTTTTTTAATTTTTTATATATCTTTTTTCCCCCTCCTTTTTCCGATTTTTCTCCCATCCCACTGTTAGTCGTTATGCCAATTCCCAACCCCCTTCCTGGTTGTTGCGCACTCCCCCCTACTGTTTGTCCGGGAGGCCGGAGACTGTCACATGTTTTCCTGCCGGCAGCCAGCCTGGCAGCGCAGATTCTCACCGGGAGAGTGTAACGTGTGGAAGGTCACACTACATCCCTCCAGATCCTACCCTCGCTGTGCAGGTGCCCCGACCGAACTGTAGAGGTCGCTGTCCACAACTCCCAGGACCCACCCATCAGCTTTCCCACCCCTAACACTGCCAATTGTGTTAGTATGAACGACCAGCCAAGCTGATAGCAATGCCGAGAGCTGGATTCGAACCCAGCGTCTCCAGCGTTGATGGCGAGCGCCTTGCCCACTACACCACCTAGCCGCCCAGCATACAGGGGTTGATCAAATGTTACTACTGGTGTCTGCCCAGAATTCAGATGTTTAACTGCATTTCTGACTACGTCCATGGAGTGTTTGATCATTGCCACTGTGTGGGCACTCTCAGGGGGTGTAGGGCACTTGGGCA
This sequence comes from Notolepis coatsorum, assembly GCF_963971535.1. Classification (NCBI taxonomy): domain Eukaryota; kingdom Metazoa; phylum Chordata; class Actinopteri; order Aulopiformes; family Paralepididae; genus Notolepis; species Notolepis coatsorum. The sequence goes on from NC_140165.1 coordinate 121,234,972, forward strand.
GATTACTTTTCTTCCAGCAAGCTGTTGACTTGCATGGTATGCAGCCCAGGACATGTTGTCCACACTCTGATTCACAGAGTTCTCTTCATCACTTGCAAGTCTCTTCCGCACATTTTCTAGTTTTCCCTGCTCAGAGATGCCACAGTGCTTGGTGGTACAGGTGCCTTTGTGGTGCTACGGACAACCGTGGGACTTCTGTGTAGTAGCTTGGCAAAAGGCCTACTGTCTGTTGGCTTCCACACCCTCCAACAATCACGATGCTGCAGTCAACTCCTTGACCTTCAAATGTAGGGTGTTGAAGGAGTGAAATACCTGTGCCATGAAAGGACTCCTTTGAGGTAGTTGAGCTAGGGTTATGGTCAATATTATCAACCGCAGCAGTTGTGAAGACGTAAAAATGTAGATGAATAAACTCACAAAATACAGCGCCACTCACAATAATCAGCAATACAGTGAAGAAACACGAAAACCTATATTCTAAATATTATATTCTTATCTTGTATTCATTCACAACATTCACAAAGAAAGTAACCTACCTGTAGCTCCTCTGTAAACAGACTGGGAAAAAGGTGGGTGACATAGCATGTGTCCAGCTGGAAATAGCAGCAACAAGGCAAGGGTGACCCTAAACAATGGTATAGGGGCACAGCGCCACCGTGAGAATGCGCCAGCGCCACCATGTGGTAATAAATAAATGTAATGTAAATAAAAATAAATGTTTGCAATGTAAGCCTGGGGCCAGCTTATACCTCATACACTGTACTTAAATAAATAAAATTTAGTATGCTATAATATTGAAATGACATCTTTATAAGTTGCAGCCTGCTATGAGAAATGTTTTACTGATTCACGCCACTATATATTATATAATAAAATTAAAAAAAAAAAATGTAAATGTTTTTAGAATGGTGAGTGAGTATTTTATTTGGTTCTTAGGGTTAGTGGGATCTAGATTATATCCGTTATTGCATGCAAATCAAATGGGATAAGAAAGTTTGATTAAGCGCTGGTGGCCATTTTGAAAAATGCCTGCCACGGCCACCAGGGTACTAGTTTGTAATGCCCCAATATCCAGTTTTGTTCCCAATATATCTATCAACACATCTGCCAAATTTGGTGCTTTTATCACAAAATGAACAATTGGTTTGATATGTTGAGCTATGCCGCTCCACTACAAGGACACTTATGTTTGCTCAAAGGTAAGGTCAATTCATAAAGACATAATATTTGACGGCATGTATTAGAAACGTAGACCAAACTATTAGTTTGCTAACGCTTGACTTTGACTGCGAACTAGCTATCGTATATTATCCAGCCTAGTTAGCTAACGTTAGCAGCTAACTAACGTTAGCTGCCAACATGTAACGATACCGCAGATATTTCTGCATCATAAGGTTAGCTTTCTGCATCATAACGTTAGCTTATACTCTGGACTGGATTGATAGCAGGGCTAGTACTAGTAGAGCCAGCTAGTGGTAAATAAAGGTTATGAACAGAACCTACCCTGGTAAATAAAGGTTATACACAGAACCTACCCTGGTAAATAACGGTTATATACAGAACCATAACCTAGGCCCAACCATAACCATAAGCTAACCCTGACCATACTCTAACGCTGACTGTAGCCACTAGGTTTATTCCAAAAGGCCACAGATGAGTGTGAGTGTATCAACCGGTTTGTAGGAATCAATTAAATCCACTTTGAGCTGCATTTTATGTATGAAAGATGCTCCATAAATGAACTATTATTATTATCTGTCTATGCTTAGCTAATACTCAGCTTTTTGTGTTTTTTTTCACAGAATGAGGTGTGCTGGAGATGTTACTGCCTCTCCCCCTCATCCATCACCCCTCTCTCCTTATCCATCACCCCTCTCTCCTCCCCTCTTACTCCAGATGAGGAGTGCCGGCCTGTGGGGCAGGCTCCCCGGAAGGTGGACATTACTAGAAAGCTAAAGAATGCTTAAAATTTAATAGGAATGTTAGAGGTTCTAGAAGGTACTACTATGACATCATCACCAACGGTCCAGAATGATCGGGCAGTACTAAGGTTCTAGAATGTACTGACATGACATCACACACGTTCCAGAATGTTCGGGCGGCACTAATTTTCTAGAATGTTCCTAACAATAGGTCCGTGGGTGAATTATGTACCATTACAATCACTACAGTACTGTATTAAGTTTCAAAAGTAAAAGTACAGTACATATTCTATAGGCATCTACTACTTAATCTTCATCAACAGTTGCTGATATTGCAAATGTCAACAGACCAGGCTATTAATCCATAATGGAGGTACTAGAAGAAAGGGTAACCAAAATCAACATGTTTCTCCTTCCAAGGGTCATCAATAATCACAGCATATGTTGTGACTATGACTAACGGGTCAGGAGATTGACAATGTGCATCCAGCGATACAATTTTAATTCGATTTGTGAACTATGGGTCTGGGGTTGGGACAAAATAAATTTTAAGCCTCGTCACAGCATTAATTTGGCTACAAGAATATAATGGTAAATGACCATAGATGTATCACAACAACACATGATATTGTTCGCTATTCCAGTTTATATTGTACATCCATTTGTGTAACTGTAAATCCATGTATATTTATTGTATATATTAAAAATAGTGGCTATTTATGTACACTTTAGTTGTGGGTTTTCTTTTCTAATCAGAGTGATCTATCTTGAGAATGTGTTGTATATGCATTTATTTATATTTATATTAAATATAACTTATACTTAGTGTTATAAGAAAAGTTATAAGAAAAAGAAAATGTCCTGTACCCATTTACTGTGATTTACAGGTATTTTGGTAAATGGTAAATGGCTGTATTTATATAGCGCTTTTATCCAAAGCGCTTTACAATTTGTTTCTCACATCTTACCCATTCACTCACACATTCACACACCGACGGTGGAGGCAACCATGCAAGGTGCCAACCTGCTCATCAGTGTCTTGCTCAAGGACACTTCGACACGCTGCCCGGGAGGAGCGAGAATCAAACCGGGAACCTCCGGATTACCAGACGACTGCTCTACTCCCAAGCCACTGTCGCCCCCTATTATTAGGTCTATTTTATTATTAGGTATTTTTACTTTGGTCTCTATCACTCACTATACATTTATAGTTAGTGTAATCAATCATTTGACCTGATGTACACTAGAATGTGCAGCATACCATTCTCCGACGTCTCACCCCTTTATGGATGAGGATTGTTGGCAAGTGACAGCTCTCACTTTTTTCCTCATTCTAGTGACTAGTAGTGACACAACTGTCGGGTCTAGCTCGTATACTGCGTTGGCCCACTAGCCTTAAACTAAATGTATCAGCAATAGTAATAATCATGGATTATCGTCATAGTTCTTGTAATCTTCAATCAAGTCAACTGTAAGTAATGCTTGAGACGTTATCTATAGCTAATGCTTGCATCACCATGGAGGTCTAAGGTAAATGTGTATCTCATGAACGTACTTTTCCACTGCATATTGTAACCCTCTCTGTCTGCTTCTAGATGAAATATTTGTGTTATCTTTAAAAAACAGGTCTATTACCTGCTGTGATAAATCTCCCGCAGCATAGCCCCTTTCGTGACTGTGAAGCAAGGCTTGCATCACAGTCAGGAAAGGGGCTACCTACGGCCATCGTCAACGAGAGTCATCCACGGTCGGCTTAGCTTGACCGAGTTTTCAAAGGGGGCGTGGTTTAGCGACAGGTCTATTGAGAACGCGTTCATTCTCAGCGCTGTATAACGGCGTTCAAAAGTGCGTTCATTCTCAGCACTGTACTATAACGGCATTCAAAAGTGTGCCAGATTTCATGCCTTTCAGCCGAAAACCCAGTAAAACACACCGTAAACAGGCTTCAAAATAATGCGGAAAGCCACCCAATCTGGCAACTGCTCTGGGCGGAGCTTCGGGGAGTCGGGTAATTGTATAGCAGCAGCACTCGCACTTTCAGAAGGCGCTGCACTCAATGTTTTGCACTTTGAATATTGAACTTTGAGGTACAACCTTAGTTTCATACCTCAGCCTGGTTCCTACCTCGTGTTGTGTTAGTACAGAGTTATGTCGGCACATATATATGTTTGCACAATGACTACTTTCACTTTTGGTACTTTAAGTATATTTAGATTATTATACTTAATAAAGACCATTCAAGCAGCATGTTTTTCCTCATGTTTTTGAAAATATACTGTAGAGATTAAAGCTGCAGCTGCTACTAGTGTTGACTGAATGGGCGGCAGCAAAGCGTTATGGAAATGCCAGTATTCTGTGGTTCTATTATGGGTTGTGGCAATACATTTGACAAATAATAGCTCGCAGCAACGTATTGAAAAAAGAACTATGAACTATAAATTATTTCATTTTTGAAACCATCAACTTTTGTAAAAAATTTTGAATTATGAACTATGAACTGAACTAGTTCATTTTAAAATGTGTGAACTGTGAACTGAACTAGTTCATGTAGAAAGTGAACTTTCCCAACACTGTATGTAGGTATCAAACAGGAAGAAAGACGGTCAGGTTTTAAACGGTGTGGATATCAAACAGGAAGAAAGACGGTCAGGTTTTAAACTGTGTGGGTATCAAACAGGAAGAAAGACTGTCAGGTTTTAAACTGTGTGGGTATCAAACAGGGAAGAAAGACTGTCAGGTTTTAAACTGTGGGTATCAAACAGGGAAGAAAGACTGTCAGGTTTTAAACTGTGTGGATATCAAACAGGAAGAAAGACGGTCAGGTTTTAAACTGTGTGGATATCAAACAGGAAGAAATACTGTCAAGTTTTAAACTGTGTGGGTATCAAACAGGAAGAGAGACTGTCAGGTTTTAAACTGTGTGGATATCAAACTGGAAGAAACACTGTCAGGTTTTAAACTGTGTGGGTATCAAACAGGAAGAAATACTGTCAAGTTTTAAACTGTGTGTGTATCAAACTGGAAGAAATACTGTCAAGTTTTAAACTGTGTGGGTATCAAACAGGAAGAAATACTGTCAAGTTTGAAACTGTGTGGATATCAAACAGGAAGAAATACTGTCAAGTTTTAAACTGTGTGGGTATCAAACAGGAAGAAAGACGGTCAGGTTTTAAACTGTGTGGATATCAAACAGGAAGAAAGACGGTCAGGTTTTAAACTGTGTGGGTATCAAACAGGAAGAAACACTGTCAGGTTTTAAACTGTGTGGGTATCAAACTGGAAGAAACACTGTCAGGTTTTAAACTGTGTGGATATCAAACTGGAAGAAAGACTGTCAGGTTTTAAACTGTGTGGGTATCAAACAGGAAGAGAGACTGTCAGGTTTTAAACTGTGTGAGTATCAAACAGGAAGAAAGACTGTCAGGTTTTAAACTGTGTGGATATCAAACAGGAAGAAATACTGTCAAGTTTTAAACTGTGTGGGTATCAAACAGGAAGAGAGACTGTCAGGTTTTAAACTGTGTGGATATCAAACTGGAAGAAACACTGTCAGGTTTTAAACTGTGTGGGTATCAAACAGGAAGAAATACTGTCAAGTTTTAAACTGTGTGGGTATCAAACTGGAAGAAATACTGTCAAGTTTTAAACTGTGTGGGTATCAAACAGGAAGAAATACTGTCAAGTTTGAAACTGTGTGGATATCAAACAGGAAGAAATACTGTCAAGTTTTAAACTGTGTGGGTATCAAACAGGAAGAAAGACGGTCAGGTTTTAAACTGTGTGGATATCAAACAGGAAGAAAGACGGTCAGGTTTTAAACTGTGTGGGTATCAAACAGGAAGAAACACTGTCAGGTTTTAAACTGTGTGGGTATCAAACTGGAAGAAACACTGTCAGGTTTTAAACTGTGTGGATATCAAACTGGAAGAAAGACTGTCAGGTTTTAAACTGTGTGGATATCAAACTGGAAGAAAGACGGTCAGGTTTTAAACTGTGTGGATATCAAACAGGAAGAAAGACGGTCAGGTTTTAAACTGTGTGGATATCAAACAGGAAGAAAGACGGTCAGGTTTTAAACTGTGTGGGTATCAAACAGGAAGAAACACTGTCAGGTTTTAAACTGTGTGGGTATCAAACTGGAAGAGAGACTGTCAGGTTTTAAACTGTGTGGATATCAAACTGGAAGAAACACTGTCAGGTTTTAAACTGTGTGGATATCAAACAGGGAAGAAAGACGGTCAGGTTTTAAACTGTGTGGATATCAAACAGGAAGAAAGACGGTCAGGTTTTAAACTGTGTGGGTATCAAACAGGAAGAAATACTGTCAGGTTTTAAACTGTGTGGATATCAAACAGGAAGAGAGACTGTCAGGTTTTAAATTGTGTGGATATCAAACAGGAAGAGAGACTGTCAGGTTTTAAACTGTGTGGATATCAAACAGGAAGAGAGACTGTCAAGTTTTAAACTGTGTGGGTATCAAACAGGAAGAAAGACTGTCAGGTTTTAAACTGTGTGGATATCAAACAGGAAGAAATACTGTCAAGTTTTAAACTGTGTGGGTATCAAACAGGAAGAAAGACTGTCAGGTTTTAAACTGTGTGGATATCAAACTGGAAGAAAGACTGTCAGGTTTTAAACTGTGTGGATATCAAACAGGAAGAAATACTGTCAAGTTTTAAACTGTGTGGGTATCAAACAGGAAGAAAGACTGTCAGGTTTTAAACTGTGTGGATATCAAACTGGAAGAAAGACTGTCAGGTCTTTTAACAGTTAACAGTTTAACAGTTTAAACTGTGTGGATATCAAACAGGAAGAAAAGCGGGCAGGTTCTGAACTGTCTGACTATCTAACAGGAACAACTCGTTAACTGTGTTAGACAATATTTGTATCGTAATATTATCTGCATTGCTTTTACCCTTTTTATTATTCTCTGCGTTGCTTTTATTGTCTATTTTATGCAAATGTTATGTCTATTTTACTGCTGTGGAGCACTTTTTGCTAAAAAAAAAATTGTATCCACTTTTTCTCCTCCTGTTTTTCTGTGTTTTTCTCCCATGCCAATTTTTTGTAGACGTTATGCCAATTCCCCCCTCCTCGTTGCTCGCATGTGCCCCCCACTGGTCGGTCTAGGGAGCCCTGAAGTCTATCACATGCTTCCTCCGAGACATAGGAGACAGCCAGCAGCATCTTTTCACCTGCCAGCGCGGACTCTCATTGGTGAGGTGTAACGTGTGGGAGGCTCACACTACCCTCACCATCTCCCTCCCTCCCTCGCTGTGCAGGCGCCCTGACCCACCTGTAGGAGTCGCTGTTTACAACGATCCGAATACCACCCACCGGCTTTCCCCCCCCCCCCCCCCCCCCCGCTGACTCTGCCAATTGAGCCAGTATGACGGCCGGCCCAAGCCAAAGGCAACGCTGACAGCCGGATTCGATACCGGTGTCTCTCGCGTTGGTGACGAGCGCTTAGTCCGCTGTGCCACCCAGCCGCCCCCTTTTTTGCTACAATTCTTGTATGAAAGGTGCTATACAAGTTTATCATTATTAATATTATTACATCAAAGAAATACCGTGGATTGTATCATTTTTAATTATTGTATTATTTTAATTAATTACCGATTGTCACGGTATTGAAAATGACACCTCAGCATTTATTTGTTTTAATACTGCAGTACGCGGTGATATGGAAACCCACGTCCTGATGATAAACTCATCTCTTCACCTTGTTGTGGAGGATCTCCGTCTCGTCCTGGTCCAGACGCTGCTGCCGGGTGTAGGCCTCCATGGCCACGCAGGAGCGCGCCAGCTCTCGCTTGAGGACACACACGATGTTCTCCAAGGTGCCCACCTGCAGGTCCAGCTGCTGCCAGCGGCCGCTCAGCTCCGCCACCACCACCGTGCTGCTGGGGGGCGGGGGGAGGGAGGGGGCGGGCAACGGGGGGGGTGGAGGCGGGGGCAGCAGGGGCACAGCAGGCTCCCTGCACCACGACGGGGGGCGCGGCTGCTGCTGCTGCACCCAGCTGGCTCAGTTTGAGCTCCAGGTCCCGGAGGGAGTGGTGCAGCTGGTGCAGCCTGGGACCGGACACCTCCTGGGGCTGCAGGCTCTCCAGGCTCACCTTTATTATCATTTATTATTATTATTATTATTATTATTATTATTATCATTTATTATTTTGTATTTTTTTTTTTTTTTTTTTTTTTAAACAAACATATAAACAAACATGACAACACACGATAAGATATACAAGCATTAATTGTCAGGGCACATCCAATGAGATCACCTTTTAGTTAGTTGTCTTATATAAGATATACCCATAATACCTGTTATCTAAAAAAAAAAACCTACACACATATGCTCAGCTCGAACCCCCCCCCCCCGGACCCCACCTTGAGAAGTACCTCCACTATCCCTCGCACCTAACCAGACACTACCATTATAAGCTAGCTTTTATTCTCTCCACCACTTCTAACCACATTGACATTTTGGATTCATTGAGACCCAGAATTCTTGCTGTAGATATTTCATGGTAAATTACATCGAGATATGTAAGAAACCAAACTTTACGGCACATTTTTTCCGGTTGAAACCAGCGTGATGCGATCAGCTTTTTGGCTACTGTGATACCCGATAAAACCAATCTCTTTAGCTGTGGATTCACTGCAAACTCAAAAACATCATTCAACAGCAATACCGAGGGGTGTACAGGTATATTCCAAGATACGAGTTTTGATATTTGTTGGGTCACATCTTTCCAGAATGCCTTAACTGGTGAGCAGTCCCAATACATGTGCATAAATGTCCCTTCGTCCCCATTTGTACATTGGGTGCATTTGGAATCTTGTTTGAGCCCCATTCGGCACAGTCTTATAGGAGTCAAGTATGTCCTGTGAATATAGTTAAGATTGATTTGTTGATGATCCGGGTTCCTTGATGTAAGTCGGACATTTGCCCAGGCTCCTTGCCAATCAAAGTCCTTTTCCAGGTCTGGTATATCCCTCCTCCAGACAGAGTCAAGTTGGAGGGTTTCATACGAGGACGTTAGTAATTGATGATAAAATTCTGAAACAAAACCTCTCGATGTCTCTCTTGAGTAGAAGAATTTGTGGTATCTGTGGTGTTCAATTGGTCTGTCTAATGGAACACCGTGAGACTTCAAACATAGCTCTAACTGTTTGTGAAAAAGCCATGTGGACTTGGTGAGATAAAAAATTTTGCGTATTTCTTTATCACTACAAAAACCCTGTTTGTTAAAAACATCCCCTAATGAGTGTATGCCTTGCTCTTCCCATATAGGGAATCTTATAGGTCGGATTTTTTTTTTGTGATTCACGCCATATCCGGATCGCATGAGTAATTATGGGGCCAAATTTTCGTTCACAGTGCTTGATTGGTAGTTTAGTGTATGCTATGTCCTTCAGTCTATGTGGGGCTACTATGTTTTCTTCTATTTTCCTCCAAGATGCTAATGCTTGGGAGTCAAACCATGTTGTCAATGGACTTAATGAGTACGCCTTAAAATATAGGAAAAAATCTGGAAATGCCATGCCACCATCTGCTTTATTTCTCTGTGCGGTGGATCTTTTTATACGTGGTGGTCTGTTATTCCAAATAAATTTGTATGTGGAGGAGTGTAATCTTTTCCAGTAACCCTCTGGAGGGGGTAACGGTAGCATTGAACAGAAGAAGTTGATTTTAGGTAGTACATCCATCTTAACTATTGATATCCGTGCTTGTACTGTGTTTTTAAGTTTTGCCCATCTATCAAGGTCGTCTTTGATTTTATTTTGGATTTTTGTGTAGTTGTGCTTCACCGTTTGTCTTATGGTAGGGAATATTTCCACTCCCAAGCATCTGAAATGTTTTACCATCGGTATCTGTCCTGGGAGGGTTGTATCTTTTTTTGCAGGGGTGTTAAGTGGAAGGAAAGCCGACTTCGGCCAATTTATCTTAAATCCCGATAAATCACCAAAGTCCTCAATCAACTTGAGCAGATGAGGCAATGTGGTGTTGGGGTTTTTCATGAACAATATTACATCGTCCGCATATAAACAAATGTTTTGTTGTGTGCCCTTGATTACGATAGGTTCTATGGATTGGGATTGTCTTATATATTGTGCTAAAGGCTCTAATGATAGATTGAACAGTCCGGGACTAAGAGGACAACCCTGTCTGGCAGAGCGTGATACCGGAAATATTTCAGAGATGATAGACTTCCGGTTTAGCTTTAGAATGGAGTAGGTCGCATGTGACACAGCTGCTCACCCGTTATTTTTTTTTCGTTTTTAAAACATATTTATATACCATTAATGCGTTTAAAACTTGACGCATATATCAACTGAGACTATCAACTAACTATATTGACCAAAAGAATCGAGATGTCACCAAAGAGATAAAACGAGTGCAAAACCAGTCGAAGGGGTCCCGCCGCAGGAATCAGGATTCGTACGGCTGACAGCAGAAAATATAAACTTGACAGCGGCCGCTTCAAGTTCATCCCCATCAAACACCTCCGCAGATACCGAACATATCATCCGGAAAATGGAGGAAATGGGGAAGACAATAATGAAGGAAATGATCCTCCAATCACAACTGTCGGAGAAGATAATAACTCAAAAAGTAGATGCTATTAAAGAATCTATTGAAGGCAAAATTGATGCGCTGAGAGCGGACGCCGACGCACAGAATAAACGCACCGAGGCTCTGGAGAAAGTAGTGGAAGCCCACAAAATCAATTTCACTCGCATCTACAATGAAGTAGATGCTAACAAAGTTAACCTAACTGCTGAGATGAAGGGGAACTACAATGAAATCAAGACGGAGCTCAGCGAAATAACGTTGGAGCTTACGCGAATCAATAAAGAACAGAAAGCCAAAATATTCGAGATGGAATATCAAAAACGCAAGCTGAATATTCGTATTGTCGGTCTGGACGAATCAGTGAGATGTGCAAACCCTGAAGAGTTTGACACAGAATTACAGAAAATCTTGGGAACAGAGATCCTTCCTAAAATACCGGAGGTGGATCAGTGCTTCAGATTGGGACCCAGCTCCAGTGACAATAACGCTAAGCCCAGAGTGATATTGGTTATCTGGCGCCAAGTCAGAATAAAAGAAATGATTATTCGTGAAACTCGCAGGATGAAAGGCAATCTGAAATACATGGAGGTACCAATACACTGCTTTGAAGATTATTGTCATGATGTAGTGGAACTGCGTGCCAAGTTCAAGACGGTGATGTCTCAACTATACCTGGGGAAATACAAACCCCTACTAATATACCCTGCAATATTTCGCATCGTCGACAAACAAGGAGCAAGGGTTCTCCTCAACTCGCCTGAAGATGCAACCAAATTCCTGTCTGAACAACACGCAGAATAGTGTATAAATGGCCTTTTAAATCTCAGTTATGCAAGGTCACCATATAGTACAACCTTTAATAACCGAGGATTTGGGACAGAGAGACCTACGTGCTCAGAGTTTTTGAATGCTTTCCCTGACGTGTTTATATTATTGCGGACATATTGGATTTAAGATTGGAACACTCCAGAACATACTGGAACATTCAGACAATGTAAAAATGACATATTGGAATAATCTAGAACATCGAAGCATTCTTTGATATATGGAGCATTCTGGAATATCAGCAATACGTGGTAATCCACTCTACCAGAAGCCCCTCGGGGGAATAATCAACAGCTATCTAGATGCAGAACCACAGAGCCATCATAGCCGGCCGGCTGAAAGATCACTCTACACAACGATCATCGCCCACCCCGGTCAGGGGAAATGCTGCATATACGTATTTAAAAACTGTTTTTTATTAATGGGAAATAATTTCACTACTTCTCCAATTTATACTTTAGATGTTTAAGCATAGCAATGCTCTTTTAAGATCTAAGTTAATGTTCTCTTCCTTTTACTTGTTTTTTTTTCTTTTTCATCCGCTCTCTCTGATTTATTGAGGCTCTCTCTTCAGTTCAATACCTTCATATTATTCATGGGTTACTATAAATTACACAAGTTCATATAAAATGTAAGTGATTAGGGCATGACAATTGAAGCTTATTTTTGGTCTTTATTTTTAGTTTATCTCATTAAAATGTTTATTTATTTATTTTTTACGGGTAAGTGGCCAAGCCACAGTCGACATTCTACTTATGGTAGAATTTAGAGTGTTAGATCCTATGGTATACATAGGAATGTTAAGGATAATTGGATCATTCTGGGATATCCGGTGGTGCAAGGGAGGGAGTCATACGCAAAGGTTGTGTTCATGGAACACAATCCTGTACGACTCTCGGTGGGAGGGAAGGGTAGGGGATTTTTATTTGTATATATGTATGTTTTTAAGCTCGGCTCTCAACGGGGACCTCACTAGTGGGATGTATATCTATTATTGCCTCGCACTCTAGTAGCATTACCAAAAATTACAATGCAACATGTATAGACTATGGCTAGTTTGAATATAATGATATGGAACACCGGGGGAATAAATAACCAACTCAAACGCAAAAGCGTGCTCACACTGATGAAAAAAGAACATGTGGACATTGCTCTGCTAAGCAAAACACACATTCTAGGGAAAGACAGGTAAATTAGCGGACAACATATACCATAATATCAGTCACTCCTCTATTGGTACGAGAACTCGGGGTGTAGCAATAGTCGTTAAACGTAAGTTGAATATTGTACTAAAGGGAGTATGGTCTGATGTAGAAGGTCGGATAACTATAGCTAAGATTGAACATAAGAACAGGAAAATAGCGTTGATAGCGGTATACGCCCCAAATTTGTACGAAGAAGATTTCTTCACTACACTAACCAATGCAATGTTAGACATTCCCGATTACTCATTTATAATAGGAGCGGATTTTAATGCCATCTGGAACCCAAGGATGGACAAATCTTACCTCGCCTTTTCCAGCGAACAAAAGAATTCATCGAAGGCATTAAAGGATTGGTCAAAGATTACAGGTGTAAAGGACTTATGGCGGTTACTTAATCCCACGACCCGTAAGTACTCTTGTCGATCGGCGAGACATAAGACACTATCCAGAATAGATTATGTCTTTGCATCACAGAGACTATTTGATAATTATGAAGTGGAAATGATACCCAACGCACTATCAGATCACTGTTATTTACTCCTTAAAGGTACATTTGGTATACTATCCTCCCGAGCCCCAAGATGGCGATTTAACTCGTTGCTGCTTAACAACAAGGAATTCATTACACAACTCAAAGAAGCTCTTATAGTATTCCAACGGGAGAATGCAAACTCGGTGCAAGACCCCAGAATAATATGGATGTCGGTAAAGGGAATGATCAAAGACTTCACGGATAGCTTTTCCTCCAAAATGCGCAAGAATCAAAGCACAAAACTGGATGAGCTGGAAACTCTTTACTCAACGTTATTTAATTCTCTGAAATACAACAACTCAACTCAACTAGAAAATCAAGTTAACGTACTAAAAATAGAGATCAATGCCATATACAGACAACAATCGGAAATACAAATACGCAGCACAAGACAACAGCAGTACTCCCATGGTTCCAAACCCAGCCACCTATTAGCCATGCGATTAAGAATTAATGCAACATTTGCAGATATAACTACCATTACAGCACAACAAGTACTTGTAACAGATCCTGTAAAAATAAACGATACATTCAAAGTATTCTACTCCGACTTATATAAATCAGAAATGACCTTTGATCAAAACAAAATGGACACATTTCTTAATCAAATTATTCTCCCTAAACTTTCAGAGGATGACGCTAAACAGTTAGAAATACCGATCACACTAGAGGAACTCAAGAAGGCCATAACCGCAATGAAAAGTGGTAAGGCTCCAGGAAGAGACGGTTTCCCATCAGAAATGTACCTTTCTTGTTGGGACATAATTGGCCCCTTATTACTAAATATGATCTTATACTCAGTCAAGGAGGGGAACTTCCATAAAATTGACAATATTGCACTCATAACAGTCCTCCTTAAAAAAGACAAAGACCCCAACGAGTGCGGTAGTTATAGACCTTTAAGCCTCCTCGGAACAGATATCAAACTGTACTCTAAGGTATTAGCCATCAGATTACAAAAGCATATGACGTCTTTAGTTCACCCGGACCAAACTGGCTTCATAGGAGGCCGCCTGATCACTGAGAACATAAGACGTATACTGCACGTACTAGATGCTAACAAGGAGGACACCATACCTAAGGCGATGCTGTCCTTGGATGCTATGAAGGCCTTTGACAGGCTGGAATGGTCGTATCTGTGGGCAGTGCTAGAAAGGATGGGGTTAGGAAAAGGATTCATCGATATGATTAAAGTATTATACAAAGACCCATCGGCCATGATTACAACAGGCACAATCATCATTTATTATTTTAACAACATTTTTATTGGTATTTTTCTTTTTTTTCTTTTGTTTACAGCATCAGTATACATAGCAATCACACACAACATCAAGTCAGAAAATGGCGCAAACTGCCCCCCCCCCGAACCTCCCCCTCACCCAAAAGGTCCAATAAGAATTAAAAATAAATACAAATAAACAACCCCCTCCCCTCTAGTAAGAATTGCAGCCGTAGGCATCAAAATCAAATCCCCCCCCCCCCCCCCCTCCCTCAAGACCAGACCCCCTCCACCCAGACTAGGACCACAACACACTCCATGTCTACACACACGTCCGTGCAGGTGCCCGTGTACATCTATACCAAACAGGTAAATATCTACCGTTCCCTCCGCAGGCCGCTCACCTTGATGCCCAGGATGAAGTGCAGCAGCAGGGTCAGGTGGTGGTAGGAGCACGCCCCCCCGCTCGTGCTCCTGGATCTTCTCCTTCTCCACCTCGGGAGAGAAGGACGTAAAAGGAAAGTCGCTGCTACTACAAACACAAGCAGCACGGTCCAATTCAATGAGATCTGCAGCTCTGCTGTAGCAAACTCACAGAAGAAGGCAACTTAAAACGAAGATAATAATCCACTTACAGACACATCGCAGCCGACAACATGAAATCGGCAAGGCGCTCTAAATTTACTGCAGAACTTAATATGGTCCACATACTGGGAAAAAAGGAAAGAGATAAAAACGAATGAGCTATAACCTTAATGCCGTCGTAGAGTATCTGATCCCAAGCTTGTGACTGATTAAAATTGACCATATTCACACGAGGCGGCTATTTTGCTCTCGTGTCACACGCTCAGGTTGGGTTCCTCTCCACCCCGTTTCCAACCCGAGTACGACACGAGAGCAAAAGGGCAGCCGCTGTGTGAATAATGGTCAATGTGTGTGTGTGTTGAACATCTCACAACTAGGCTATATTAAGTGTCAACGTTTAGTTTTCATGTTTGGCAGCCTGGGTCATGTCCACCAGCTGGTGGTGGTGGCGAGGGGCCTTGAGACGGCCCACATCTCAGAGAGAAAGGCTAAACAGTTAGGAAGGTATTGCTCTATATCTGCTATTATTGGTAGCCGCTCTATTGGGAGACGGCGTTGCTTTTTATACCCATAGAGTAGATATGGTTTTTACGGAAATGCTATTGCATCCGTTTTTGAAACATCATCTGTGTCAATATTGTATGTGTACGATGAATGCTGCACACAGTCACAAACGTAATTGAATGAGCCAATTGCACTGTTAGTGTTTATGTCCTTAATGTACTCTGTATTTATGTGGACATAAATAGAAGCATCTCAAATGTGTGTGTGTGTGTACTGTACCTTTTCTCTGGGAATCTTTTTCTTTGCGCAACCTTCACAAATCATAGGGTACTTTGGACAAATCTCATCGTGAGCCTGAAGAAACAAGATCAGTTCAGTACAGTTTGTTTGTCCTACATGTGAATTAAAGGGACAACCCACATGTCTAAGGAGCCTACAGTATATGGTTGGGGTCCTTTCTTTCAGTCCATCCAAAAAAAAAACAGAAAGTGTGAAAATGTTTTTTAAGCAATGCTAGTGGAAGTCAATGGAGTATATCAACTCCCATAGACTTACACTAGTATAACAAATGCTAATATATTCTGCTCCCAGTATCTCAAACAACTAAACCCTGGTGTGAGTTGGATTTTGTATGTACTGAAACAAAGGACTTCCTGAGTTTGCAACTAATCAGTTAGACTTCTTAAAAAAATGCAGACTAAAGGAAGGAAAAGATGCTTCACCTTGATGTTTTTGAAATGGAAGGGTTCCTTGCAGTATTTGCAATTGAGAGTCCTCTCTGGACATTCTCTTTCGTTGTGTCGCTCCTGCTCATTGGCCCTCATGAGCTCTTTACAGGAGGGGCAGAGGATGATCATGAAATCACAGTTCCCCTCGTGGCTGGCCTGGAGGAGACCAACAACACACGTCCATGTCATTCATCCATCTAGTACATCTATCTAGGGCTCCCAAACGTTTTCATGTCAAAGAACCACAAACAGATTTGCATTAGGTCATGGATCCCAATCTGACAGCATTTTCTGTTTATATCCCCGGAATTGAGAATATTGTTTTACCTGTACTATAGGTGGCGAGATACTGTAACGATGGAGAGTGCGCAACCCATAATCAAAAGTCATGCTTACACATGCTTGTACTACCTTGTGGTAAATAATAATCATTTAATTAAAATTAAACTTTAATTAAACTATAGTATGTCTGCACTTTAAGTGATCATTTCATCATTCGTGTTTTTTCTATTCTACTAAAACTGAATCAAACCATAAACAAGGTGGGCTGTTGGGATGTTAGATCCTAATGTGAACAACTGTGATTTTATATGTCTGCACATTTTACCCTTGCTATTATTTTAACTTTTATTTCTACGCCCCACTATCAGCTGGGTGCATACTATGACCTTTACCATGTTTTGTAACAGATTACAGAAATTCAAGAAGCCTATTGGAAGATTTTACGTCTTATTTCTTACTGATGTAAAGCACTTTGAACTGCAATCCCCTGTATGAAAGGTGCCACACAAATAAAGTTATTATAAAGTGCTCCTTATTATGTTGGGGACCACCTTGAGCACTCTCAAGGACACTCGTGGATCCCCAGACGCCCGACTTTTGGAACCACAGGCAAAGAGTCGCCTGTGGGCTCAAATGAAGAGCTCCTTTTCAAAGCCGTCTCAAGGTTAGTATATTCAGTCGCGACGTGCACCTCATATTCTTTGATATTGCCTGTCCACGTGCATCCTTCATTTGGACAGACGGCTGCCAAGGCGTCCACTTCTCTTCGAGCTGCATTGTCTGGAAAAGCCTAGAAGGGACGGAGAAGCTGAGTTTAGGTCCACCAGTGAGTCACGTGTCCACAGACTCGTCAGTGTCTTTAACTCAAGCTGAGTTTAGGTCCACCAGTGAGTCACGTATCCACAGACTCGTCAGTGTCTTTAACTCACAGACAGGCTAGTCGTGTTAGAGAACCTTTGATATCTTGATACTACTATGAGTCCATTATTAAAATGGGATACTTACACCACCTTGCTTGAGAATGGAAGTGGGCTCCTCAAATAGATCCTCTTTTATACAAGCATTGCATTTCTGTGGTCCAGAACTTGAAGGCAAAAAAAACAGAGAGGGGGGGGGGCACATAGCGTGAGGCTATACAATCAATACCATCTACTCTGTCATGGCAAACGAGTTGGCATGATCATACTTTTTTAGACTATTTTTCACAAACTGTATTTGTAGATCTG
The DNA here is from genome assembly GCF_963971535.1 of Notolepis coatsorum. Classification (NCBI taxonomy): domain Eukaryota; kingdom Metazoa; phylum Chordata; class Actinopteri; order Aulopiformes; family Paralepididae; genus Notolepis; species Notolepis coatsorum. Next base: position 121,252,578 of record NC_140165.1, read on the forward strand.
GTATGTCATAAATGTATAGATGTAGCAGTACTGTCAATCTGTATGTCTATGTCATGTATGTCATATATGTTATGATGAATTGAAAATGGGGGACCCTGATGTAAACCAGACGAAAGTCTTTCTCTGGTCTGCATCCCCTTAACAATTGTGTGTATTGAGCTGTACTGTATTGTACCCATTCTGCAATCTGTTAATAAAGTTTTCAATCAATCAATCAATCAAAGTGAAAGCTATCAGCAAGCATCCATCCCAGCTACCTATAGCAGCCATGATGTCACACACTCACCTCACAGTGTTGTTAAAACAGAAGGAACAGAAGCGGTGTCCACACTGGGCTTGCAGGGGCCTCCTCAGTATCTTCTGGCATGAATTGCATAAATGTTTGTCTTCGAGGTTGTTTGCCAGTATCTTCTTGGGGAACCCGGGTTTGTTGCCTTCTAGTGAAGACGGTGGAGAGGGGTCCTGTCCAGCCGTTACTCCCGGTGCACGGTGACAATAACGGGCTCCTGTGCGTGCAGCCGTTACTCCCGGTGCACGGTGACAATAACGGGCTCCTGTCCAGCCGTTACTCCCGGTGCACGGTGACAATAACGGGCTCCTGTCCAGCCGTTACTCCCGGTGCACGGTGACAATAACGGGCTCCTGTCCAGCCGTTACTCCCGGTGCACGGTGACAATAACGGGCTCCTGTCCAGCCATTACTCCCGGTGCACGGTGACAATAACGGGGTCCTGTCCAGCCATTACTCCCGGTGCACGGTGACAATAACGGGGTCCTGTCCAGCCGTTACTCCCGGTGCACGGTGACAATAACAGGGTCCTGTCCAGCCGTTACTCCCGGTGCACGGTGACAATAACGGGCTCCTGTCCAGCCGCTACTCCCGGTGCACGGTGACAACAATAACGGGGTCCTCACGTCACAGTGGGGTGTGTATGTGTTCAAGACAGCAAACAGCTGATTTGGTTGAGCAACATGATTACATATGGATTCGTTTCTTTTCACATCATACCAAATGTCTGACATGATCATCCGGAATCATGTTGAATACGTTTTTAAAAATGTATTCGCGTCTATATCGTATTTTCGAAAAAGGGTTGTGTGTGTGCTAAGCATTTATATGGCCACTAGGAGGCGCCAGTGATGAGCGAAAATATATATTTTTATAATGTAATGACAACAATGTATGCACAATTGTTTAACGTTCTTGTTTTATTAGCAAAATGTCATATCCATAAAGCTACATTCAGCTATTCAACTCCATCTTTAAAGTTATTTCTAATATATTTGTATTAATTTGTTATATTAACTGGCAGGGACGTGCACAGGACTTTAGAGGGGCAGGTGCTCAAAGGCTGAAAAGGGCACTGGGCCTGTGCTATTTTTGGGGGGCCTTTTTGGGTGGGAGGGGCCTTTTTATGCTTTTGGGGGGGGTTTGGTGATCAAATATTGAATATTGAACTATAATAATCAGTGCAGGAGCTCACTTATCCTTGAAAGACACTTTTACCACTGACTTAAAAGGCCCATACATCTCCATAAATGTTCAGGGCGGAGGGAATAAGTGCTTACCCTACAGACCCCAAGTCTGTTAGGACAGCAGACTCGGTTGGCACTGCTCAAAACTTACCTTTTTAAAATTGTTTTTAAATTAATTATTATCTTTATTTCATTGTCTTATTTTTCTTTATTTCTATACATTTTACTTAAATATTTTATTATAATGTGTATCATTGTTTTATGTAGTTTCTTTTTCCATTTTATTTGTTCTTTTTTTAATGTCAACATATTATTTAAATTATTCAAATGGTACTCAAACATGTTCCGTTGTGATGTCACCAGTGTTGGGCAAGTTACTTTTAAAAAGTAACTAGTTACAGTTACTAGTTACTTCTTCCAAAAAGTAACTAAATTACTTACTCAGTTACAAATTATAAAAGTAACTAGTTACTTCAGAAAGTAACTATTGTGTTACTTTCAAGTACATTTGTTACATAAACAACATACACAAATCTAAACTATTTTAATGTTGCTGTGGGACAAAGTGAGACTAGCCTCCAATCAAATGTCATGTATGTAGATATTATAATTACTATGTTTATATAGTGGATCATACAAATACAAACACAATAGATGTTTTGGAACTTTTGATATGTATTGCCCCTCAACAGGCCACAACTGGGCAACATTAAATTATGCTTGTTAAGCACTATACCAAAAATAAATAACAAATATATACTGATTGATTGAACATTTTAATGAACAGATTGCAGAATGGGTACAGTACAGTACAGCTCAATACACACAATTGTTAAGGGGATGCAGACCAGAGAAAGACTTTCGTCTTGTTTACATCAGGGTCCCCCATTTTCAATTCATGACATTTATGACATACACAACATACAGATATAAGAATCTAATCTAATCATCTAAACTAATCTAATCGTGACATTTAAGACATGCATGACATACATATATATATCTGAGCACCTGAAGACTGTGCTATTAAACCAGGAAGTGCAGCACTGTTGATAAGGCTGTAGCCTCCACTACTGTAGTGCCCTGCGCTGCAACACAACTAACACAAGAGTGAACAAAAAATGCTCATGGACTGTCTGTCGTTGACTGCTCGCTTGTGTTGTTCGTTGGATTAGTTTGGGATTATTTGGGCTCGCCAAACAAACTATCAAAACGTACACGGAACCGCGGTCTGTCGTTGACTGAGTTGCTTGTGTTGTCGCTGTGTGTCAGACTCTGGATTATTTTGAACACCCGCCCACCTCTACCTCTGATTGGCTTACCATGACATTTTACTCAACCTCAGCCAATCGCGCACTGCCCACTAACCAAGGAAAAAAGTATTGCTTCTCAGCGCAGAGATCTGTCTGATCTGAAAAAACCAGCTTCAATCATAGTAACGCACCGCATTTTTTGGCAGTAACGGTAACAGCGTTATTAAGATTGGAAGAGTAATCCGTTTACTCGTTACTGAAAAATATTCCCATCACTGGATGTCACAGTATGATGTCATAATAGAACATTCTAGAACATTTGTGATGTCATAATAGAACATTCTAGAACATTTGTGATGTCACAGTATGATGTCATAATCAAACATTCTAGAACATTTGTGATGGCACCGTATGATGTCATAATAGAACATTCTAGAACATTTGTGATGTCACAGTATGATGTCATCAAACATTCTAGAACATTTGTGTAGTGTATATATTCAACAATTCTCAGATCTCAGAAGACAAGTGAAGATCTCACTTGTTGTTCCTGGCTATTTGTCTGTAAGCTTGAATATATTCTGTAGATACAATTTAAAATCCCCACATGGAAAAGGAAACAATGTCCTGTACAATCCTTAATGAGCTGCGTCTGGAGGGAAGGCTCTGTGATGTGGTTATTAAAGTCAACAGCACTGAGTTGAATGCCCACAAGGCCCTCCTGTGTGACTGCAGCGACTATTTCAGGTAAGCTTGGTTCAGGTTAGCTTGTTCAGCTTAGCTTGTTTCAGGTTAGCATTGTTCAGGTTAGCTTGGTTCAGCTTAGCTTGGTTTAGGTTAGCTTGGTTCAGGTTAGCTTGGTTCAGGTTAGCTTGGTTAAGCTTAGCTTGGTTCAGTTTAGCTTGGTTCAGGTTAGCTTGAATGAATGAATGAATGAAAACTTTATTAACAGATTGCAGAATGGGTACAGTGCAGTACAGCTCAATACATACAATTGTTAAGGGGATGCAGACCAGAGAAAGACTTTCGTCTTGTTTACACCAGGGTCCCCCATTTCCAATTCATCGTAACATATATGACATACATGACATACAGATAGACAGTACTGCTACATCTATACATTTATGACATACCAGATTTGCAATTACAGTACTGTATTTGTGATACAAAAAGAGTCCAGAAAGAAAAGAGTATATACATTAGGCGTAGAAACTGTACATTGGGGACTTCCGGTTACGCTACAACATGTAGCACACGCATTTTGCAATTGCTCCGCTCCCACTAACGCTAATTTCGTTTAAAAACATTATTTGGACAGTAAAGAAAGAGAATAGACCACATCGTATGTATTGTTAAGACCCTCTACTAACCATATCAAAAGACAATATGGTTAAAGGTGGAAAGAAGGCAGAGAAAATAACTACGGCAACTTCAACGGCGCAGGACGTAAAAAAACGAGATAGACGCGTCCGAACCGTCGCTGGTTCTGAGCCGACGGCGACAAGCTCCGAGGAGGAGAAGGAAGAGGACAACGTACCGGGATCATCGATTACGGTCCCCGAAAGAGAGTCAATAGAGACCAACATAAAAGAAGGTACAGATTCAAGCTCCGTGAGAGGGAGAGCAGCCAGATTTATGGATTCCAACGTCACTGCATCTATCTACCATTTGCCGTCAACTGAAGTAAGCAGAAATCCACCCGATTTCAACACATTGTCTAACCTGATGGTAGAACAGTCTAACATGATGAAAGAACAGTTAGAACAGTCTAACCAGATGAAAGAACAGATGGTAGAACAGTCTAACCTGATGAAAGAACAGATGGTAGAACAGTCTAACCTGATGAAAGAACAGATGGTAGAACAGTCTAACCTGCAGATTACACACATCAAGGCGCTCGAGGCAAACGTCGAGGCTAAATTCGATCGCATCGAGGCTAAATTCGATCACATCGATGAGAAATTAGAAGAAGTCAAGAAAGCGTTCGATGCACAGTCAGAGCGAATCACGACAGTGGAGATTTCGGTGACAGAAAACACAAAAGCAGTCAAGGCGAACGAAGGTATCATGACAGTGATGGGAGAAGAGATGGAAAAAGTTAAAGATGAATACCGGAGGGAAATAAAATTGCTTAAAAACGAAGTGATGGAGAGGCAACTAGAAACCCATCGTTACCACAGGCGGAATAACATCCGCATTGTGGGGCTTGATGAATCAGTGAACTGCGATGACATCAACTTTCCAAACGAGTTATCAACGATTTTGAATAACTCCGATCCAAACAAAGTGCCAGAAGTGGAACAAGTTTACAGAATTGGTTCCCAGGGGCAAAATATCAACGGGCCGAGAGTCATCATTGTCACTCTGCGGAAAACTACAACAAGGGATGAAATCATCAAATATGCTCGCAACCAACGTGGGAAGCTGAAGTATGGTGATAAACCAATATTTATCTACGAAGATTTGAGCAGAGAGGCCATCATCCGACGTCAACCATACAAAGTTGTGATGCAAAAGCTGTACACAGCCGGCCACAAGCCAAGGCTAGCATATCCGGCGCTGTTATCATTCTTGGACAATAACGGCCGCAGGTCAGGTCCATTTACACCCTTTGATGCTGAGGATTTCCTGATTCAAAATGCAGCAAATAACCCAAAGCATGACGGAAATGCCGGAATCAGTTAAGCCTCTCTCTAAATATATACCAGTGTAGGAATGACTTTATTGTGTTCATCAATGAGGTCATTCCACCAGTGTTGGAATAACATTGCTGTGTTCATCAAAGTAGCAAACGATATGCAAGTCGTCTATAACAATGTTTACTGTGTATAATACGATTCATAATACATTATAATTTCAGTCTCTGGTCTCTGAGGGGACAAATAAATATCAATGCAAAAAGATCTATCTGGAATATTCTGGGTTTATCGCTCAAATGCCCTGGGTCTCTTAGATCATTCTGGAATGTAAAATAGTCTAGGCACTAGTATATTCTACAACCTTCTAGAATATAAGGCACCATGACAACGAAATAAAATAGTCTAGGCACTAGTATATTCTACAACCTTCTAGAATATAAGGCACCATGACAACGAAGCATACAACTCTAACAATAACATTCGGTGTGCATACACATAGCATATATAAATTAAATGAAGTGCAATCAGCCCTTAATAATACTTTAAAATTATCCACACATAAACGTATGGGCACAGCAAGGTTATTCTAACAATTTAAGTAATCACTCCATTAAAGGCACATTGAAGCGCTAAAAGGCGCTGCTTTTCTATCTTATCTAATCAGTTAAATCGGTTCTAGTGGCTTCTCCACGTTGATAATTATTTATCTCTTATTCCTTATCTATATCTTTCCATTGATTTTTATTTTATTAAATTTTTTCTTCTCATCACCCTATATTTTTTAAATATAATTTAACTTACATTGTTCTTTTCCAATGTTCTTCACATTAAGGTGTCAATATTACTATATATTTTTTAAATATATTGTAACTTACATTATTCTTTTCCAATGTTCTTCACATTAAGTGTCAATACTGATCTACAATCTTTTCCTTTTTTTTTTCCCTCACACGTTGGTGGAGGGTTCAAAGGAATATGTCGATAAAGGTTTATTCTCTTTTTATTTTATTTTTTATTTTTATCTTTAGGTTATTTATCACAATACTTCATTACAGTAAGGGAAGGTGCAAGACCAAAAGCGACATTCTATTGCAATAGAATGGAAATGTTAGATCCTATGGCAATGAGCATAGGAAAATTAGGATTACAATGCTCAGGTTGGGCAATCCGGTGGACCATGGGAGAAAGTCAATCGCGGAGGATGTGTTCTTGGAACACAGGCATGTTCGACTTTCTGGGAGAGGGGAAAATAGGGGATTTTTATTTGTATATATATATGTTTTTAAGCTCAGCTCTCAACGGGACCTCATTAATTGGATGTGCATCTATTGTAGCTTCATACTCCAGAAACATTACCAAAAACTACACGAAAACATGCATAGACTATGGCTAGTTTGAATATAATGGTATGGAACACCGGTGGGATAAACAAACAACACAAGCGCAAAAGCGTGCTTACACTGATGAAAAAAGAACATGTGGACGTGGCACTATTAAGCGAAACGCACATTTTAGAGGGAGACATAAATACGTTAGCGGATAACATATACCATAATATTGGTCACTCTTCTTTTGCTACGAGAACTAGAGGGGTAGCCATAGTCGTCAGACGCAAATTAAATATCGAATTGAAAGGGGTATGGTCGGATGCTGAGGGGCGCATAACTATAGCTAGGATTATACACAATAACAGGAAAATTGCATTGGCAGCGGTATATGCCCCGAATTTGTACGAAGTGGGTTTCTTCACTTCACTAACAGGAGAAATGTTAAACCATCCCGAGTACTCATACATAATAGGTGCGGATTTTAATGCCATTTGGAACCCAAGGATGGACAAAACTTACCTTTCCTTCTCCAGCGAACAAAAGAATTCATCTAAAGCATTAAAAGATTGGTCGAAATCAACAGGAGTAACTGATTTATGGCGTTCACTTAACCCCATGACCCGCAAGTACTCCTGTCGTTCGGCGAGACACAACACACTATCCAGAATTGATTACGTCTTTGCATCCCCGAGAATATTTGATAAATACGAAGTGGAAATGACACCCAATGCGCTATCAGATCGCTGCTACTTAATCCTGAAAGCAACATTTGGTACATTATCTACCCGGGCCCCAAGATGGCGTTTTAATTCAATGCTGCTTAACAACAAGGAATTCATTACACAAATTAAAGAAGCTCTCACAGTATTCCTACAAGTTAATGCTAACTCGGTGCAAGATCCCAGAATATTATGGATGTCGGTAAAGAGTATGATCAAGGATTTCTCGGATAGATTTACCTCCATATTGCGCAAAAATCAAAACACAAAACTGTCTGAAATGGAAACGCTTTACTCAACGCTTTTTAATTCTTTAAAATACAACAACTCTACTAGACTAGATAACCAAGTTAACATTCTAAAGACCGAGATCAAAGCAATGTACAGACAAAAATCGGAATTGCAAATACGCAGCACTAGACAACAGCAGTACTTCCAAGGTTCTAAACCTAGTCACCTATTAGCCATGCGACTAAGAATTAATGCAAAATTTGCAGATATAACTGCCATTAGGAAACAACAAGCTCTAGTAACAGAACCCAAAATAATAAACGATACATTCAAAGAATTCTACTCCGATTTATATAACTCAGAAACGACCTTTGATCAAGACAAATTAGACACATATCTTAATCAAATTACTCTCCCTAAACTTACAGATGAAGACGCTAAACAGTTAGAAGTACCGATCACATTAGAAGAACTCAAGAAGGCCATATCCGGAATGAAAAACGGCAAAGCTCCGGGAATTGACGGTATCCCATCAGAAATGTACATTTCTTGCTGGGACATATTTGGACCCTTATTACTAAATATGATCTTATACTCAGTCAAAGAGGGAAGCTTCATCGAACACCAAAATACCGCACTCATTTCAGTTCTTCACAAAAAAGACAAAGACCCCACTGAATGCGGTAGTTACCGTCCTTTAAGCCTCCTCGGAACCGATGTCAAACTGTACTCTAAGATATTAGCCATCAGATTGCAAAAGCATATGACGTCTTTAGTTCATACGGACCAAACAGGCTTCATAAAAGGTTGCCTGATCAATGATAACATAAGGCGAATACTGCACGTACTAGATACAGACAAAGAGGACATCACACCTAAGGCGATACTATCCCTGGATGCTATGAAAGCATTTGACAGGTTGGAATGGTCGTTTCTATGGGCAGTATTGGAAAGGATGGGGTTAGGAAAAGGTTTCATTGATATGATTAAAGTACTATACAAGGACCCATCGGCCATGATTACAACAGGCACAATCATCTCCAAAATCTTTCCGGTATCACGCTCTGCCAGACAGGGTTGCCCTCTTAGTCCCGGACTATTCAATTTATCATTAGAGCCTTTAGCACAATATATAAGACAATCCCAATCCATAGAACCAATCGTAATCAAGGGCACACAACAAAAAATTAGTTTATATGCGGACGACGTAATATTGTTCATGCAAAACCCCAACACCACATTGCCTCATCTGCTCAAGTTGATTGAGAACTTTGGTGATTTATCGGGATTTAAGATAAATTGGCCGAAGTCGGCTTTCCTTCCACTTAACACCCCTGCAAAAAAAGATATAACCCTCCCAGGTGCGATACCGATGGTAAAACATTTCAGATGCTTGGGAGTGGAAATATTCCCCACCATAAGACAAACGGTGAAGCACAATTACACAAAAATACAGAACAAAATCAAGGACGACCTGGACAGGTGGGCAAAACTTAAAAACTCAGTACAGGCAAGGGTATCAATAGTTAAGATGGATGTATTACCAAGAATCAATTTCTTCAGCTCAATGCTTCCGTTACCTCCTCCAGAGGGCTACTGGAAAAGATTACAAACCTCCACATACAAATTTATTTGGAATAACAAACCACCTCGCATAAAAAGATCCACCGCACAGAGAAGTAAAGCAGACGGTGGCATGGCAGTCCCAGATTTTTTACAATATTTTAATGCCTTCACATTAAGACCATTGAAGAAGATATGGTTTGACCCCGAGGCTTTGGTATCTTGGAGAAAATTAGAAGAAAACATAGTAGCCCCACAGAGATTGAAAGACATAGCATACACTAAACTTTCAATCAAGCATTGTGAGCGAGAATTTGGCCCAATAATAACCCATGCAATCAGGACATGGCGGGAAACTCAAAGGAAATTTCCTAACAATCAAGTATGGCATAATCACACTCCCATATTCAATAACAATGCTCTCTTAATGGGAAAACGACCTATAAGATTCCCTGTATGGGAAGAAAGAGGCATACACTCATTAGGGGATATTTTTAATAACAAGGGCCTCTGTAGTTATGTCGAAATATGCATAAAGTTTAACCTCACCGAGTCCACATGGCTTTTTTACATACAGTTAAAACTTTGTATGAGATCTCACGGTGTTCCATTACACATACCAATTGAACACCACAGATACCACAAATTTTTCTATGACAGAAATACATTGGGAGGTTTTGTATCAGGTTTTTATTCACAATTACTAACGTCCTCGTACGAAACCCTTCAACTAGACAATGTCTGGAGGAGGGATATACCAGACCTGGAAAATGACTTTGATTGGCAAGGAGCCTGGGCAAATGTCCGACTTACATCAAGGAACCCGGATCATCAACAAATCAATCTGAACTATATTCACAGGACATACTTGACTCCTATAAGGCTGTGCAAAATGGGGCTTATACAAAACTCCAAATGCTCCCAATGTACAAATGGGGACGAAGGAACATTTATGCACATGTATTGGGACTGCCCACCAGTTAAGGCATTCTGGGAAGATGTGTCCCAACAATTATCAATACTCGTATTTTGGAATATACCTGTACACCCCGCGGTATTGCTATTGAATGATGTTTTTGAGTTTGCAGTGAACCCACAACTAAAAAGATTGGTTTTATCGGGTATCACAGTAGCTAAAAAACTGATTGCATCACGTTGGTTTCAACCGGAAAAAATGTGCCGGAAAGTGTGGTTTCTTACATATCTTGATGTGATATATCAAGAAATATCAACAGCAAGAATTCTAGGGCTCAATGAATCCAAAATGTTAATGTGGTTAGAAGTGGTGGAGAGAATAAAAGCTAGCCTATAATGGTGATGTCTGGTTAGGAGTGAGGGATAATGGAGGTACTATCCAAGAGGGGGTCCGGGAGGGGGGGATTTGAGCTGGAGCATATGTGTGTAGGGTTTTAGAAAATAGGTATTCGGGGTATATTATATACTAACATTTATATAATTGTAACTTCGCTGGATATACACGGTATACGGTTAAAATGTTATTATTGACTATTTTTGTTTTATCCTGTTTCTGTACTTGCATATATTTTAACCACCTTTACTGAAAGTTTCATTATACATTGTGTGTTGAGTACTGACTTTTAATAAGTTTTGTTTTGCAATAATAAAAAAAATAAAAAAAAAAAAAAAAAAAAAAAAAACTGTACATTGGATTGGGTAGGTGGGGGTGGGACTGTACATTGGAGGTGGTTGGGGGGGGGGGGTGGGTAGGAGTGGGGGGGGGGGGGGGGTTGGGTAGGAGGGGTGGGTGGGGACTGTACATTGGAGGTGGTTGGGTGGGTGGGGGGGGGGGTGGGTAGGAGGGGTGGGTGGGGGACACTGTACAACTGTACAAACAACACTGTACATTGGATTATTGACAAGACCATACTTGGTAATTTACTGTACATTGGCGGGGGTTGTGTTCGGACATTTACAGGGGCCAGTTTCGAGTTGCAGTCTCCCTTAGGTGTTTTTTGAGAGTGTTTTTGAAAATGGGTAGTGATTCACATTCCTTTACAGCTTTGGGTAGGGCGTTCCACATTGATGTGGCATAATTGCGAAACGTGTTTAGTCCCTTGTTTGAGCCGAATCTGGGTTTAACATGATTTGTGGAGCTCCCTCTGGTGTTGTGATCGTGGTATTCACTGACCTTTGGGAAGTATTTAGTCATGTACATGGGTACCTTGGTCGTGTAGTGTATCTTGTAGACCAGGCCCATTGCAAGTTGCTGTACTCTGTCGTCTACTCTAAGCCATCCTAGGTTGTCAAAGTGGGCAGGGGTGAGGTGGGTTCTAGGAGTAAGGTCAAGCAGTAGTCTGACCAGTTTGTTTTGAGATGTTTGTAATTTTGTTTTTAGCGCCTTTGAGGTGCTTTGGTACCATGAGGTGCAAGCATAGTCGTAGTACCCTTGAATGAGTGCTCCTGCTAGAGTCTTCAGGGTATTCTTGTTTATCAGTGAGGAGATCCGGTACAAGAAACGAGTTCGTTGGTTGACTTTTTTTATTACATTGGATGCCATTTTGTCACAGGAAAGATTTGCCTCTAGGATGGAACCCAGGTAGGTAATATCTTCTTTCCTTGTGACAATATTGTCACCCACTGTAACTGAGAAGCCGTCGGTCTTGCTGAGTTTGTTATTTGAACCGAAGAGAATGGACTCTGTTTTGCCCATGTGTAATGATAGTTTGTTATCAGCGAGCCATATGCAGATTTTGCTTAGTTCTGAGCTGAGGGTTTTTTCAACCTGTAATTTGTTCTTGTCAGAGACCAGCAGGGCTGAGTCGTCCGCAAACAGGAACAAGTTGCAGTCACAAGCTGACGACATGTCATTTGCATAAATTAGGAACAGTAGCGGACCTAGTATGCTTCCTTGTGGAACACCACAGTTTACTGTGAGGGGGGGGGATAGGGTACCGTTTACCTCCACCATCTGCTCTCTCCCCTCCAGGTAGGATTGCATCCAGCTCACTGATAGACTATCAAAACCAATTGCTTTTAGCTTGTCAATCAGAATGGTGTGATTGACAGTGTCGACAGTGACTTGCTTCAGCTTAGCTTGGTTTAAGTTAGCTTGGTTCAGGTTAGCTTGGTTAGTAAACAGATAACATACTGTACTTTTTACTGTACACAGATAATATACAGTACTTCTACTGTAAACATATACTATACTGTACTTCTACTGTAAACAGATAATAGACTGTATATATACTGTAAAAAGATAATATACTGTACTTCTACTGTAAAAAATATACTATATTGTACGTATACTGTAAACATATACTATACTGCACTTCTACTGTAAACAGATAATATACTGTACTTCTAATGTAAACATATACAATACTGTACTTCTACTGTAAACATATAATATACTGTATGTATAATGTAAACATATACTATACTGCACTTCTACTGTAAAATATACTATACTGCACTTCTACTGTAAACAGATAATATACTGTACTTATACTGTAAAAATATACTATACTGCACTTCTACTGTAAACATATAATATACTGTACTTCTACTGTAAACATATACAATACTGTACTTATACTGTAAACATATATTATACTGTACTTTGACTGTAAACATATAATATACTGTACTTATACTGTAAACATATACTATACTTCTACTGTGCTAAGACCCTATACTTCTACAGTGAAAATATATTACTACACAGGACAGAATGTTGCTTACTGTTTACTCATCAGATATCTCTATACTCTGCGTCCCACAGAGCCCTCTTCACTCGCTGGAGCGACTCAGAGAAAGCAGTCCACACTATCCCTGGGGTGTCCCCGGGTATGATGCAGCTCATCATAGAGTACTCCTACACACGTTTTGTGCTGGTGACAACAGAGAACGTGGCAGAGCTTCTGGTGGCTGCAGACCAGTTTCGCGTCACTGGCATAGTAGGAGCATGCTCTGACTTCCTAGAGGGCCAGCTGTCTCTGGAAAACTGTGTCGGCATCTGGAGGTTCACGGACATCTACTGCTGCCCTGACCTGAGGTGCAAGGCCCATCTCTGCATCGTGTGCCACTTTGAGGAGATGTTGCACGTCTCACAGGAGTTTGTGGAGCTGTCCCCGCAGCAACTGGTGGACATCATCGAGAGGGATGAACTGAACGTGAAGAGCGAGGAGACGGTGTTCGAGGCCGTCCTCCGTTGGATCGACCACTCCCGTGAGGAGCGTAAAACACACATCCCTTTGCTGCTGCCCAAGGTAACTAATTGTATTATGGATACGCAAACATGGTTGCTATTGCCTGAGCCACATTTATTTTATTTATTTTTTTATTATTTTACTTTTCCTTGTTTGTCTGTCTCTTGCCAAGGTCATTATGATTCATGTTACTGTTATTATTGTTGTCGTCGCTGTTGTCATTGTTATTATTATTATTATTATTATTATTATTATTATTATTATTATTATTATTATTATTATTATTATTATTATTATTATTATTATTATTATTATTATTATTGTTGTACTGTTATGTTCTGTTTTATGTATGAAAATTAAATAAAAACATTTATAAAAAATTTAAAAAAAAACTAATTGTATTACTGTGCATTACATTAAAACAACACTAGGTTCCCTAGTACAGTGGTTGTCAAACATTTGGGTCCAAACTGTTCCCTAGCAACAGAAACCGTCTACAACCGATGTCTAAGTTGTACCCGCTGTCTGCTTGTCTCTTCCCAGGTTCGCATGGGCTTGATGAGGCCTGACTACTTCCTGAACAACGTCCAGAACAACCCTGTGGTGAGGGACAGCCACGACTGCAGGCCCCTCATCCTCAGCGTCCTGAACCCCCCTGGCTCCGACAGGCTCCCAAACCCCCTGACCCGCCCACGCCTGCCCCAGGAGGTCCTATTGGCCATCGGAGGCTGGGGTGGCGGCAGCATGACCATGGAGGCTTACGATATCCGAGCCGGTGGATGGATGGACGCGAGCGTTGAGGGAGAGAGTCCCCGGGGGGGCCACGGCACCGCTTATCTCCACGGTCTGGTCTACTGCGTCGGTGGCCAGGACGGCAGAAATATTCTCAGCAGTGTATGCAGGTTCAACCCCGTCACTCGCAGCTGGCTGCAGGCGGCTCCCATGCACTCACGCCGCAGTCACCTCAGCGTGGTCGTGTTGGACGGCTGTATCTACGCCATGGGAGGGCAGGACGGACACGTGGAGCTGAACACCGCCGAGCGCTACGAGCCTGAAACCAACCAGTGGACAGTGATCTCACCCATGCTGGAGTACAGGAGCCGCGCCGGGGCAGCAGCCCTCCAGGGCAAGGTGGGTGGAACTGAGGGACACAGGGTGCTAGATGAACACAAGGAACGTTAGATCAGAAATCAGAAATGTCTTTAAATTAGAATATTATTTCTTATTACAGGTTTACATCTGTGGTGGCTGGTGGCTGCTCACAGCTGAGTGCTACAGCCCAGACACCGACCAGTGGACTCTGATCGCCCCCATGAGCAGCAGGCGTTACGGAGTGGGAGTCGCAGCATACAGAGGACATGTCTATGCAGTAGGTGCACACGGAGACAAATGCTTTATACTAGATATTTGTATAGATATATCATTTGTGTTGTGAAGGATCAGATTAAACCGAATATGTATATTTATTTATATATATATATTTAATTATATTTGTATATCGTTTGATATCCCCTGTATATTCCTTGTACAATATGCATTGAATATCCCCGTTTCTACTAAACAGCCCATAATAGTTTCATTCTACCATTGGACGAGAACCTGGCGCCAGGTTGCCATACCCCTAGGTCCAAGTTCAATCGTGCCGCCTAACATGTCGAGGCAAACCCCCGGTTCCGCGCAGTAATATGTCGGGCGAAATACGTGTGGTACTATTTGTTCATAGCGCATATATATATGGCGCACGTAAAGTAGAACTTCCTTTTAGTCCAGTTCTTTACCCTCCAACAGAGTGACAGACGCAAAAGCCTCCCCACGAAGCACGTGCGGTGTAGTAGGGCCTACTTGGCCCAGAATAGGCATTGAGATATCGTGTAGATTAATAGTTGAATGGTCATAGTTTGGCACCATACCGTCGAGTTGGACGTATTCTATTAAGCTAATAATAGTCTATTTATGTATGGTGCATCGTTCGGTTCGAGTTCTACAGTTATCAGTACCCCCCATCGTTCCTGACGTTATCTGGACGCTTATCCAGGCTGGTCAGACCCCTAGTGGTGATTGCATCCGAGGAGCTCCGGGTCAAGAGCGACTGGACCTGTATATTGGATTACTCTACCCGACGACGGCGAGCCTTCCACGGCTCTTGGATTATGCTTTGTGTGCTCTGATTATTCCATGGATAAAGGCCAACACTGTCGAGTGTTGGAATTACCCCCCGGAGAGGACTCCAGGTGAGGCGGCGCTCTACACGTGAGGTCGCACCACGTCTCTCCGTTGTGGACCGGCAGATACCGTTCCACAGAGGGTCCAGCTGTATTCGTCTGCTGCCCGAGGTTCTGTGGGCACTGTGTCTAAGACTTTGGATTCTCCCAAGACACCGTCGGCCAGATGGGATACCGCCAGCGGCTTCTCTAACCCCCCCCTCCTACTGTCTTACAACCAGCGGGACCCCCCCCCCCCCCTTAGTGTATCCAGCTATAATCATTTAAGTACCATCGCTATCGTTTCCTAAATATTCCAGGTTGTATACTTACTCCCTGCGCAACCAGAGATTGGACATTCAATGTTGATTTACCTACGAATACTCATTTGCCATAAAAGTGCATATTCAATATTTCAAATCATAAATGTAATTAAGTGAATGTTGTATACACCCTTTGCTGTATTAAATATTCGATTTGGTACATTTGTGTTGGTTCGTTTCATCAGGTGGGAAAGTGTTCATCATACCAGTACATCTTGTACTGGGTGGCCAGAAGTTAAAGTACATGAGGTAGTGGTATTAAATATCATATCTAACAATACAGTCAGGGAATTGTACCCCTCAGCTACAATTGGTCCTTCGAGCCGGAGGGTAACTAGTGTAATATTAATATAGTGTTATTAATATCGAAATGGCCTATGATGAACACTCCACGAAACGATCCTCCTAACCTAGAACGCCCGCGGCGCAGACGACAGACACCTCAGTACTTAGAGGCTTACACTGTCAGTCAACTACCTAGCCTTCGACAAACGGTAAACGTGGTAAAAGTAGAAAGTAAAATTATGTCTGACCTTAACGACCAGGTTTCCCCGACCACAGAGGCCCTAGTAGGTCCTAATGTAACTGACCAAGCCCACGGTGGGGACCAGGAGGGAATTGACATGCCTTTACCCCCCGCCACTACTAAAGAAGTAGTCCCCGACACGCCCCGGGAGGAAGACAACCCTACAGAGAGAGAACTCTGCACGGAAGAAGAAGAGGAGAGCGCCGAGGAACTAGAGCTCCAGGACTCCCCAACGAGTACCCCCAGGAGCGGTTCACGCAGGAGCGGCTCACCTCCACTACCGCCTTCCCCCAGCGAAGCGGAGAGGATACTACAACAGGCGTTCCTCGTCAGCCTGACAGCCTCTACCGAACGCGATCGGCTCCAAGCACAGACGCTTAGCGAGCGCGAACGTCTCCAAGCCCAGGCGACCAGCGAGCGCGAACACCTCCAAGCACAGCAACGGAGCGAAGAACAGTGCACAAGTCTGGAGATGAGACGCTTCCAGATGGAAGAGAATATGGCAAGAGACCGGGCCGACGCCCAGCGCGCCGCTGCCGGTGCCCAAAGAGAAACAGAGCGCGCCGCCGCCGACGCCCAGCGCGCCGCTGCCGGTGCCCAAAGAGACGCAGAGCGCGACAGACTACAAGCGCAACTAATAGAGCAGCTGATCAAAAGGACAACTCCCTCTCCCTCCGCCAGGGGCTCAAGGAACTCGTCGAGACAGCAGTCAAGAGCAGCGTCACCGCAACGAGCAAGCGACCCTGAACTTGACCAACAGACCGAGTCTAGACCCCCCGCAGACCCCCTTCCCATACCGGTCCAAGCGAGACCCAGCTACAAGGAAGGAGCGGCCTACACTGCGGAGAAGCTAAATAAACGATTACAAGATCTGGAAGATTTGATAGAAGAAGAAGAGGGAGAAGAGGAGAACCAAGCCCGACGACAGCACAGTACTCCACCGGACCAGGAGGTCCCATACAGTCCAGGCTATACCCCCGCGGCGCTGCGCTACAGACCCCCGACTCTATTTACGGGTGAGCACGACGCACGACCAGCCCCGAGGAACAGTACCTGGACCAGCGGGCCATGGTACCCTGCCAGTACCAGCCCACAGCGAGGCGCAAGAGGGGACTCGCCCAGGAGGTCTCTCCCCCAACGCTCGCCGATGTATCCGCCATCCACGGCGTCATACAACGCCACGCCATCATTCCCAGACTTCGCCTATGAGAGTCGAGCACAGTACACGGAGCTCCGGATGTGCTTAGAGACAATGATGGTGGATGTCGCTGATGAACGCCACAAGTATGCAATATTATTGAAGCACCTGAAAGTACCGCGAGCGCACAATATAGCGCTAGCCTATGCTACCTCCTCGACCCCATACACAGCGGCCCTTGCAGCGCTGGATCAAAGATATGGACGTATATGGGATTACGTAATCCAGGAGATAAGGCATATTGACCGCCTACCCCCAGCCACAGACAATCGCTCACTAGACGACCTGTCAATCAAAGTGCAGTCCCTGGTGGGGATGCTGGGAGCTCAACGGGAGAAGGGCAGGCATGAGCTGTACGCCAACTCTAACGTTGAGAGGATTTTGGAGAAGCTGCCACCCGCAAGACATGAGCGCTTTCGGCGGCAGAGGGACTACCGAGATCCCGACGGCCCCGAGCCATCCCTCCTTGATCTGGCCGACTTCCTGGCGAGAGAGGTCAGCAGCTTACGACTGGACACCTTCGGGCGGAGCACGCCAAGCTCCAGAGAGGGACCCAGGAGAATAAGTGATGGAAGAAGATCGGTGACTGTCATGCACCAATCAGAGTCAGTACCGAGCAGTAAGAGTCACAGCACCCCCTCGAGAAAGGAGAAGTGGAAGATAGCGTGTCCCTACTGTGAGAAAGAACACTGGCTGTCACAATGTGACTCATTCACAAAGATGAATGCAGAAGAAGTGAGCCAATGGATAAAGTCCAACCGGCGCTGTTATCGATGTGCGCGGCCCCACATGGCAGCCGAATGCCGCCTAAAGAAAAGGTGCAGCCGATGCGATGGAGCCCATCTAGATATACTACACGATAGTAACGGAAGACGGTCTATACCTGCACCACGGAGCGGCACCAAGGCAAGTGTCATGTACATTGACCCCGCCAGCAGCAACGGAGCTCAAGTGCTCTTAAAGGTAGTCCGTGTGACATTGAGCTACCAGGATAAAGTCATGGACACTTACGCCGTCCTTGATGACGGGTCAGAGAAGACCCTTCTGTTCGCCTCCGCTGCGACTCAACTGGGACTGCGGGGGAGCAAGAACGAAATGACGATTCGGACAATAAGAAGAGATTTAAAGACGATAAAGGGCGAGAATGTCTCCTTCACTATCGCAGCCAACGGGCAGCCAGAGCGACGGTACGAGATCACAAATGCTTTCACCAGCCAAGAAATAGGACTCTCGCAGTACACCTACCCTGTCACCAAGTTGATGGATAAATATGTGCACCTGCGCCAATTACCTATCCCGCTCATAGACGGCGCTACCCCGACCCTGTTGATAGGCTCCGACCATGCAGAACTCATAGTCCCGATTGACCGGGTCCATACAGGTCCCCGAGGCTGTCCTGCAGCAGTCGAGACCCGCCTAGGATGGACATTACAAGGCCCCCTCGCTAAATCTCTCAACCGAACCGCAGCCACTAGCTGCTTCCACTCCAGAACGACAGAAGAAGACACCACTCTCCTGCAGCATGTCGAGAGGCTATGGACCCTAGAGACAATGCCCTTTAAGAACGAAAAGAAAGACATTCGCTCTAAAGAAGACATTTACGCCATCCACCTACTCGAGCAGGGGACAAAGAGAGTCACAGTCGGCGGAGTGATGAGATACGCAACTCCACTCCTGAGGCGAGAGGGAATGCCCCCCTTTCACGCAAAGAAAGACGCCACGGAGCGCTATCTACTGAACACAGAGCGGCGCCTAGCCAAAGACCCCGCTCAACAGAGTGTGTACCGAGCTGAGATTGAGAAGCTAATCACAGCGGGACACGTAACAAAGATTGACATTAAAGAGGCCGATCAGACGACCGAATCATGGTACGTGCCGCATCACAAGGTCCATCACAATGGCAAGGATCGCATTGTGTTTAACTGCAGCTACCAGATCGGATCCCAAAATCTGAATAAAGAGCTCTTGCCCGGCCCCACACTCGGCCCCTCCCTACTAGGCGTGCTACTGCGCTTCCGCCAGGACAAGGTGGCTATAAGCGGGGATATCAAAGGGATGTTCTTGCAAGTGAGACTAGTAGAGGAGGACAAGCCTCTGCTACGGTTCCTATGGAGAGAGAAGATCGGAGATGAGAACCCATCCATCTACCAGTGGGAAGTACTCCCCTTCGGAACCACATGCAGCCCGTGCTGTGCTACATTTGCACTACAGAAACACGTCACAGAGGACCCAGCAGCAGATGAAGAGGTCCAACACAGTGTGAAGAACAGTTTCTACGTAGACAACTGTCTACAAAGCGTCTCGACTCAAGAAGAAGCCGAGGCTCTCCTAATCAAGTTACGCGCCTCCCTAATCAAAGGAGGCTTTGATCTCAGGCAGTGGGCCAGCAGTGACCCGCACGTATTGCGCAGCCTCTCCTCCGCAGACAAGGCTGCCAGCAGCGAGACCTGGATGGCGATAATCCCAGGAGAAGCCCAAGAAATGACACTAGGATTAGTCTGGCGCTTCAAAACAGACTCGCTCCACTATAGACACAAACCCTTGGCTCCAGAGCAAGGAAGGTCGGCGGCGATACCGACCACCAGACGGAGTGTGTACAGAACACTCGCCAGACAATATGACCCGCTGGGATGTATTCTACCCTACACCACCAGGGCAAAGATGATTGTACGAGCACTATGGGACAAGGACCAGGGCTGGGACGACCCAATACCCGCACACCTTGCCTCAACATGGAGAGAGTGGGAGACGGAACTCCGCTCACTCCCAGGTGTCAATATACGCCGCAGCTACTTCCCATCCACAGTGAGGCCAGAGACATGCGAGATTGAGCTACACGTCTTCAGCGATGCCTCCGAAGTAGCCTACGGATCGGTTGCTTATTTGCGTGCCCAAGAGATGGGAGGAGAGATACACACTGCTTTCATACTGGCCCGCTCAAGGATAGCCCCACGTAAGCAACAATCTATCCCACGTCTAGAGCTCTGCGCAGCCCTCGCAGGAGCGCATCTAGCCACGTTAATCCAACGTGAACTCACCATTCCGGTGCATAGAACAATCTTGTGGTCAGATTCCACGACAGTACTCACATGGATTAAGTCTGATTCATGCAGATACAAAGTCTTCGTGGGAGTCAGAGTCACCGAGATTCAAGAATTAACGGAAGAAGCAAGCTGGAGGTATGTGGATACCAAACACAACCCAGCTGACGTCATCACCCGGGGAATGTCCCTGGATGACCTAACCCGTCGCAACATCTACAGTGACGGACCAGCATTCCTCCAGCTCCCGGAAGGAGATTGGCCTACGCCCACCCCGAGGGAAGCAAGTAGCGAGGAGGCTGAGAACAAGAAGCCTATGTTCTGTGGACTGAGCACTGTCGCCTCCACAGACCCGAACATAGATGACTGCATTACCCTAGAGAGTGCGCAACAAAGAACATTCCTGCGGCACCACCCAGAGATTCAGTCCACCACTGACATGTCAGCAGCTGACTACGAAGAAGCAGAACTTCTTCTACTACAACGAGCCCAGAGAGACTCGTTCCCCGATGAGCTAGACTGTCTACAGGGAGGAAACCCCGTCCCATCAGACAGCAGACTGATTCACCTGGCACCAGAGAGTGACGCACATAATCTCATCAGAGTGGGTGGTCGCCTGCGGAGAGCCCCCGATCTACCAGATGACATTAAGCACCCGATCGTCTTGAACAGCCGACACAAGGTCACAGAGCTGATCATAAAGAAATACGACGAGGATGTGCACCACGCCGGAGCAGAGAGAGTCTTCGCGGAGATCAGACGTTGTTATTGGATATTGCAAGGCAGAGA